>NC_044032.1:11074007-11438749 GCF_901765095.1 Microcaecilia unicolor | reverse complement strand
ATTGCTTCTTCACTCCAGCCACATGGGACTTAAGAAGATGCAAAAGCAGGTACTAGAACGCTGAACCTGTTCTAGCAGTGCAAAAGCTTAATAACGCTACTTGGAGAAAATCCTGAAACTCAAAATGTGATGAAACCACCACAGGTCAAGAGTATGAACGTGCTAAGTAAGCTTTAAGGAGGAAAAGACCTCATGAGACCATTGGTTTGCAAAGAATATTGTCACATATGGTTTACTATGACCAGTAACAAATGCAGCCTATTATGAATCCCTTCTCTTTCATCGGTCTCAAAAACCTCCTGTATTTTCTTATTGTTTTTATATGATGTGACTATACAGAACTAGCAAGTAACACTTAATTTGCTATTAAAAAAGTACAAGGAGGAAAAAGGACTTCAGTGGCTCAGGTCACGTCACCCGCCTTACTTCTTCATTAGTCCATTTTGGCGTGTGTTGGGCAAGCGTAAACGCTTACGCGGTTAGTAATAGGGCCCCAAAGGCGGTTTAGAAATCCTACTGAATAAATAAAATAAATACTGAGCTCTTCAAGTCTCCTCTCATATGTATTTTGATACAAATCCCATATCATTTTTGTTGCCTTCCTCTGAACCACCTCAAGTCTTCTGATGTCCTTAGCAAGATACAGCCTCCAAAACTGGACATAATAGTCCAAACAGGGCCTCACCAATGACTTGTATAAAGGCATTAACATCTCCTTTCTTCTACTGGATATACCTCTCTCTATGCAACCGCATCCTTCCGGCTACAGCCACTACCTTGTCACATTTCTTTCGCTGCCTTGAGATCCTCTGCCACTCCTGGTCTGTACTTATCAGCCTTTCACCCCCCTAGCGAATACAATTCTTTTGGTTTTCTACATCTCTTGTGCATCACTCTACACTTCCTTACATTAAATTTGAACTGCCAAACATTAGACCGTTCTAATATTTTTAGATCACTTGTCATGTTGTCTACTCCCTTCATGGTGTCCCTCTATTACAAATCTTTGTGTCACCCGCAAAAAGGAAAACTCTCCCTTCTAACCCTTAGGCAATGTCACATATAAACATGATGAATAGAATCAGCCCCTACCGATCCTTGGAGCACTCTACTTACATTTCTTTCCACCGAGTGAATTCTATTCACCAACACCCTCTTGACGTACGTCAGTCAACCAGTTTCTAATCCAGTTCACCAGTCTGGGTCCTAACTTCAGCCCATTTCATTTGTTCACAAGCCTCCTTTGAAGACTGTGTCAAAAGCTTTGCTGAAGTCATAATAGACCATATCTTCCATGTAACCGCGATCCAGTTCTCTGGTCACCCAGTCAAAGAAATCAATCAGATTAGTTTGACACGATTTTCCTTTGGTAAAACCATGTTGCTTCAGATCTTGTAAGCCATTGGATTCTAGGAATTGTACTATCCTTTCCTTCAGCTGTGCCTCCATAATTTTTCCTACCACCCAATGAGGCTTACCAGCCTGCAGTTACCCACTTCTTCTCTGTCACCATTTTTGCAGAACAGAACCACATTTGCCCTTCTCCAATCCTGTGGAACCTACCCTATCTCCATGGATGTATTATACAAATTAAGAGGGACCACCAGAACCTCCTTGAGCTCCTTCAATATCCTTGGATGTATCTCATCCGACCCCATGGCCACACTTGTGGGGGAGACGGTGAAAAAAGAATGTCACAAATCGTGGATTTGGCGTTTGAATTCTGTGGAACCGAATGGACAGAGCTATAGTACTGAACGGTCAGTTTTTTTATAGAACTGAAGATATGTTAAAAGAACATGTATACGATTCTGTGAAAGGACAGGTTTTAATAGGGTCTTTCTGCCAGGTACTTGTGACTGGATTGGCCATTGTTTGTAAAACAGGATACTGGGCTAGATGGACCATTGGTCTGACCCAGTATGGCTGTTCTTGTGTTCTTACATCAAAGGAACATCAGCATTATAACATTACTAGTAAAAAAGCCCCGTTTCTGATGCAAATGAAACGGGGGGGCTAGCAATGTTTTCTTCTGTGTGCATGTGGGAGTGTGTGTGTCCCTGCCCTCTGGCCTCTCTCCCCTCCCCCCCCTCTGAGTCCTTCACTGTTACAGAGCCAGCGATTTGATTTCGTGCTCTGCTGTTTTCCTTCACTGACTGTGTTACAGAGAGGGCGGGGCAGACACTCATAGGGAAACCGGATATCTCGCCCCCTTCACACTTCCGGCTGGAGGCTTCATAGAACGTTGGTGTTGCTTTTTATATAGAGAGATGATGTTTTGAATACAGGAAGTGCTATATTTGAGCATGGCATTTTCGGAAAGTGCAATCATCATTTTGAACAAGCGTTAAGCCAGGAAGAGACGTTTTGATATGACTAAATGCGAACAGCTAAGTTGTAAGATTTTAAACGTGCACACCAACAGCTGGCCTCCGTTGGGACTTCTGTTTTCTGAAATAAGTGCTCATTTGGGTATTTTGCTTATAGCTTTGGTGAAATTTGTGCACTATATAAAAACAGAAAGTACACAGAAAATATAGGAGGTTTTTGAGAGCAGTGAGAGAGAAGGGAGTCACAATAGGCTGCATTTGGCACTGGTCAGAGTAAACCATATGAGACACTGCTCTTTGCAAGCCCACTGACTGCCGAAGTCTTTTCCTCCTGATAATAATTCCTTAAAATTTACTTAACATATTCATAATCCTGAGCTGTGGTTGTTTTGTTGTTCTAGCAGTGCAAGTGAGGTTCAGAGTCAGGTTGGACAGCAGGGGTGAAGGAGGAAGCTCACAGCACTCTGCAGTTGGGCCCTGGAGTGCTCCTTTGGCAGTGGCCTGTTATGATGATGTCATTCCAGCAGAGATGGTAGCTGCCAGGTCACATCATAGGAGCAAGACAGGAAGGGTCATCTTTCAGGGTTTTTCCGTTATAACTATAAACCTCAGCTTCCCCATGGGGGTGTTTTATCTAAGCTGTCAGCTCTAACCAAAAATCATAAGCCATATAACTTTGTCAATACCAGGAAGTACTAGGGGATTTGATGATCTGCGTTTAATCTGGGGCATGTCAGAAACAGGAAGTCCCCTCTTTGTTAGTGACAGCAGCATCCTGGTGATTCAGAGATAAAGCCCTTTTCCATTCTTGACCGAGGAACACTGGGAAAGGACCAAAGACCTGTCACTGGTCTGAACAGGGAGGACAAAAGTACATGAATATTGCAGGGGTGTCACCAGTACCTTACTACTACTACTACTTATCATTTCTATAGCGCTACCGGGCGTACGCAGCGCTTTACACTTGAACATGGAGAGGCAGTCCCTGCCCTTCCATATCCCTCTATGAAGCCTCAGGATCCTCTCACAGCCCTGGGGTTTGGACTCACTGAGTGTAGCTTAAATGGGACATCTCAAGATTACCTCAAAGTTTTGGCACTATGAGCAGGTCCAGTCCATGAAACTCTCCAAAACACTTCATAGCTCTGGGATTAAAACTCAAGTGTGGCTGAGTGACTCATCTGGGAAACAGGGGCACAGGTCACACTATGGGAAAGGTATGAATGGGGCAATAATGGTGCACTAGAAGAAGGAATGTGACTGAAGCACAGAACATGAAGAGGAGAAGATGCAGCTGGGGTGGAAAAAAGGCACCAAGGAAGTTTTACGGCATGATGTCAAAACATTGAAGCCGATTCCCCCTGCAGCCACCATCTTGGTTTGTCCAAAAACATGCCAGCTTGTGCAGCATACAGATGTGCACAGAGGAACTGTCAGCAGGCATAGAAGACAATTATTGGAAAGACTAAACTGCCTATAGCAAGGACACACATGGAGCGTCTTCACCCATTCAAGGCTCTTTTGCATCTGCTGGGGTAGCCGCAGTACCCTTCCCTTTCCAAGAGAAAGAAGCTGACTGACACCCAAGAAGGTTTTGTATCCTGAAACTTCCTTGCTGGAACAACACCCCCTTTTATAATACGCACTGAAATCTATAATACAGCATTAAAAATAACAAAGCAAGCTCTTGAGCAATGACAGAAAGACATTATTAAGCCTCCCTCCTTCACAGACCCCTCGGAAAGTTCCCAACCCCCCAACATCCCTCCAACCCCAATACCAGGGCTACCAAGGTACCCATTCCAGGAGGAAGACATTTTGGCCAGTCCTGGATTTCTGCCAACCTCATCCTGGTGCATTGTGGGACCTGTAGCACTGATTACAAATACTACACTGGGCTGGCCAAATAGTCTCCCTCCTAGAATGGGTAACTTGGCAGCTCTGCAATAGCTTCCTAACAGGGAGAATGCAAAGTTTGCTACTGTTTTGGAGAAACCAATATGGCGGCAAGCTCCGCCCAGTGGCTTCAGCTCCTGTCAAAAAAGCCTCCTTGAAAGGCGCTACAGACAGAGGAGACTGAACAAGGTGGGAGGCAAAATGGGGCCAGACTGAGGTCATGCGTGGGGAGGGGGAGGAGCCAGGCAATAGTCACCTTCTTGCAAGAAATATTATCCTAGTAAGGCAGAGGCTCTACACTGGGAGGAACACAACCGGGGCAAAGGTCATGCACTGGCTGGCTGGGGGAGAGAGGTGTTTGAGGCAGCGCAGCAGTGCACTATGCTAAGGAGGGCCTATTGGGGGGGGGGGGGGGGGGTGCAGCAATACCTGGAGCTGGAGGCAGGGCTGCACCCGACGGGGCAGCAGGAGAGCCAAATTTAGCAGCCCCCAGCCCGGGGCCAGGAAGCGACCGGAGCGCGCCGCCATATTGAGCAGGCAAAAACGAAGCTCCGCCTCTAGCGCGAGGAGGTCTTTTTAAATGGCCCCTTGGAAGGCGGGAACTGGGCGGGAGGGGGCGGGTCCATGCGCGCCGAGCAGCTTTAATTGGATTCAGTCCAGACGAGTGGGCGGGTCCTTTTTCTCGTGCTCGCAGTGTCGGTAGTTGTAGTTTCTGTGCAGGGGCGGGGCGGGCAGGCCAGTAAGCAAAACCGACCTAAAAGTACAGGGTTTTTCTGCGTCTCGCTCCTTGTTTCCCTTTTTAACCGTCCTCAGCCTATCGCTGTATCCAGCACACATTCCCCTGAAAGAGCTGCACCCGCCTGAATCCGGCACTGATTCTCTATAGAAGGCTGGATCCCGCACTGATTGTCTGTAGAGGGGCTGCATCCACCTGGATTTATTTATTTTATTTATTGCATTTGTATCCCACATTTTCCCACCTATTTGCAGGCTCAATATGGCTTACATAAGAACCCTATCAATAGAAATCAAACCAAATAAAACATGGAAAAGAAAATAAGATGATACCTTTTTTATTGGACATAACTTAATACATTTCTTGATTAGCTTTCGAAGGTTGCCCTTCTTCCTCAGATCGGAAATAAGCAAATGTGCTAGCTGACAGTGTATATAAGTGAAAACATTCAAGCATTACTATGACAGTCTGACAGGGTGAGAGGATGGGGGTGGGTCGGAGGTATGCATGGGGACATCAAAACATATCATTGATATTCTAACAGGATGGGTGTGGATAGGTGAGGGGAGGGTGATCAACAGAGACATACAGCTTTATGGTTTATAATGGGCTAGGAACCCCAGATCCTTGTTAAGTCCAATAAGAACCCTACAAACTAACGAACGCATTATCATCAAACCCGCAAACAAAGGTGGCGCAGTGGTAATTATGGACATACAAAAATACATTGAAGAGGGGCACAGACAGCTCTCAGACAATAAATACTACAGGAAACTAACTGAGGACCCCACACAGGATTACACAAAAGAGCTGAAAGACCTTATCAAAACATTTCCTACACAAGCGCAACCTCACCTGAAGAAACTCATACCAAACCAGCCTGCTGTGGGCACATTCTACATGCTACCCAAGATCCACAAACCGGGAAACCCTGACAGACCTACTACTACTACTACTAAGCATTTCTATAGCGCTGCCAGGGTTACGCAGCGCTGTACAAGTTTAAACATGGGGAAGGACAGTCCCTGCTCAAGAGAGTTTACAATCTAAAGGACCAATCATATCAGGTATTGGCACACTCATGGAAGAAATATCTAGATTCATAGAGGGAATTCTGAAACCTCTCGTACACAAAACTAACAGCTTCATACAAGACACCACAGACTTTCTGAATACATTGAAAAATATCAAGCAACTACCACCTAACACCCTTCTGGTCACGATGGATGTAGAATCACTATACAGCAACATTCCACATGCGGATGGTATAGCTGCATGTGGAAGACTCCTAAAAAAAATCCACAATGGACCATCAATACTCACCAGAAACTATTACAAAATTAATCAAATTCATTTTAACTCACAACTACTTCCGCTTTAACAATTGTGAGCACTCTGGAGGGCTGGTACGAGGGAGAGGGGATAGTGGTTCTTTCAGCCGGCATCATCCCCAGTCATTCAGCCCAGCTAGGAGAGCAGGGCGCCCTCTAGGGATCAAACTGCCAGGGAAAGCTGTAATGCAGGAGAAAAACTACACTCCCCAGAAGCCAGTGCAGGGTCAGCTGAACTCTCAGGAGGGGGAGGGTGGAATGACTGATTGGGAGATGAGGTCTGATCCTGGAGATGGGGAACAGCTGGTGGAGCTTGGGGAGGAGGAGGAGATGGAGTGGAATAAAGCAGAGGTAGAAGGAGAAGGTAAGGGGGAATGTATGGAGGTGGGTGGTTTGGCTCTAACCCGTGCAGACAGGGTGAGAGCTTTTGTGGCCTCAGCATTGCCCCGGTTGTGGAGTTGGGGGAAGCTGGGAGCAAAGCAGTGGGGGAGCAACTGGAAAGCACAACTTGCTACCATATTGGCTGTTCCCAAGAGGTAGTGCTGTGGAAGGGGGGGAAGGGCTTTAAGACAGAAAGGCATGTGCATTTTGGGGGAACTTAAACTGTAAGAGGTGAGAGAGGAGGTGGTTCCAGCTAAATCTCCAAAACTATCTGCGGTGAAGATAGTGTGGCTGGAGGTTTGGGGAGAGAGAATTTAAAACAAAAGCCTGTAATTGAAAATGGATTAAAGTTTGCTGATAATTGGAGGTGTTTAGACAAGGCTGACATCTGTAACAATAAAGAACTTGGATTGCTCTTTCTGCTGGAGTGGGACTGATTTTCTCAGCAGCTGGCAAGGTGGAGAGGGAGAGCAAGTGAAAGTGCGGTGGCTGGCTAGGAAAGCAGACGGAAGCCAGTGAAAGCTAAGCAGGGTCCACCCTGGCTCCCACCTGGAAGGGGAACCTGGTTACACAATGATATCTATCTGCAAATAATGGGCACTGCGATGGGCACCAGGACAGCACCCCAATATGCCAACCTTTTTATGGCTGAGCTGAAAGAGACATTTCTGAATACACACCAGACCAAACCTCTAAAATACTACCGGTACTTCGATGACATTTTTATGATTTGGACGGAGGGTGAAGAAACTCTGAAACAATTTATTCTGCCTTCAATACATACCATCCTACAATCAGATTCAAAATTGACTACTCCCCAGAAAAAGTCAATTTTTTGGACACCACGGTCTCAATCAGTGATGGCTGTATACAAACATCTATATACAAGAAACCCACAGACAGATGCAGCTACCTCCACAACTCCAGCTTCCACCCTTCACATACAAAAAGATCCATTATTTACAGCCAAACCACAAGATACCACCGTATCTGCTCTGACCCAGGGGACAGAGACAGACACCTTAAAAGCCTGACTGCAGCCTTCAAACAGAAAGGCTACAACCCCAAAATAATCTCCAAGAATATTGCCTCCTCCCTCAAAACACCCAGGGAGAATCTGCTACAGTACAAAGAGAAAAAAGCCACAGACAGAATTCCCCTTGTTGTGACATACAATCCAGAGCTGGAAAAACTGAGGAAAATCATAAGAGATCTACAACCTATACTCCAGGAGGATGAATTACTGAAAGAGATATTCCCATCCCCACCAGTACTGGCCTTCCGACAGCCACCCAACTTAAAACACAAGCTAATCAGAAGTAAACTTCCATCACAGACTGAAAAGGAACAGAAGGGCACACGTCCCTGTAATTTATCCAGTTGCAAACTATGCCAAAATATTTCACAGGACCCCACAGTTACCCACAAAGGAAAGATATTCAACATAAAGGGATCTTTCACTTGCTCATCTTCCAATGTGGTATATATCATTCAGTGTAAAAAATGTAACGAAGGATGCTATATTGGAGAAACAGGCCAGATGCTTAAGACAAGATTCAATTTACATAGACATCACATGAACAATACTGGTGCCAGTAGGGCTCCCACCCCTGTTGGTCAGCATTTTACAGGACCAGGACACTGTACCAGTGACTTCACAGTGAGAATCCTGAAAGGTAACTTTAAAACCATACAAGAACGTAAGACCTTTGAAGTCAGAATGATTGAATATTTTAACACCCAACAGAAAGGACTTAACAAGGATCTGGGGTTCCTAGCCCATTATAAACCATAAAGCTGTATGTGTCTGTTGATCACCCTCCCCTCACCTATCCACACCCATCCTGTTAGAACAGTGATGGGCAACCTTTTGAGCTTGGTGTGTCAAAATTCACCAAAAAACCGAGCATAACTCGGGTGGTGTGTCACTTCAAGAAAAATCACTGCTACTAGGAACGCCTTCGGGCCCCCCCTACCCGAGATTGCTGCCCACCCGAGGTCGCCGGGCCCCACCTCCACCCGCTACCGGGCCCGGAACTAACCTTAAAGCCTCCTTTCACGTTGCAGCAAGCAGCAGCAGGGCAGACCTCTCCTCCTTCCTTCTGTGCTCCGCCCTCGCGGACGTTACGTCAGGCGAGGTCAGGACACGGAAGGAAGGAGTGGCCTGCCCTGCTGCTGCTTGCTGCGACGTGAAAGGAGGCTTTAAGGTTAGTTTCCGGGAGCGAGGAGGGAGGGCGGACCACACTGCGGCGGCGCCGCGTGTCATCCAAAATGGCTACGCGTGTCAGTGCTGACACGCGTGTCATAGGTTCGCCATCAGGGTGTTAGAATATCAGTGATATGCTTTGATGTTCCCATGCATACCTCCGACCCACCCCCATCCTCCCACCCTGTCAGACTGTCATAGTAATGCTTGAATGTTTTCACTTATATACACTGTCAGCTAGCACATTGGCTTATTTCCGATCTGATGAAGAAGGGCAACCTTTGAAAGCTAATCAAGAAATGTATTAAGTTATGTCCAATAAAAAAGGTATCATCTTATTTTCTTTTCCATGTTTTATTTTGTTTGATTTCTATTGATAATGTTGTTAACAATGTGATTACAATATCATATACTGTATCATATACAGCAGGGCAGGTGGTTGGGAGGCAGGGATAGTGCTGGGCAGAGTTACACGGTTTGTGCCAGAGCCGGTAGTGGGAGGCGGGGCTGGTGGTTGGGAGGCGGGGATAGTGCTGGGCAGACTTATACGGTCTGTGCCAGAGCCAGTGGTGGGAGGCAGGGATTGTGCTGGGCAGACTTATACGGTCTGTGCCAGAACCAGTGGTGGGAGGCGGGGCTGGTGGTTGGGAGGCAGTGATAGTGCTAGGCAGACTTATACGCTCTGTGCCAGAGGCGGGGCTGGTGGTTGGGAGGCGGGGATAGTGCTGGACAGACTTATACGGTCTGTGCCCTGAAGAGGACAGGTACAAATCAAAGTAGGGTATACACAAAGTAGTACACTTCTCCTTTCGTCCTCAAAATGTACCACCTGTTCCTCTGATCCCATTCCCACCCACCTTCTTAATGCCATCTCTCCTACTCTTATTCCTTTTATCTGTCACATTCTCAACCTCTCACTTTCCACTGCGACTGTCCCTGCTGCCTTTAAACATGCTGTGGTCACACCTCTCCTTAAGAAGCCTTCACTTGACCCTACTTGTCCCTCTAATTACCGACCCATCTCCCTCCTTCCTTTTCTCTCCAAATTACTTGAGCGTGCTGTTCACTGCCGCTGCCTTGATTTTCTCTCCTCACATGCTATTCTTGACCCACTACAATCTGGTTTTCACCCTCTCCACTCAACCGAAACTGCGCTTACTAAAGTCTCCAATGACCTATTACTGGCTAAATCCAGAGGTCAATATTCCATCCTCATTCTTCTTGATCTTTCCGCTGCTTTTGACACTGTCGATCACAGCATACTTCTCGATACCCTGTCCTTGCTTGGATTCCAGGGCTCTGTCCTTTCCTGGTTCTCTTCCTACCTCTCCCTCCGCACCTTTAGTGTTCACTCTGGTGGATCCTCTTCTACTTCTATCTCTCTGCCTGTTGGCGTACCTCAGGGTTCTGTTCTTGGTCCCCTCCTCATTTCTATCTACACTTCTTCCCTTGGCTCATTAATCTCATCCCATGGCTTTTCCTACCATCTCTATGCTGATTACTCCCAAATCTACCTTTCTACCCCTGATATCTCACCTTGCATCCAAACCAAAGTTTCAGCGTGCTTGTCTGACATTGCTGTCTGGATGTCTCAACGCCACCTGAAATTAAATATGACCAAAACCGAGCTTCTCATTTTCCCCCCCAAACCCACCTCCCCGCTCCCCCTGTTTTCTATTTCTGTTGATGGCTCTCTCATTCTCCCTGTCTCCTCAGCTCGAAACCTTGGGGTCATCTTTGACTCTTCTCTCTCCTTCTCTGCTCATATCCAGCAGATTGCCAAGACCTGTCGTTTCTTTCTTTACAACATCCGTAAAATCCGCCCCTTTCTTTCCGAGCACTCTACCAAAACCCTCATCCACACCCTTGTCACCTCTCGTTTAGACTACTGCAATCTGCTTCTTGCTGGCCTCCCACTTAGTCACCTCTCCCCTCTCCAGTCGGTTCAAAACTCTGCTGCCCGACTCATCTTCCGCCAGGGTCGCTTTACTCATACTACCCCTCTCCTCAAGACCCTTCACTGGCTCCCTATCCGTTTTCGCATCCTGTTCAAACTTCTTCTACTAACCTATAAATGTATTCACTCTGCTGCTCCCCAGTATCTCTCCACACTCGTCCTTCCCTACACCCCTTCCCGTGCACTCCGCTCCATGGATAAATCCTTCTTATCTGTTCCCTTCTCCACTACTGCCAACTCCAGACTTCGCATCTTCTGTCTCGCTGCACCCTACGCCTGGAATAAACTTCCTGAGCCCCTACGTCTTGCCCCATCCTTGGCCACCTTTAAATCTAGACTGAAAGCCCACCTCTTTAACATTGCTTTTGACTCGTAACCACTTGTAACCACTCGCCTCCACCTACCCTCCTCTCTTCCTTCCCGTTCACATTAATTGATTTGATTTGCTTACTTTATTTATTTTTTGTCTACTAGATTGTAAGCTCTTTGAGCAGGGACTGTCTTTCTACTATGTTTGTGCAGCGCTGCATATGCCTTGTAGCGCTATAGAAATGCTAAATAGTAGTAGTAGTAGTAGTAGGGACAAGGATGGACATGGATGGGAGGGCAGGGCCCAGGGAGAGGAGAAATTGCTGGAAATGGAGGGGAGGGGAGAGAGAAGAATTGCTGGCTATGGATGGAGGAGGGAAGGGCAGAGAGGGACAAGGATGGACATGGATGGGAGGTCAGGGCCCAGGGAGAGGAGAAATTGCTGGAAATGGAGGGGAGAGAGGAAAATTGCTGGCTATGGATGGAGGATGGAAGGGCAGAGAGGGACGTGGATGGACATGGGTGGGAGGGCAGGACCCAGGGAGAGAGGAGAAATTGCTGGAAATGGATATAGAGCAAGAAATGAAGAAGAAAGGAGGAAAGTAAAGAAATAAATGGAAAGGAAGCCCTGGAAACGGAGTTAAGAGGACAGATAGCAGCAGAATCAGATACTGGGCCAGCATGATCAGAAAAAGAAAGTCACCAGACAACAAAGGTAGAAAAAAATCATTTTAGCGTTTGGAATATGTCCACTTTGAGAATTTACATCTGCTATCTTATTTTGCAATGTATAGCAATTTGTTTCTAAGAATACTGCTGACAATTCCTGTCAGTGTGGCAAGTGGTGAGCGATCATTTTCATGGGGGGGGGGGCGTCAACTGATAGGCTGCAGGGGGGCGCCAGAGACCCTAGGCACGACCCTGACCCTAATAATGACTCACTAGAACACTCAAATAACACAGATATGATGTTAATGCTGTTCTTACAATACAATGAAATATCTAACTCTGTAGCCGAGGGGCCAAGTGCAGTTGAGATATGTAGACGGGGACAAGACAGATGGTACAAAGATTGGTGCCGGGTGCCTGTGACCTGCCTTGATCACTGCTGGAAACAGGATGCTAGGCTAGATGGACCTTTCCTTTCACCCAGTGTGGAATCTCTTACATTGGTTAGGTTTCAGTGAATTAGATGGGCTGGAGTAAGGTTAGTGCCAGACAGACCTTCTATGGCAAAAAAAATAAAATAAAAATCAGGATAGGCTGGAGTGGGCTTTAACAGCAACTCCAGTAGTTATGAAGAAAGGCCTGTACCAGGTAGACCTCTAATGAGATTCGTTTGACACGATTTACCCTTGGTAAAACCATGTTTTAAAAAGGGTAAATCATATAGTCGTTCAAATATTTGAAAGGTATTAATCTGCAAACTAACCTTTTCCGGAGATGTGAAGGCAGTAGAACGAGAGGACATGAAATGAGATTGAAGGGGGGCAGACTCAAGAAAAATGTCAGGAAGTATTTTTTCACAGAGATACCCCCCCTTCCCCCTTCCCCCTCTGGTCTCAGGACCCTCTCCCCCTCCCCCTCCTCCCTCTCCCCCCTCTCAGGTCTCTGGACCCCTCCCCCTCCCTGGTTTCAGGACCCCCTCCATCCCACCTGCACCTGTAATCAATTCTGGACCAGGAGTGGTGAACCTTGGATTGATGCGTATAATCTTTTGTGGTGGGGTGGAGGGATCGCCACGGGTCAATTAGTTGAAGGCGTTTACAGAGTGCTGGTATCCCTTTCCCCTTACCCGCCCCCGGAATGGCCGTAGGTGAGGATCTATCCAAAATCATCCGCCCATACCCAGGGGGCATCAGTATGTTGCAACCCTAGTGCTATGAGGGACTGAAAGAAGCTTAGGGCTATAAGAGTTTGGGGCATATATTGTAAAATCTCTGTCCTTGGTAATTTACCTGTAGTAGCACAATACGGTCTTAAGTGTCTTTATATACTAGCTTGGTTGTGCAAGGTAACCCCTTTCGTATCAGTATTGCGAGCCCGCTCTTCCTGTTACCCGAAGAGGAGAAGTGGCTTTCACCCACCCATTGTTGGCAGAGTTTCCCCATGTTCTGTGTCAGACTGTTTTCTTTCCTGTAAGCATGCGATATCTACTTCCTGCCGCTTTATCTGGGCCAGGATCTTACAGCGCTTCACGGGCAATGTGATGCCCGAAACATTCCAGGGTAAGATCTTTACTCCAGATCGACTAATATCTCCTCTGTCTCAGTGGTGCTGTCGTGGATATTATCGTGATGACCCCCCGGAGGCCCAGCCCCCCCCCCCCCGAGAGTATGTATGTTACGGGTGGGAGACCATGTTTCACCCCTGACACTCTTTGCGCTAGAACAGCTACAGTTATTAACCCCCCCTACTCCACTATCTATCCCCACTCCTACTACCCCCCTCCCACCCTCCCCTACCCCCTCTCCTAAAGCCCACCCCTCTCTTTCCCTTCCCTTGTGCCCAAAAATGCCTCGAAAGGGTAATCCCCATCTAGGCAAAGTCACAACGTGCCAGCCCCTCGCTCCCCACCAGGCCTCTCTTCAATACAGTTAAACATTGTAAAAAATATAACCTCTGGGTGACCCCTACGATACTATCAGTCTGTATGCTTTCTATGTATGCTGTATCTCCCTCTCTATTTGTTCTATGCATAAATGATCAGAATAATGCCATTTACATGCCTTCATGCCACCTAAAGTGACTGCTTACAGAATTACCCTCTTCCTGTTTACCCGGGTAAATGGCTTTGAAAATTGTGCACCACATGGATGGCGATAAAATGTTTACCTCAAACATAAAGAAAAGTCTCCCCCAATTTAAAAAAAATACCACTCCCATTCCAGTAAACATTTTGGGTCCTGTTTACTAATCCACGTTAGAGGTGTGCTAGCATCTTTAGCACACGCTAAACATTAGTGCGTGCTAACCGTGTAGGCACAGTGGCGTAGCAAGGGGGGGCGGGAGGGGCGGTCCGCCCCGGGTGTCAGCTCGGGAGGGGGTGCTCCCTGCCAGCTCCCCCCCCTCGGCGAATCGACACCCCCCCACCTTTAAAAAGAATATCGGGAGTCGCGCCTGCCCTGCACGTACAAGAAATGTGGACCGTTGGCTCTTCCCTCGCTCTGTCCCGCCCTCCGCTGACGCAACTTCCTATTTCCGCAAGGGCGGGACAGAGCGAGAGAAGAGCCGACGGTCCACATTTCTTGTACGTGCAGGGCAGGCGCAACTCCTGGTATTCTTTTTAAAGGTAGGGTGCGGGAGCTGGTCGTCGGGGGGGGGGGGGGTGTCATCGTGCTGCACCCGGGGGGGTGCAACGGCGAACCGCCCCACCCCGGGTGGCAGCCCCCCCTGCTACGCCACTGTGTAGGCACCCATAGAGGGGCATAATCGAACAAAAACGTCTATCTCCATGGGCGTTTATCTCCAAGAACGGGTCCGTGAAGGGGCGGACCGAACCGTATTTTGGGAAAAAATAGACGTCCTTGTTTTATTCGACAATTTGTGAGCTGGGTGTTTTTGTTTTTCAGCGATAATGGAAAATGAAAGCACCCAGCTCAAAAACGAATAAATCCAAGGCATTTGTTCGTGGGAGGGGCCAGGAGTCGTAGTGCACTGGTCCCCCTCACATGCCAGGACACCAACCGGGCACCCTAGGGGGCACTTTTACAAAAACAAAAAAAAAGGTAAAAGAGCTCCCAGGTGCATAGCACCCTTCCCTTGTGTGTTGAGCCCCCCAAATCCCCCTCAAAACCCACTGCCCACAAGTCTACACCATTACTATAGCCCTAAGGGGTGAAGGGGGGCACCTACATGTGGGTACAGTGGGTTTGGGGGGGTTGGATGACTAAGCATTAAGCAGCACAATTGTAACAGGTAGGGGGGGATGGGCCTGGGTCCACCTGCCTGAAGTCCACTGCACCCCCTAACAACTGCTCCAGGGACCTGCATATTGCTGCCAGGGAGGTGGGTATGACATTTGAGGGTGAAAATAAAAAGTTGTGAAACGGCATATTTTGTGGTGGGAGGGGTTAGTGACCACTGGGGGAGTCAGGGGAGGTCATCCCCGACTCCCTCCAGTGGTCATCTGGTCATTTAGGGCACTTTTTGGGGCCCTATTCGTGGAAAAACAGGGTCCAGGAAAAGTGCCCTAAATTCTAGCTAAAAACGCATATTTATTTTCCATTATTCGCGAAAGGCGCCCATCTCTGATCGGCCGATAACCACGTCCCAGTTCTGCCTTCACCACGCCTTTGACACGCCCCCATCAACTTTGTCCGCATCTGCGACGGAGTGCAGTTGAAAACGTCCAAATTCGGCTTTTGATTGTACCGCTTTATTCGTTTTTCTGAGATAAACGTCTATCTCCCGATTTGGGTCGCAATATAGGCGTTTTTCTTTTTCAATTACAAGCTGGATAGGATTCCTAGGGTATCTACACAGTTAGCGCATGTTAATTTTTAGTAAACAGGGTTCTTTGATATTTGTATCACCTCAGAACATTTTTCCACCCTCTAAGTTGATGTACTTGTAATTTATGTGCACATTCCATGTTGACAGTAATCCAATAATTTTTTCTTTCTAATTGCTATAATTTTAATCCACCTTAGCCTTTTAAAACATTTATTTTTGGAGAGGAGACTTTTTTTTCCAAGCCTCCTTTCGTGAGTTGCTGGAGCTGTGAGAATCATTCGTGTTTCAGATTATATCCTCCCTCAGTCCAAAATAAATGTTAACAGCATTTTTGTGATCTTCTCAATATTGCTTCCAAAATATGTTTGTTATGGAACATTGGTGCTGTGGAAAAGGTCCAGTAGGAAACCATGGAAAAATGGAGAGTTTGTATCGGTCATCTAAAGAACTATTACAGTCTTCTCTTGATGAGAGCTGCAACCTTGGAGGGAACACGCTGTGAATCTGTTATCTGTAATTGCTGAACCAGAATGCACTGTACAGGACCTTGAGAAACAAGGCATAAGGAAGGAAATGAGTATCTATAGCCAAAGAAGACACAGTGGGCCTGCAAATGTTGCAAACAGTATGTGAAAAAGAGAAAAGCATATTGTTCACCAACTGCCTCTTTTACCAGACCTGGCTAGCGATTCTCGCCTGGCAATGCCGACAAACCCCACTCACTTAGCTTTGGTGGAACAAAATGAAAGAATGAAGTGATACTGTTCATAAGCTTGAAAAGTAAACGTAACAAGGGTGCACGGCTGCACAGTCTGATTCAGAGGTGCCATAAGTACCCACTGCTCTGCCTGCTTATGAGGATGGGGGTCTGTATTTTGGCAGTTGGAGTCTCTAGTCATCTGTCAGCCCACGGGTTTTTGTTATTCAAAAGAATAACAGGGATAATAGGGGGGAAAGGTGGCCACGCAATTGGTGTAATGGTGAAGAGTCATTTCAAAGGAGAACACTTTTCCCATCCCTCTATGGCGTCGGATTACTGAGGGTAATGGAACAACTCAGGGCAAGATGCACTAAAAAATCCCTTACCGATTCCCTTAGCGAATCGGTAAGGAACGGGCATGCATTAAGGAAAAGGACTGCAAATGAGCTGCTCGTTGTAGCTCACTTGCATTCTCTATTCTATCGGTCAACACTCGGCCAGTCGGCCGGTCAAGCATGCGCAGAGCAACAACAATAATAAAAAAAAAAACATCTCCTGCAACTTCTTCGCAGCTCACACAGGCGATCGGAGCCCTTCTCCCCTCGTGGGAATCTTGTTTATTTTCTGTTTATGCCCTGGTCTGTCTCTCAACCAATCACAGCGCGCTTATCACAGCTAAACGCGCTGTGATTGGCTCAGGGACTTCCAGGTCTCAGCTGAGTGAAGCACTGCCAAAAAAGACGTTTTTATTATTGCAGGGGGAAATGACGGCCAAAATGAACGTTTTTTTTTTTATGGGTGCCCATTTTGGCCGCCTTCCCCCCTTGCAATAATAAAAATGTATTTTTTGGCAGTGCTTCACTCAGCTGAGAGACCTGGAAGTCTCTGAGCCAATCACAGCGCGTTTAGCCGAGCTAAACGTGTTGTGATTGGCTCAGGGACTGCCAGGTCTCAGCCCTGTGAGCTCTAATATTACTCGTGGTCGAATACGTCAAGCTCACAGCACACCCCTGATCTCAGTCAATTATACCAAACTCATCTCCAAAATTCTAAACAACGGACAGGAATGATATCTAAAAGGATTTTGAGACCCAGGCAGATTGTAAGTTTTTAAATGACTTTTTATTTAAAACCCAACCTGGGGTATTGAAAATGTGTTCAGGTTAACAAAGTTGGTTCTTTTGTTGCATAAATATATTTTCAAAACAATTCTTGTAGAACAACTTAAACAGCACTTTAAATTCCTTTAACAGAAACAGTAATACCCCTGTGGATCAACAGTGAACCATCAGGTAAGTATTGACCAAGTTTTTCACTTTTACTCTATAAATCTATAACTAGTACTTATCATTTCTATAGCGCTACAAGGCATATGCAGCGCTGTACACCATACACAAGGACAGTCCCTGCTCAAAGAGCTTACAATCTAAATAAGACAGGCAGATAGAACAGTTAAGGGTAAGGGAATAAAGAGGTGAGGATAAAAGGACAGGGCAAGTGAGCAGTGGTTAGGAGTCAAAAGTAGTGGTAAAGAGGTGGGCTTTAAGTTTAGACTTGAAAATGGCCAAAAAGGGGGCTAGACGTAGAGGCTCGGGTAGTCTATTCCAGGCATGAGGTGCAGCAAGATAAAAGGAACGGAGTCTGGAATTAGCAGTAGAGGAGAAGGGGACAGATAAGAGAGATTTGTCAACAGAATGGAGTACCCGAGGAGGGGAGTAGGGAGAGACAAGAGTGGTGAGGTACTGGTATAGTGTATGTCTTAGGAATTGAATTCTTTGTAAACTATTTTATATTTTTCAGGTGCAGACCCGTAATCAGTCTCCCAGGAAAGATAAGGTTTCTTTTTTACTAAACTAAACAATTTCCCAGTGTCCTTTGTTTCTGCATGTGGTAGCGTAGACTTATCTTTACTTTGGTCTCTCTTGAGGCTTCTTTTCTTCACCTTTCTTGACCGTGGTATCTCAAGTTCTTTTCTTGCAGCTTTACTGCCTTGAACTTAAAACAAAATCAATAAAAGAAAACTTTCTTCCTATATGACAATCAGGAACCGCCCTAACTGTTATAGTGGGTTTACTAGGACTTCCTAACTAGGGAAATAAATGTTAAGTTGCAGCCTTAAATCATTCTCCTATCCTTTTCACTGTATACCCTAACTAAAGTAGGGGAGCTCTTCATTGAACACTGACTCACACTGCCCACAGAAACTAGGTGTCTCCAAAAAGGTGCAGGGCTCACACACTGTCGCATTTGTATATCCTTTATGCCAATTAAGCTGATATGCCTCAGGTCAAACCTAAGGCCAGTCTCCCTTGGGACTTAACTGGGCTAATCTGTTTAAGCAAACAATTACACAACCATCTTCTCACTAAGGGGTTCTTTTGCTAAGGAGCATTAGCGTTTTTAGCATGCGCTAATGATTAGGATGCGCTAAATGCATATAGATCACTATACATTTCTATTGGTGGAGGTTCTCCTGCGGTTAAAACCTGCCGCCTTACTACTACTACTACTTATACTACTACTACTACTACTTAACATTTCTAGAGCGCTACTAGGGTTACGCAGCGCTGTACAAATTAACGAATAAGGACGGTCCCTGCTCAGAAGAGCTTACAATCTAAAGGACGAAATGTCAAGTTGGGGTAGATGAGATTTCCTGAGAAGAGATGTAGTGATTAGGTGCCGAAGGGGGCCCGGAGTATGGGCTCAGGGAGTTTATTCCAGGCATGGGGTGAGGCGAGGCAGAAAGGGCGGAGCCTGGAGACGGTGGTGGAGAAGGGTACTGAAAGGAGGGATTTGTCTTGAGAGCGGAGGTTACGGGTAGGGACGTAAGGGGAGATGAGGGTAGAGAGGTAGGGAGGAGCTGCAGATCGAGTGCATTTGTAGGTTAGTAGGAGAAGCTTGAATTGTATGCGGTACCTGATCGGAAGCCAGTGAAGTGACTTGAGGAGAGGGGTGATATGAGTATATCGGTTAAGGCGGAAGATAAGACGTGCGGCAGAGTTCTGAATGGACTGAAGGGGGGATAGATGGCTAAGTGGGAGGCCGGTGAGGAGTAGGTTGCAGTAGTCAAGGCGAGAGGTAATGAGAGAGTGGATGAGAGTTCGGGTGGTGTGCTCGGAGAGGAAGGGGCGAATTTTGCTAATGTTATAGAGGAAGAAGCGACAGGTCTTGGCTATCTGCTGGATATGCGCAGAGAAGGAGAGGGAGGAGTCGAAGATGACACCGAGGTTGCGGGCAGATGAGACGGGGACGATGAGGGTGTTATCAACTGAGATAGAGAGTGGAGGGAGAGGAGAAGTGGGTTTGGGTGGGAAAACAATAAGTTCAGTCTTGGCCATGTTCAGTTTCAGGTGGCGGTTGGACATCCAGGCAGCAATGTCGGATAAGCAGGCCGATACCTTGGCCTGGGTTTCCGCAGTGATTTCTGGTGTGGAGAGATAAAGCTGGGTGTCGTCAGCATAAAGATGATAGTGGAAACCATGAGAAGAGATCAGGGAGCCTAAGGAAGAGGTGTAGATTGAAAAAAGAAGGGGCCCAAGGACAGAGCCTTGAGGAACTCCAACAGAGAGCGGGATAGGGGAGGAGGACGAACCATGAGAGTGTACTCTGAAGGTATGATGGGAGAGATAGGAGGAGAACCAGGAGAGGACAGAGCCCTGGAACCCAAAGGAGGACAGTGTGTCAAGAAGTAGGTTGTGATTGACAGTGTCGAAAGCGGCGGATAGGTCGAGGAGGATGAGGATGGAGTAGTGACCTTTGGATTTGGCGAGGAACAGGTCATTGCAGGCCTTAGATAGTGCCGTTTCTGTCGAGTGTAGGGGGCAAAAGCCGGATTGGAGCGGATCGAGGATGGCATGAGTGGAGAGAAAATCAATGCAGTGGCTGTGAAAGGCGCATTCAAGTATCTTGGAGAGGAAGGGTAGGAGGGAAATGGGGCGGTAGTTGGAGGGACAGGTAGGGTCAAGTGATGGTTTTTTGAGGAGTGGTGTGACCACAGCATGCTTGAAGGTGTCCGGGACAGTTGCAGTGGAGAGAGAGAGGTTGAGGATATGACAGATGGTGGGGGTGATAGTAGGAGTGATGGTGATAAGTAAGTTGGTGGGGATGGGGTCTGAGGAACAGGTGGTGGATATCGAGATGTGCTACAAGGCATACACAGCGCTGTACACCATACACAAAAAGACAGTCCCTGCTCAAAGAGCTTACAATCTAGATAAGTCTGTGCTAGAATGCACGTTTCTTATATTTAAAGAATGCTGGTACACTGCACAGCTGTGGTATATTGAGAGATGTAAAATAAGAAAAGAAGGAAATAGAAAATTAGAAAATAAGGGTGATCTTATGAAGATTTGCACCACAACCAATTTTTCTCGGAGACGAAAGAACATGACTGTTCATATGGTGTGAGCTGCAGTTAGATCTGATGCAGTTATAAGAAATTTGGGATGAAGTTTCGGATGTTTGGGACACTTGCTGCCTTATTTTCGATAGTCAAAGGCGCCCAAAAAGTGACCCAAATCGGGGGACAGACGCACATCTCGCAAAGGCGCCCAAATCGGTATAATTGAAAGCCGATTTTGGGCATCTTCAACTGCACTCCGTCGCGGATGCGGGCAAAGTTGATGGGGGCGTGTCGGAGGCGTTGTGAAGGCAGGACTGGGGCGTGGTTATTGGCCGAACAGAGATGGGCACCTTTCGCTGATAATCGAAAAAAATAGGCGTTTTTAGCGAGAATTTAGGCCACTTTTTTCTCACGAACAAGTCCCAAAAAAGTGTGCTAAATGACCAGATGACCACTGGAGGGAATCGGGGATGACCTTCCATGACTCCCCCAGTGGTCACTAACCCCCTCCCACCAAAAAAAAAGAACTTTAAAAACTTTTTTTCCCAGCCTGTATGTCAGCCTCAAATGTCATCCCCAGCTCCATCACAGCAGTATGCAGGTCCCTGGAGCAGTTTTTAGTGGGTGCAGTGGACTTCAGCCAGGTGGACCCAGGCCCATCCCCCCCTACCCGTTACGCTTGTGGTGCTTAATGCTGAGCCCTCCAAAAACCCACTGTACCCACATGTAGGTGCCCCCCCTTCACCCCTTAGGGCAATGGTAATGGTGTAGACTTGTGGGCAGTGGGTTTGGGGGGGGGATTTGGGAGGCTCAGCACCCAAGGTAAGGGAGCTATGCACCTGGGAGCAATTTTTGAAGTCCACTGCAGTGCCCCCTAGGGTGCCCGGTTGGTGTCCTGGCATGTGAGAGGGACCAGTGCACTACGAATCCTGGCCCCTCCCACGACCCAATGCCTTAGATTTATTCGTTTTTGAGCTGGGCGCTTTCGGTTTCCATTATCGCTGGAAAACGAAAACGCCCAGCTCAAATCCGCACGAATCCGATGCATTTGCCGGGCACAAACCGTATTATCGAAAAAAAGATGGACGCCCATTTTTTTTTTTCGAAAATACAGTCTGGCCCACCCCTTCACCTACCCGTTTTCGGACATAGACGCCCATGGAGACGGGCGTTCGCGTTCGAATATGCCCCTCTTGGAAAAATTATATTTATACATTCCTATCAGCATCTCCAGCTTTTAGCGCATCCTAATCATTAGTGTGTGCTAAAAATGCTAGCATGCCTTGCTAAAAGACCCTCTACCATTCTCAACTACAAAAAAACTTTCATACAGTAACACAGATGAAAAGAAATCAGGTTTTTCTTGACTTGTTGTAGGGCCATCCTGAAGGCTGTACAGGTGGTGCAGGGATTGTTCCCTGTCCATTGTCTCCCCTGTGGTGGCTGTGGTGTGGTGGATGGGGAGGGTGTCACTCTCAGCCCAATTCCACAACAGTAGCATAATCTTCTGCCCTTGCTTTCTTTTCCTTCTTCCTATTATTATTGTATTTCTATTTCTGGTTTTATGCTACAATAATATATTTGATAAGTGCATAAGTATTGCCATACTGGGAAAGACCAAAGGTCCATCGAGCCCAGCATCCTGTTTCCAACAGTGGCCAATCCAGGTCACAACTACCTGGCAAGATCCCCAAAAAAGTACAAAACATTTTATACTGCTTATCCCAGAAATAGTGGATTTTCCCCAAGTCCATTTAATAACGGTCTATGAACTTTTCCTTTAGGAAGCCGGCCAAACCTTTTTTTTAAACCCCGCTAAGCTAACCGCATTTACCACATTCTCTGGCAATGAATTCCAGAGTTTAATTACACGTTGGGTGAAGAAACATTTTCTCAGATTTGTTTTAAATTTACTACACTGTAGTTTCATCGCATGCCCCCTAGTCCTAGTATTTTTGGAAAGCGTGAACAGAAGCTTCACATCCACCTGTTCCATTCCACTCATTATTTTATATACATCTATCATGTCTCCCATCAGCTGTCTTTTCTCCAAGCTGAAAAGCCCTAGCCTCCTTAGTCTTTCTTCATAGGGAAGTCGTCCCATCCCCGCTATCATTTTAGTCGCCCTTCGCTGCACCTTTTCCAATTCTACTATATCTTTCTTGAGATGCGGCGACCAGAATTGAACACAATACTCAAGGTGCGGTCGCACCATGGAGCGATACAACGGCATTATAACATCCTCACACCTGTTTTCCATACCTTTCCTAATAATACCCAACATTCTATTCGCTTTCCTAGCCGCAGCAGCACACTGAGCAGAAGGTTTCAGTGTGTTATCGACGACGACACCCAGATCCCTTTCTTGGTCCGTAACTCCTAACGTGGAACCTTGCATGACGTAGCTATAATTCGGGTTCTTTTTTCCCACATGCATCACCTTGCACTTGCTCACATTAAACATCATCTGCCATTTAGACGCCCAGTCTCCCAGTCTCGTAAGGTCCTCTTGTAATTTTTCACAATCCTGTCGTGATTTAACGACTTTGAATAACTTTGTGTCATCAGCAAATTTAATTACCTCGCTAGTTACTCCCATCTCTAAATCATTTATAAATATATTAAAAAGCAGCGGTCCTAGCACGGACCCCTGAGGAACCCCACTAACTACCCTTCTCCATTGTGAATACTGCCCATTTAACCCCACTCGCTGTTTCCTATCCTTCAACCAGTTTTTAATCCACAATAGGACATTTCCTCCTATCCCATGACCCTCCAGTTTCCTCTGTAGCCTTTCATGAGGTACCTTGTCAAACGCCTTTTGAAAATCCAGATACACAATATCAACCGACTCCCCTTTGTCCATATGTTTGTTCACTCCTTCAAAGAATTGAAGTAAATTGGTCAGGCAAGATTTCCCCACACAAAAGCCATGCTGACTTGGTCTCAGTAATCCATGTCCTTGGATGTGCTCTGTAATTTTGTTTTTAATAATAGCCTCTACCATTTTCCCAGGCACCGATGTCAGACTCACCGGTCTATAATTTCCCGGATCTCCCCTGGAGCCTTTTTTAAAAATGGGCGTTACATTGGCCACCCTCCAATCTTCCGGTACCACGCTCGATTTTAAGGATAAGTTGCATATCACTAGCAGTAGCTCCGCAAGCTCGTTTTTCAGTTCTATCAGTACTCTAGGATGAATACCATCCGGTCCAGGAGATTTGCTACTCTTCAGTTTGCCGAACTGCCCCATTACGTCCTCCAGGTTTACCGTAGATCAGAGGTTCTGCCCCAATGGCAAAGCGTCTCTGTGATTCTGAAAACAACATTAGCTCAGAGCTGGTTGAATGGAGTACAATATCTTTTTTAGTAAGATATATTCAAGGTAAAAAACTAAGTACTCTAACAGAGGGTAACGCAGGAAAGGGTTCTGTACTGTCTAACAAATGGAGCCTACCTCAGACTAAAGGGAACAGAAAAAGGGCACACTCTGACCCAGAGAGCAGGGGAAAACCACCAATGGGAACAGACCCTGCCAACTAGGTTCTATCTTGTATTAGTTTAATTCACTGGATTGGCATTTGCCATGACGGTGCGATGTAAGCCACATTGAGCCTGACACGGTTGGGAAAATGTGATAAGAAATAAATAAATAAACTAGCAACAGCATAACCAATCATATAACAGTTCTACACAGACAGGCTTTACTCATACTACCCCTCTCCTCAAGACCCTTCACTGGCTCCCTATCCGTTTTCGCATCCTGTTCAAACTTCTTCTACTAACCTATAAATGTACTCACTCTGCTGCTCCCCAGTATCTCTCCACACTCGTCCTTCCCTACACCCCTTCCCGTGCACTCCGCTCCATGGATAAATCCTTCTTATCTGTTCCCTTCTCCAGTACTGCCAACTCCAGACTTCGCGCCTTCTGTCTCGCTGCACCCTACGCCTGGAATAAACTTCCTGAGCCCCTACGTCTTGCCCCATCCTTGGCCACCTTTAAATCTAGACTGAAAACCCACCTCTTTAACATTGCTTTTGACTCGTAACCACTTGTAACCACTCGCCTCCACCTACCCTCCTCTCTTCCTTCCCGTTCACATTAATTGATTTGATTTGCTTACTTTATTTATTTTTTGTCTATTAGATTGTAAGCTCTTTGAGCAGGGACTGTCTTTCTTCTATGTTTGTACAGCGCTGCGTATGCCTTGTAGCGCTATAGAAATGCTAAATAGTAGTAGTAGTAGTAGTAGTGAAGTCACGATGTCTGATAACGACACCCCCCACAATGCAACGCTCATGTGACTCTGCAGTGAGAATGACAGAAAAAGTGTCACACCCACCCCAGAGCCACATTACAATCAGGGAAAGGCTGTCAGTGGACAGAACAGTCGTAGTAGTCTATTGTGGTTTACCATGTCGAATGCGCTTGACGTGTCGAATTGGAGGAGAAGAATGCTTTTACTTGTGGCTATTTCATGTTTGAATTTGGCCAGGAGAGTGAATAGTACAGTTTCAGTACTAATATTGAGAACTTGTCCATGTATTCAGTGAGCTGTTTGATCACCAGGCTCTCCCATCAGTTTGACTACTAGTGGGATAGATGCGACTGGGCAGTAGTTGGTGAGATCATTCGTTTTTTCCTTTGTGTCTTTTGGTACTGGGGTGAGTAGGATGTTGCCATGTTCCTCAGGGAAGAGACCTTGTTGGAGCATGTAATTTAGGTAGGATGTGAGGTCTACTATGAAGCGATCGGGGGAGGATTTGAGTAGATGGCTGGGGCAGATGTCCAGTTTGCAGTGGGTATTGGAGAATCTATGAATCCCTTGGGTAACTGATTCAGCGGTGAGGACAGCAAATTTTGACCAGGTGCGATCTGCTGGGCATTCTCCCGAGGTTGAGTCCAATCCATTGATGAAGGTTTCAATATCAGTGTTGTGCTGAGGAAGTGTGTCGCGTAATTGTATTATTTTTTCATTGAAGTATTTAGCAAGTTTATCTGCAGATGGGATACCCGTATTGGTTGTGGTGACTGGGTTGGTGTCAAGTAACTTGTTCACGAGTTGAAATAGTTTCTTCAGGTCTTTATAATTTGGTCCTATTTTGGTTTTGTAATAAGACCTTTTGGTCTGTCTTAAAGCATATTTGTATTTTCTTTGTATTTGTTTCCATGCGTTGAATGTGTGTTCGTCTTTTATCTTATTCCATGCTCGTTCTAGTTTTCTGGTTTGTGTTTTGCGTTTTTTTAGTTCATCATTGAACCATGGGATCGAGTTATGTCTTCTTGTTATTCTTGTTCTTAAGGGTGCTAGTTCGTCTAGTACGCTTCTGCATCTTTCGTCCCAGTCAGGTAGTGTAAGGAGTCCGGTCGTGCTTTACATTCATTGTCATATAACTGTTGCCAGAATACTTTTGGGTCTATTTGGCCTCTTGTACTGTAAGTTGTTTGTTCTTGTGTATGGTATGATCTCTTTTTCCGCCATTTTAGGGATAGGTTTAGTTTGTAATGATCGGTCCAAGGTGTTTCTGACCATTTGATATCTGTTATTAGTATGTTTAATGTGGGTAGCTTGCAGGTGTGGCCATTTGAGATCCAATGAGTGGAGGAATTCCTTGCATTTTCATGCGTTGGTAGAGTTTGGGTCTTCTAGGTGGAGGTTTACATCACCTAGTATGCTGGAGTTGGTTACACAAGTGTTAGAGATGAAGTCCCTGAAGTTAGACTGCCTTTCATTCCAATTACTGGGTGGTCTGTAGAACAGGACGCAGGTCAGGTGATCAAGTAGGGATTTGTTGTGAATTCTGATTGAGGCAATTTCAAGTTGGGTTGTTATGGACTCGGCAGTGGATTCAATGGTGAATTGGGAGCGATAAATTAGTGCTATGCCTCCGCCTCTCTTTTCCTTTCTGTTACAGTGAATGATTTTATAACCTGGGGGGCAAAGGTCAAAGATTATGGGATCCTTTTGATCGTGGATCCAGGTTTCATTGATGAAAAGTAAGTCGAGGTTTTCTGACGTGATCCAGTCTGTTATTGTTGTTGTTTACTATGGATCTGGCGTTAATGTAGCCCACTTGAATGTTTTAGTGTGGGGCTTCTATAATTGGTGATGTGTGGATTATTGTTAGTTGTCGTTCCTTAGTTAGTGTATGTTTATTGTGCCCATTCTTTCCGTTTTGTTGATATTGTCCACATTTAGGTATTCTTCCTTTATTTTGGTGATTGTCAGTTTGGTGAGGTGTGGAGTGTCTGATCAGTCTATGGTGATTCTGTAGGATGGGTATGATATTGTTTTCTACTAGCGGAAGGGATAGTGTTAGGTGAATCAAGGATAGGGAGTGAATTGCTAGGAATAATTTGACTGTATTCATATTGGTGTCAGTTTGGAGGTAGATAGATTACTCACAATCAGATGATCAGGGGTGACATCCAAGGGCGTAAAGGCTCCGTGGATCTGGGTGCAATGCTGCTGGTTGGAGGTTCTTTGGATTTGGACACAGTGCTGCTGGTTGAAGGCAAAGACTAGGAAGTTTTAGGAGAGTTCTGTTGCTGAATGGAGAGGGTAAGTTAATCACACTAGTTGCAGTGTCTCTCCGGTGCTAGGGAAGCCTGCAGAGTATAAAATGGGATGTCCTGGTCATCCGCAGATGGTTCTCTTGTGGATCTTCTGCTGTGGCTTTTATGGGGTCCGGCCTGCGATCTCTCCCCTCTCTGCAGCAGTCCCAACACAGGTGGTTCGCCTGCAATAACCCTCTCCTCAGGACGTGGGCAGACCACCTCCAACTCAGCCACCGGCTGGTGTGTGGGGGAACAGGTACGACTGGGCCCGGTCCCCGCACTCCCTTGTGGCATGGTTCGCCTGCAGACGCTGTGACCTGCCTTTCTCCCCTGCCCTCCACTGTGTTCGCTGCCGTGTGTGAAACATTTATCACGTTCTGAACATTTAAGTGGTTTCTTTTCTGTATGAATTCTTTTGTGGACTTTCAGGTGGCCCTTGCTTCTGAAATACTTATCACATTCTGTACATTGAAATGGTTTCTCTCCTGTATGGGTCAAGTTGTGAAGTTTAACAAGTGATTTCTTTCTGAAACATTTATCACATTCTGAACACTTAAATGGTTTCTCTCCTGTATGAATCCTTTCATGCTGTTTGAGGTCAGGCATGCTTTTGAACCATTTATCACATTTTGTACATTTAAATGGTTTCTCTCTTGTATGGGTGAAGCTGTGAAGTTTTACAAGTGATTTCTTTCTGAAACATTTATCACATTCTGAACACTTAAATGGTTTCTCTCCTTTATGAATCCTTTCATGCTGTTTGAGGTCAGGCATGCTTTTGAAATATTTATCACATTCTGTACATTTAAATGGTCTCTCTCCAGTATGGGTCAACTTGTGAATATCTACATGTGATTTGCTTGTGAAACATTTATCACATTCTGAACACTTAAATGGTTTCTCTCCTGTATGGGTCAACTTGTGAATATTTACACGTGATTTGCTTGTGAAACATTTATCACATTCTGAACACTTAAATGGTTTTTCTCCTGTATGGATCAACTTGTGAATATTTACACATGATTTCCTTGTGAAATATTTATCACATTCTGAACACTTAAATGGTTTCTCTCCTGTATGAATCCTTTTATGCTGTTTGAGCACAGGCATACTTTTGAAACATTTATCACATTCTGAACACTTAAATGGTTTCTCTCCTGTATGAACCTTTTCATGCCATGTGCGCTCAGACATGCTTTTAAAACACTTATCACATTCTGTACATTTAAATGGTTTCTCTCCTGTATGAATCCTTTGATGCTCTTTGAGCTTAAACATGCTTTGGAAATTTTTATCACATTCTGAACATTTAAATGGTTTCTCTCCTGTATGAATTCTTTCATGCCGTTTCAACTCAGCCATGCTTTTGTAACAATTATCACATTCGGTACATTTAAATGGTTTCTCTCCTGTATGGGTCAACTTGTGACGTTCTACAAGTGATTTTATTCTGAAACATTTATCACATTCAGAACATTTAAATGGTTTCTCTCCTGTATGAATTCTTTCGTGGACTTTCAGGTGGTCCTTGCATCTGAAACATTTATCACAGTCTATACATTTAAATGGTTTCTCTCCTGTATGAATCCTTTGATGCTCTTTCAGATTAAACATGCTTTGGAAATTTTTATCACATTCTGAACATTTAAATAGTTTCTCTCCTTTATGAGCCATTTTGTACCTTTTCATCTGGAACATGCTCTTCAAACAGTTATCACATTCTGAACACTCAAATGGTTTCAATCCTGTATGAGTCCTGTGATGCACTTTCAGTGTGGTTTTCCTGCCTACATATTGATCACATTTGGAACACTTAAATTGTTTGTGTACTGTGTGAGCTAGTTGCAGGCTCCTTTTTTGACTGAGACTATCACATTTATGCAATTGTATATTCCTTTTCTCACCGACAGAATTTTCACATTCAGAACTTTTACATGGTTTTTCACAGTATCCAGATAGGTTAGTTTTGTTAGTACCTTCACAGTCATTAATTTCAGTCCTAAACCTGCTTATGTGGCTTCTCTTTTCTCTGTCTAATTTTTCTCCTGTCTGGGCTTCTGCTTTCACACTGCTCAGTATTATGCTACTGATACCTCCTCCCTGACAGTCAGGTGAAGGATCGATGCCATCTCTGGAGGGGTCTCGGTGTTTCCATTCCTTTTTCTGCTGTTTATTGCACTTTCTCACTCTTTCACTTTTATTCCTAAATCCATCATCTGTTGAATAAAAAAAAATAAGAGTATGATCCTTAATTTTACAGCTATGGAAAACAACATACTTAACAATTGCTTAGGAGGGGCTAAACTGAGCAGCCTCGTGGACTCATCTCCTGGCTGAAGGAAACTCACACAGCTAAGACTTGTGCTGGCTAAATCCCTGGTTATCCCTATCCTTTGGCTGTGTTTTCTCTGGGCATCTCTTTCTTCTTTCCTTGTCTATCATTGTCACTGCATTTCTATCTTTCCTAAAAGAAAAAAACCCCTCTTGGCTCTGAAAATAGTGTGATCTGACTTTCATTCTACTCTGCCTATAGTGTGCTCTGTTTAATCTGCTCTGCCTGTTGTGTTTTGATTGTTGTTTCTAATTGGTTTATTGGTATCTGTAAATCTGAAAAGGAGATTTCAGATTTCAAAACTGCTAGCAAGTATTAGAACTTTTTTCCTTTCCTGGAGATAGGTTTTAAAACAAATACATTCCACAGGTTTTAAAGTTTAAGCCCCCCCACCCCAAGACTGACACTTCCTAAATAAATTTCCTAACTATTCTACTTATTGCAAATTAACTCCACCCAAATTAGAACTGCCTCTGGTGGCCTATGTATGGCTGAGGAGTAAAGTTAATCTTGCACAGCATTAACCCCATCATAGCATACCTGCTCATTCCCATTCCAACAAACAGGATGACTTTTATTCTCTGTAATAATTGTGGTGTTTCAGTTTCAAGGCCAATTATCTGGAGACTTAAGGCTTGTCCTGTCTGTCATCAGCTTGCTAGTTTAAAACAGGAGCTCAGTAAGGTAAAACAGGAATTAGATGCACTTAAAGCAGCTTCTAAGACTACACAAAACCATGCAGCACAGAAATCAAGCCAAATTCACACCACTGCCTCCAAGGATAAAACCACCTAGGAATAGATGGTTCACAGTAGGCTCAGGCAGACTTTGCTATGTGACACAGAGGCATCCGCCCTCACAAGTGTTGCCCCTACAGAATTCTTTTGCTCCATTACAGCACTGTGATGTTCCTGAAAATAGAACGGAGGCGGAAGAAAAAGCAATGGAGGTGGAACAAAAAGATATAAAGGTACCCAAAGAGAAAAGACAACCCCAAATCACAAATGTTGAAGCACATACCAGGAAATGTACATGGAAAGCGATGGCCACAAATGCTCGCAGTCTAAGCAAAAACGTTCATGACCTTCAAGCCCTGATGTTGGAGGCAGACTTAGACATTGTTGCAATCACGGAGACGTGGCTAAATGGTTCCCATGAATGGGATGCAAACATACCAGGCTATAATCTGTTTAGAAAGGATAGAGAGAGTCGTAAAGGTGGAGGAGTAGCTTTATATGTGAGAAATGATATCACGGCGACCGAAATGACAGGGACCTGGGGAAAGGAAGAAGCGATATGGATCACCTTAAAAAGAGAGGATAGAACTTCTATACCCGTGGGTGTTGTCTACAGACCTCCGAAACAATTGGAGGAATTAGATAAAGACCTGATCGCAGGTATTCAAAAGTTGGGAAACAAGAGAGAGGTGCTGTTGCTGGGAGATTTCAATCTGCCGGATGTAGATTGGAAAGTTCCGTCTGCGGAATCGGAAAGAAGTAGAGAGATCGTGGATCTTTTACAAAGCGGTTTGCTCAGACAAATGGTGACTGAACCCACGAGGGAGGGAGCAACACTGGATCTGGTGCTCACAAATGGGGATAGCGTGTCAAATATCCGAGTGGGTGCCCACCTGGGCAGCAGTGACCATCAAATGGTTTGGTTTGATATTACAGCTAAAGTGGAGAGCGGCCACTCAAAACTCAAAGTTCTGGATTTCAAGCGTGCTGACTTTAGTAAAATGGGGGAATACCTGAGGAAGGAGATGATGGGCTGGGAGGAAATACGAGAAGTGGAAGGACAGTGGTCCAGGCTGAAAGAAGCTATAAATAGGGCCACGAACATTTATGTAAGGAAAGTAAATAAAAGCAAGAGAAAAAGGAAACCGATATGGTTCTCCAAGCAAGTGGTTGAGAAAATAAAGGCTAAAGAGTTGGCGTTCCAGAAATACAAAAAAACTCATGAAAAGGGACACGAGGAGGAATACCGGATGAAACTGAAAGAAGCCAAGAAAAAGATACGTCTGGCGAAAGCGCAAGCGGAAGAACAAATGGCTAGAAATGTAAGGAGGGGTGACAAAAATTTCTTCAGGTATATAAGTGAAAGGAGAATGACTAAAAAGGGAATTGTGAGACTAATAGATACTGCGAACCGCTATGTAGATAATGATGAAGAAAAAGCAAATTTGCTAAATAGATACTTTTGTTCTGTTTTCACAGAAGAAAATCCTGGAGAAGGACCGAGAGGGACTGGCAAAAGTACACCTGAGAATTGAGTGGATAGAGCACCGTTCACGGAAGAGAGTGTGTATGAACAGCTTGAAAAGCTAAAGGTGGATAAAGCCATGGGACCGGATGGGATCCACCCCAGGATATTGAGGGACCTCAGAGAGGTTCTGGCGGGTCCTCTTAAAGATTGGTTTAACATATCCTTGCAGACGGGAGAGTTTCCGAAGGATTGGAGATCGGCGGATGTGTTCCCTCTTCACAAGAGTGGTGATAGGGAAGAAGCTGGAAACTACAGGCCGGTAAGCCTCACTTCGATTATTGGAAAAGTAATGGAAGCGATGCTGAAGGAAAGGATAGTGAATTTCCTGGAAGCCAATAAGTTGCAAGATCCGAGACAACATGGTTTTACCAAAGGGAAATCATGCCAAACGAATCTCATTGAGTTCTTTGATTGGGTGACAGGAGAATTGAATCAGGGACGAGCTATGGATGTAATCTACTTAGATTTCAGCAAAGCTTTTGACACGGTTCCCCACAGGAGGCTCTTAAATAAACTGGATGGGCTGAAGATAGGACCCGAAGTGGTGAACTGGATTAGGAACTGGTTGACGGACAGAAGCCAGAGGGTGGTGGTGAATGGAATTCACTCGGAGGAGGGAAAAGTGAGTAGTGGTGTGCCTCAAGGATCGGTGCTGGGATCGATTCTGTTCAGTATATTTGTGAGTGACATTGCCGAAGGGTTAGAAGGTAAAGTTTGCCTATTTGCGGATGATACTAAGATCTGTAACAGAGTGGACACCCGGGAGGGAGTGGAAAACATGAAAAAGGATCTGAGGAAGGTAGAAGAATGGTCTAAGGTTTGGCAATTAAAATTCAATGCGAAGAAATGCAAAGTGATGCACTTAGGGAATAGAAACCCTCGGGAGATGTATGTGTTAGGCGGGGAGAATCTGATAGGTACGGACGGGGAGAGGGATCTTGGGGTGATAGTATCTGAGGATCTGAAGGCGACGAAACAGTGTGACAAGGCGGTGGCCGTAGCTAGAAGGTTGTTAGGCTGTATTGAGAGAGGTGTGACCAGCAGAAGAAAGGAGGTGTTGATGCCCCTGTATAAGTCGTTGGTGAAGCCCCACCTAGAGTATTGTGTTCAGTTTTGGAGGCCGTACCTTGCGAAGGATGTAAAAAGAATTGAAGCGGTGCAAAGAAAAGCTACGAGAATGGTAAGGGATTTGCGTTACAAGACGTACGAGGAGAGACTTGATGACCTGAACATGTATACTCTGGAAGAAAGGAAAAACAGGGGTGATATGATACAGACGTTCAAATATTTGAAAAGTATTAATCCGCAAATGAACTTTTTCCGGAGGTGCGAAGGTGGTAGAACGAGAGGACATGAAATGAGATTGAAGGGGGGCAGACTCAAGAAAAATGTCAGGAAGTATTTTTTCACAGAGAGAGTAGTGGATGCTTGGAATGCCCTCCCGCGGGAGGTGGTGGAAATGAAAACGGTAACAGAATTCAAACACGCGTGGGATAAACATAAAGGAATCCTGTTCAGAAGGAATGGATCCTAAGGAGCTTAGCCGAGATTGGGTGGCAGAGCCAGCCGCTGGTGGGAGGCGAGGATAGTGCTGGACAGACTTATACGGTCTGTGCCAGAGCCAGTGGTGGGAGGCGGGGCTGGTGGTTGGAAGGCAGGGATAGTGCTGGGCAGACTTATACGGTCTGTGCCCTGAAAAGGACAGATACAAATCAAAGTAGGGTATACACAAAAAGTAGCACATATGAGTTTGTCTTGTTGGGCAGACTGGATGGACCATGCAGGTCTTTTTCTGCCGTCATTTACTATGTTACTATGTAACAAAGGCGGCTGTGAGGGGCAGGAGCGAGGAGGCTGCATTCCTACTCTGGGATAGATGTAGACCCGGGGAAAGGGAATGAAAGGAGGGAGCTTTGTCAGGAGGGTGGGAGGGGGCTCAGGGGTTCAAAAAATAATTCTTTTTAAAGCGATGTGGGTGCCAGCCTAGTATTCAGTAGCTCATGTCTTGTGAGAGCCAGATGGTCAATGCAAAACACTAGGCTCCTCTGAAATGCCACCCCCTGTACTTCCCCTGACCTGCCCACTTTTTTTGTGAGCAGTCAGAGGCCATATTCAGTGGTACTGCCTGCTTTAGTGCCAATATATTTATTTAATTTATTTATTTATTTAGGCATTTATATCCCCCACTTTCCCGCCCATGGGCAGGCTCAATGTGGCTTACATTAGTTCAAAAAGGCTAACAGCAGTATAAAAGGACACTTCAATCTAGTAATAAACAGACACAGTAAGGGTGAGGTAGTTGGTGGGGAGAGAAGTGAGAAAGGAGGTAAGGAACACAGTATGGTCGCACAACATAATGGGTCAGAAAACATTAAGGCAGTGCGGAGCTGCAGTGTAAGCTGTCCTGAATAAAGCGGTCTTCAGGGAGATTCTGAAAGCCTGTTGTTCAGAGGTAGCTTTTACTGAGTTGGGTAAACCATTCCACAAACGTGCACTGATGTAGGGAAAGGTAGATGCATGGCTGGTTTTATACTTGAGGCCATTGCACAAGGGGTAGTGGAAGGTAATAGGATCGAGAAGATTTGCTCAAGTTCCTTGGTGGCAAGAGGATAAGATTATCCATATAAGCTGGAGCTTCGCCATGAAGGATTTTGTGCACCAGGGCGCAAATTTTGAATGTTATACGTTCCTTGACAGGTAGCCACTGCAGTTTTTCTCGTAGTGGTCTGGAGCTGACAAACTTCAATTTACCAGCCTTCGTTCACAGCCGTTGCCTTGATTTTCTCTCCTCTCATGCCATCCTTGATCCGCTTCAATCCGGCTTTCGGCCCCTACACTTGACAGAAACGGCACTATCTAAAGTCTGCAATAACCTGTTCCTCGCCAAATCCAAAGGTCACTACTCCATCCTCATCCTCCTGGACCTATCCGCCGCTTTTGACACTGTCAATCACAACTTACTTCTTGCTACACTATCCTCTTTTGGGTTCCAGGGCTCTGTCCTCTCCTGGTTCTCCTCTTATCTCTCTCATCGTACCTTCACTCTCATGGTTCGTCCTCCACCCCTATCCTGCTCTCTGTTGGAGTTCCTCAGGGATCTGTCCTTGGACCCCTTCTTTTTTCAATCTACACCTCTTCCCTGGGCTCCCTGATCTCATCTCACGGTTTCCACTATCATCTTTATGCTGACGACACCCAGCTGTATCTCTCCACACCAGACAACACTGCGGAAACCAAGGCCAAAGTATCGGCCTGCTAATCCGACATTGCTGCCTGGATGTCCAACTGCCACCTGAAACTGAACATGGCCAAGACCGAACTTATTGACTTCCCACCCAAACCCTCTTCTCCTCTCCCTTCACTCTCTATCTCAGTTGATAACACCCTCATCGTCCCTGTCTCATCTGCCCGCAACCTCGGTGTCATCTTCGACTCCTCCCTCTCCTTCTCTGCGCATATCCAGCAGATAGCCAAGACCTGTCACTTCTTCCTCTATAACATCAGCAAAATTCCCCCTTTCCTCTCTGAGCACACCACCCGAACTCTCATCCACTCTCTCATTACCTCTCGCCTTGACTACTGCAACCTACTGCTCACTGGCCTCCCACTTAGCCATCTATCCTCCCTTCAGTCCATTCAGAACTCTGCTGCACGTCTTATCTTCCGCCTGGACCGATATACTCATATCACCCCTCTCCTCAAGTCACTTCACTGGCTTCCGATCAGGTACCGCATACAGTTCAAGCTTCTCCTATTAACCTACAACTGCACTCAATCTGCAGCCCCTCCTTACCTCTCTACCCTCATCTCCCCTTATGTTCCTACCCGTAACCTCCGCTCTCTAGACAAATCCCTCCTTTCAGTACCCTTCTCCACCACCGCCAACTCCAGGCTCCGCCCTTTCTGCCTCGCCTAACCCCATGCTTGGAACAAACTCCCTGAGCCCATACGCCAGGCCCCCTCCCTGCCCATCTTCAAGTCCTTGCTCAAAGCCCATTTCTTCAGTGTCGCCTTTGGCACCTAACCACTACATCTCTACTCAGGAAATCTAGACTGCCCCAACTTGACATTTCGTCCTTTAGATTGTAAGCTCCTTTGAGCAGGGACCGTCCTTCTTTGTTAATTTGTACAGCGCTGCGTAACCCTAGTAGCGCTCTAGAAATGTTAGTAGTACCATAGATCAATCTTGCAGCGGTATTTTGGGCAGTCTGTAATTTTTTAAGAAGTAGTTCCATGCACCCTGCATAGATACCATTGCAGTAATCAAGATGACTCAAAAACAAGAGACCGCACTAAATTGCAAAACACTTCTCTATGGAAAAAAGGTTTTATACGCTTCAGTTTCCAAAGACAGAAGAATGCTTTTTTCACGGCTGCATTAGTGTGATCTACCAGAGTTAGATTTCTGTCAAGTATTACTCCTAGAATTTTCAGAGATGTAGAGATTGGCAGGTCAAGCCCAGGTGCAGTTAAGGTGGTAGGACTGTACTTGTTGTAAGGTGATATGAGTAGAAGGCAATGAGGTTTCTCTGTGTTGAGCTTCAATTTAAAGGAGTTCGCCCAGGCACGTACAGTTTGTAACCCAATGCTGATGTTGGCAGCTATTTCAGCTAAGTCTTTTTTGAAAGGAACGTAGATGGTGATGTCATCTGCTTAAATGAACGGTTGGAGACCAAGTTTAGAAAGAGCTGCGGCTAGAGGAATGAGCATCAAGTTAAACAGTGTAGGAGAAAGCGGCGAACCCTGTGGTACACCACAGACAGCTGGCCAAGAAGGCGATAAACTGCCTCCGGAGATGACTCGGTAGGTTCTGGTGGTCAAGAAGCCCTTCAACCAATTCAGTACATTGCCACTGGTCCCGAAATAATCAAGGAGCTGCAGTAGAATAGTGTGGTTCAACATGTCAAAGGCACTTGACATGTCAAATTGCAACAATAGAATGCTTTTCCCGACAGCTATCTCCCGCCTGAAGTTTGAGAGTAGCGTGACGAGCACCGTTTCTGTACTATGGAGAGGGCGGAAGCCTGACTGCGATTCATGGAAGATGTGGAACTTTTCCAGGTACTCATTGAGTTACTTATGCACCATGCTCTTCATCAATTTCACAAACAATGGGATCGATGCTATTGGCCGGTAGTTGGTGATTTCCTTGCTACTTTTCTTGGCGTCTTTTGGGATGAGGGTGAGGAGAATGTTACCAGAGGCTTCAGGGAAGATACCGCTACTAAGCATAAAGTTAAGATGCTGCGTCAGATCAGAGATGAAGCAGGGAGGAGCACATTTAAGTAGATAGTTTGGGCAAATATCCAACTTGCAATATTTACTGGAAAATCTGCGCAGTTCCCGTTTAACAGAGTCAGCTGTAAGAGGTGTAAAGAGTGGAAAATGTGTGATCGGCTGGATACTCCCCCAGGCTAGGGTCTAGGCCGCTGAAAAAATCACTTATTCCAACATTGTTCTGTGGCAGAGAGCGCTGCAACTTTATGACTTTGTCTTTAAAATAGTTTGCCAGATCTACTGCAGTTGGGACACCTATACTACTAGTTGAAATCGGTGCGGTATCAGTCAGTTTGTGGACGTAAAAGTAGAGTTGTCTCAGGTCTGCATAATCCGGGCCAATTTTGGATTTGTAAAAGTCCTTTCTAGATTGCCTAATAGCGTTCTTGTATTCCTTGTGAGACTGATTCCATGCAAGGTAGTGCTGATCATCCTTTCTATTTCGTCACGCTCTTTCTAGCCTTCGCGTAATGGTCTTGAGTTCCTTGAGACCGTCGTTAAACCATGGCGCTACGGTTTGCCGTTTTGCTGTCTTAGTTCTGATCGGAGCAATGGTGTCTAAAATGTTTCTGCATCATTAGTTCCAGGCAGAAATGAAGTTTACCGAGTTGTAGGAGTATTTCCCTGTGTGTCTCACCTTGCGGGCCTTGGCCTGTATAATCCTATGACAGCAAAATGGAGGCTGTAAACTCTGACCCGCACATCTCTGTGTCAGCAAGAAACAGCTTTGCAGCTTGTGGAAAATTACAGCAGAAGCTCAACTCCAAGGACATGCTGTGGGCAAACCAGGCCCCCTTATCTCCCTGAGAGGCTGGCTCCAGCAAGGCGGGTGAGAAACAGAAAATGCATACCAAAATGTAACAACTTGAAGGTCAAGAACAACGGACGGTTCTTGCCAGGCAGTGAGCCGAGAAAGATCCAGATTGGTTCCTGCAGCCACCGGACCAAGAGGTACTGGGAAGAGCGGGAACAAGGAGAAGAGAGTTAGTCGGAAACCTTGGAAGAAGGTGGAGGTGGAAAGAAGACCAGTGAGACCTGATAAGGGCCACCAACTGATGAACTGTGTATCTGGAGGAAAGTATCGTGGTTCAGCTGTACCTGCACTGAGTGACCTGTGCCCTCCTTGTCTGCTGCAGAGTTCCCTTCCAGCTCTGACTGAGACTCGCTGCCATATCAGCTTGAGTCTGTGAGGTGTCCCGTGCATTCCCAGAAGACGACCCTGAGGTCAGCTTGGTGAGAGACACGGTGATCTATTGCCTATCAGTCTGGGTTTAGTTAGTGGTATTTACCTGAGCAGAAGGCTGGTGCCGTCATACTTGTGATCAGGAGGAGCTGCTAATAACTGTACTACCTCGTAACATAGTGTGACTTATCAGTGGTGTAACCAGTAAGAATTAGTGTTTAGTAGTGTGACGTATGAGTGTAATTTTTATCAGCCAGTGATTTTGTATTCCGCCAAAGCTTTGCAGAGTTCTATTTTGTATACCTTAGCTATATTTTCTTACCTGATATACCATAATAAATCTAATATATATATATATCAGCCTGCGTTCTCAGCTACAGTTCTTTCTAACGGAAGTATTTGGCTAGGTTCCAAGGTTCCCACCCCTAGACCTAGTACAGGATTATTTGCTTGCAGATAGTTCTGCTTGGGGAACCTGGACACAGGTAATTTCTTATCTGTGATTTATCCTACAGAGTCCACCGGCTCAGGCCAGACAGTCTCGTAGATAGAATTCCAGAATGCCACAGGGTCAATACGTCCTCTCGTACTATATGTGGCATGGTTTCGGGCGCACTGCTGAACCTTACCCAGCCAAGAAATAGCACAGCGCAACTGATAGTGGTCCGACCATGGGATTGCCGACCAAGTAATGCTGGTTAGTTGCAGGTTAAGGCTATCTGCTGATTTGTGTGAGAGGAGGTCAAGCGTACGGCCTTTGGAATGGGTTGCCTGATGATTCCCAAGCTGTAAGGTCCCAAGAGTGGAGAAAATCCAGGCAGGAACGCGTGCTTAACAAAGCAGAATTTTCTAGGTGTAGGTTAATATCTCCTAAGATGAGCACGTTGGGGCTTGCCATGCAGATGCTAGAGATGAAATCCATAAAGGCAGGTTGAGCAGCATTCCAGTTGCTAGGTGGTCTATAAAAAAGGATACAGGTCAGTTGATCATGCAAGGCGTTTTTATGGATCCTGAGCGATGCAATTTCTAGTTGCGGTGTGATGGAGTCTGCTATGGTATCAACGACAAAGTCAGATCGATAAACAAGTGCAATGCCTCCACCTCGTTTACCAGGTCGTGGCCAATGAACAAGTTTGTATCCTGTGGGACAAATGTCAAGCAAGATAGGATCAGCGAGAGTTTAGAGCCAAGTTTCTGTGATAAAGACAAGGTCAAGATTGCCGGAAGTAATCCAGTCTGAGATGAGCGCTGGCTTGTTAACCACTGATCTGGCGTTGTCATAGCCCATGAGGATGTATTGGCAGGAATTCTGTAGGGGATAGATTTTTATAAGCTGATGTGCATTGGTCAGGCAGTCCCAGGGGATTTAAAAGGACAGGAGCCTCTGCTGCCCATTTCAATTGCTTTCAATATTGGGCTTTGGGTGTTCACAATTACAAACTCACTGCAAGCATAAATGTCTTGAATGAGATATCCCCCAATATGTGTGTAAATGCCAAAATTCTGACTATGCAATATTCTGAAAATATCCTCTTAACTTTCACAGGGAGACATTTGGTTGTCGCGTGCTCGCGGACCTTGGCATACTGTCAGGCTTCTTCCCCGGGAGCACTGGGTTCGTGAGCCCATGGGCCACTACCGTGGAGCGGCAGTGGCAGGCAAGATCATCTCCAAGGTAGAGATGAGACAAAACTGGACCAGAACCCCGGACTGGAGTTCTACACCGGAATACACGGAACTGGAACGCACCGGACGGGTGCGCACTGGAGTGGAGCCCACTGGACTGGAACACACTGGAGGGCCCCACAGGACTGGAACACACTGGACCGGAACACACTGGACCTAGGCTTCACCTACGCTTGACCACCTTTCCCCGAGGGTTAAGCCCTAAGGTTCTGGCAGCCGGTAGGACTTACAGGAAAACCCGGAACTGGAACTTGCAAGCAGGAACAACAGGAATGAAGATCCAGGAGTGCCCCCTGGCACCTAGGCGCAGGCAAGGCCGACAGGCAGGGACTGTCCGGGTTCTGGCAGTCGGCAGGTTTAAACACAATGACTAGTAAACTGTACCTAGGCTAATAGAAACGCTATACCCAGGCAAACCAATCATACACAAGAAACATACACAGAGCACACTCAGGAGACTTGAAAGCTATACACCAGCTAACAACAAAGCTGTGCCCAAGCTAACAAGTCATGCACTGGAAACAAACACAGAGCACTAGCAAAGCTATACACCAGCTAACAACAAAGCTGTGCCCAAGCTAACAAGTCATGCACTGGAAACAAACACAGAGCACTAGCAAAGCTATACACAGGCTAACAAGCCACACGGTGCCTAAGCTGGCTAGTCTAAACAAACACAGAGCACTAGCAAAGCTATACACAGGCTAACAAGCCACACGGTGCCTAAGCTATCTAGTCAAACATAGAAACTCACACAGAGCAAACACTGAAACAGTGTACAGAGCACTCTATACACCAGGGCCCTAAATGAAATGCAAAGGCCAGGGCTGTAGTCTCTAAGTGATTAATAAAGCCCTTCCACACCACAGACACAGCTGCAGCAATCACCTTGCATCCAAACAGAGGCTTGACACACAGAGCAGTCAGCCCAGCGGGAGCCATCTTGGATACTGGCATAGAGGAGTCGGCGGCAGCCATCTTGGAAAAGGCATAGCCCACACAGGTGAGGTTCAGTAGGGCAATCAGCACACAGAGCCAGAGAGAAACTAAGACAGAGACAGACACAGAGACAAGCAGAAGCCAGCACAGCCACTGACTCCCAGAAACAGGGTAAGTCTGAGGGTGGTCACGGCCACAGACGTAACATTGGTCTTCCCTGATCATTTTTCTTCCATTAGGTTCCTCCAGAAAAGTTCAGATGAGGAGGTTTTGCGCTCCACCCAGCAGCTGAAGAGCATTTTCTGTAATCAAAACACTGGGTTAGTTCTGAACTGCTCTGAAGGAACTAAAGAAAAGAAAATAAACCTAAGATCACATGTCTCCTTCCTTAGAGTTCCTCCACAGCAGTTCAGATGAGTGGCAAATACCGTAACAGTGACCTTCACAAGGGTGGGACAGTAAAATCCATGGACTACACTCTCTATCCGAAGACTGCATCCCGTCTTGCCTGAAAATCCAAACTATAATGCCTTAAAAATACAAAAGAATGTCCAGGACGCCTTACAAATTTCTAGATGTGCCACCAGACCACTCCCTGCTCAGGAAGGAGCTTGTCCCCTCGTATCATGCACGTTTAGCACTTCTAACACCAGGCAACCTCTAAGGCAGCTGTTCCCAAACTGTGGGTCATAGTAACATAGTAGATGACGGCAGAAAAAGACCTGCACGGTCCATCTAGTCTGCCCACGATAAACTCATATGTGTATACCTTACCTTGATTTGTACCTGTCTTTTTCAGGGCACAGACTGTATAAGTCTGTCCAGCAGTATTTCCTGCCTCCCAACCACCAGTCCCGCCTCCCATCACCGGCTCTGGCACAGACCCCGTATAAGTCTGCCCTCCCCTATCCTAGCCTCTCAACCACCAACCCCTCTTCCCCCGGCCACCCAATTTCAGCTAAGCTTCTGTGGATCCATTCCTTCTGCACAGGATTCCTTTATGCCTGTCCCACGCATGTTTGAATTCCGGTACCGTTTTCATCTCCACCACCTCCCGCGGGAGGGCATTCCAAGCGTTCACCACCCTCTCCGTGAAGAAATACTTCCTGACATCTTTCCTGAGTCTGCCCCCCTTCAATCTCATTTCATGTCCTTTCGTTCTACCGCCTTCCCATCTCCGGAAAAGATTCGTTTGCGGATTAATACCTTTCAAATATTTGAACGTCTGTATCATATCACCCCTGTTCCTCATTTCCTCCAGAGTATACATGTTCAGGTCAGCAAGTCTCTCTTCATACGTCTTGGAACGCAACTCCCATACCATCCTCGTAGCTTTTCTTTGCACCGCTTCCATTTTTTTTAACATCCTTCGCAAGGTACGGCCTCCAAAACTGAATACAATACCCCAGGTGGGGCCTCACCGTCTTATACAGGGGCATTAAAACCTCCTTTTTTCTGCTGGTCACACCTCTCTCTATACAGCCTAGCAACCTTCTCACTACGGCCACCGCCTTGTCGCACTGTTTCATCGCCTTCAGGTCCTCAGATACTATCACCCCAAGATCCCTCTCCCCGTCCGTGTCTATCAGGCTCTCCCCACCTAACACATACGCCTCCCTTGGATTTCTACTCCCTAAGTGCATCACTTTGCATTTCTTCGCATTGAATTTTAATTGCCAAACGTTAGACCATTTTTCCAGCTTCTTCAGATCTTTTTTCATGTTTTCCACTCCCTCCGGGGTGTCCACTCTGTTGCAAATCTTGGTGTCATCCGCAAAAAGGCAAACTTTACCTTGTAACCCTTCGGCAATGTCACTCACAAATATATTGAACAGAATGGGCCCCAGCACCGATCCCTGAGGCACTCCACTACTCACCTTTCCCTCCTCCGAGCGAACTCCATTTACCACCACCCTCTGGCGTCTGCCCATCAACCAGTTCCTAATCCAGTTCACCACTTCGGGTCCTATCTTCAGCCCTTCTAGTTTATTCAAGAGCCTCCTGTGGGGAACCGTGTCAAAAGCCTTGCTGAAATCATTTGCAAAATCCTCATTTGGGTTAAGAAGCAGTTAGCACAGCATTGGCATTCTTCTCTTTCCCGCTATCACCGCTGCCTCTCAGGGTTGGCGGCAGCAGTGGTGAAAGTAGCAGCAACCCACAGGGGTCCCTCTCCCTGCACTCAAGGCTGAGACCTTCCCACAACTCTCAGCTTCACATGTGAGATGAGAGACCCACGTAGCCTGGTGATATGTTATGCTGCTCCTGCCGACTACAGAGGAAAACAGGTTGAGTGTTGAGGGGGGATTGAGAGAAAAAGGCATTAGTGAGAAGCAGAAACAAAGAGGAAGGGCTGCAGAACAGGGGGACAGAGAAAGAGAGTAAGAAGAGGCTGGATGGCAAAGGAGACAGAGAGAGAGAGAGAGAGAGTTGCATGGGGACAGAAATCTTACCCATCCCCGCCCGTCCCCACTAGAATCTTACCCATCCCCACAAAAATTTAACCCATCTCCATAAGAATTTAATGGTACATAAAAGAAAATTTCAGTCAGCTCCCTCAGTCTCTCTCTGGATTTGAGCCACATCACTGTAGGCAAGGAAGGAATGGAAGCTGAAACTTGGAACACTCTGGTGTGCACATGTAAGATTTGTCTCTGATTTCTGGCACTGTGTGTTAAGAGGTCACCACATGCACGCGCCAGTAGGTCAGGTGACATCCGATGCTCTTGCCTGTGTCAGAGCTGAGGTCTGCGCATCAGCCCGGGAGCAAAGAGGATTAATTGTAACATAATGACAGCAAATAAAGACCTGAACTGTCCATCCAGTCTGCCCAATAGTCACACTCATTATCAATTCATGATTAAATCAACGAGTGTGATATTATATACTTTCTTTCGTGTTTCTGGAACATAGACCATAGAAGTCTATCTGGCCCTATCCTTATGTTCCAACTGCTGGAGTTGTCGTTGAAGCCCACTCCAGTCTATTCGTCTTTTCATTTGTGGGATACAGACCGTAAAAATCTGACCAGCACTGTCCTTATGTTCCAGCCACTGAAGTTGCTGTCTAAGCCCTAAACCAGACTTCCATATATTAGACATAGACCATACAAGTCTGCCCGGTATCGGCCCTAGTCAATCACAGCCAGAGTCGCCATCTAAGCGTCACTTGACACATCCACACACATGCAGCCATTTAAAAATAGGTCTTTTATTATTATTTATTTATTACATTTGTATCCCACATTTTCCCACCTATTTGCAGGCTCAATGTGGCTTACATAGTGCCGTAGAGGCCTTTGCCAGTACTGTTGTTAGCAGATACAAAGTTATATTGTGGTCAGATGAGGTGGGGTCAAAGGAGAGAAGATTATAGGTTTTCCGGTACGATCAATTAATTATGCTGTGTTGCTTGGTGCAGGGATCTATGTTGGACTTCCATTTTCTAATTAGAGATCCTCTGTGTTCATCCCACGCCTTTGTGAATTCAGTCATCATTTGTGTCTCTACCACCTCCTTAACGGAAGACTTTCCACACTTGTGCTGTTAAAGCAAGGAGGAAGAGGAGGAGGAAGAGGCAGCACTCAAAGAACTTGATACTCGGTAGATGAGAGGCTGGTGCAGTGCAGCTTACACTTCCACGGGAACCCCGCAGAACTGCTTCCATCCCCACTGCTTCCATCCCCGCGGGAACCCCGCAGAACTGCTTCCATCCCCGCGGGAATCCCGCGGGTTCCATTCCCGTGCAGCTCTCTAATGAAGAGCTTTTACTGCAGCGAACACAGAGAAAGAGAGAGATAAAGGCAGAGAGAGTGAAGAGGATCCATGGCAGTGGGGAAGGATGAAGGGGAAATCCCGGTAGGGCAGTCCACAAATCTACATTTGCCTAGGGCCCGATATAGTGTTAATCCGGCCCTGGTAGAATACCCAGGAGACCAAATGATTGAAGGGTGGGAGACTGTAGGTTGTGTCCAATAAGAGGCCTGACTACTGCAGATCCAAAATTTCTGAGCGTTATTATCTTGCCAGATTCAATTGCTCTTCCTTTGCCTGGGGTTAGTTATCCTAATAACTTCAGGATTAGTTAATAGTGTGTTGTTATCTTTAACTCACTCCCTTGACAGGTACTTAACGATATTTTACCAACATTCCAGGTGTTTTGCATAATACATCGTCTCTGCCAATTAGAGAATGACACAGGGAAAAATTTGTCCCCGTCCCCATGGGTTCTGTCTCCGTCACCACAGGCCCTGTCCCTGTCCCATGGGCTCTGTTCTCATCTGCAGAAGCCTCGAACACTTATGATTTTATATTCAAATGTTAACATTAAAGTACAAAAAGGAACAATATCCCTTGCAACTGTGGTTTGTAAATCACAAATAGAAAACAATAATAACAATGAGCAGCTATAATAATCCTCCCACCACCACCACCCTCTACCCTTCCAACCCCAACAATAGCTGGCTTCTACTACCCCAAGGAATCCTAATCCACCCTGTCAAAATGTCCAGGGGTACAAAATACAACCTGTTCTGTATCCCCTAGAGGGGAGAAATATGCCCTATGAAGCACTGTTATGATTTTTTAATCTGTGGATGAATAAGAAGGTCATCAACAATTTCAAGTTCTCCTGTGTTCCTGCAATAGAAGATGTCTTCTTAGAAGATGTGCTGGTAGCAGGATGTACAGGGTCCCCCATGCAAATTTTCCTACCGTGTTTCCCCAAAAAAAAAGACATCCTCCGAAAATAGGACCTAGTAGCGATTTTGCTACATTTGTAAATATAAGGCCTCCCCCTGAAAATAAGACCTAGCAAACTTTTTTTTGCAGCAGGGCCGCCGAGAGCCGGACAAGACCGCCCCCCGCCCCCCCACCCGAGGTCGCCCCCCCCGCAATTACTATCTACCAGTAAATGCACAGCTTCTGATTTAGATTGCAAGCTCTTTTGTTCAATTGTAAAGCGCTGCGTACGACTGGTAGCGCTATAGACGTGATTTATAGTAGTAGTAGTAGGGTCCCTGTCCCTGTGTCATTCTCTACTGCCAATATTGTCTAATAAATAGCTTTTCTGTTTTTATTAACATCTGAGCCTTGTGTCCGATCCTCTTAGAGTTTACGTTTTAGGACTGCGAGTGGGAAGTCTTGATCTAATTCCCAGAGTACTAACTTACCACTATTTCTTTATTTTTGCTTCTCACTTGTTGCCGTTCCTCTCCTGGGGTTTGGCAGAACGAGATTTGTCTCCTAGTCACTCAGATTTTCCAAGAAATCCACAATGAATATTCATGAGAGATTTGCATGCACTGGCCTCCACTGCATGCAAATCTCTCTCATGAATATTCATTGTGCATATCCTGAAAACCTGACTGGCTGGGGTACCTCCAGGACCAGGCTTGGGAACCACTGCATCAGAGTGTTTATCTGGACTCTCCATAAGGCAGTTTTATAAAGATGAATAAGAAACAAAATTTAAAAAAAAACAAAACTTGCCTGTTAACAGGAGAGTGAACCTGTTCAGATGTCTCTGATCCAGGATGATCCATGAAGGGTAGATCTTCCTCTCGCTTAATGTTCAGTGAGAACACAGATGTTACAATTGGGAAGCCTGTGATGAGAAAATAAGGGTATTCAGCGAACCCTGATAAAATCTGTTTTCTCATATAAGATTAAGTTTCCACATCTTTGATGTTGATGATCCATCTCCTGTGATCTGAAAATGCAAAGCCCTTTAACTCCAAAACATTCACTTACTTGTTCTGGGGTCCTTCATGTTTTCTTTTCCCTCCAGTTCAGTGTTGCACAAAATATTTCTAGGGGGTTCGAAAAATGAACTGAGGCACCCCATTTTTCTACACCTTACACTATCTGCTTTATTTAAATGAATGTTACTGGTTTTTATTATTCAACATGTCTATTGATGATACAGTACAATTAGTAGGTGACATTCACAACAGAAAAAAAAAGTTACAAAAACTAACAAACTGCTAAACATCGAAGTACTTCATATATCATCTTACATTTCCACCCATACTTAAATCCAAACCGTACAGATTATTCTTCCCACCCTTAGATCACTCAACCTCCCCCGCCCTCCTCCCACCACATCCCCTATAGAGGTGCCTTCCATGGTCACTACCTACATTATTATCTGATACCTATCCTACCCAAAATCAGAGGGAATTAACTACCATACTTCTACCCCGTGTATGTAATGACTGAATATACAGACCCCAAATGTCCAGAAAGCTCCTTCTCCTTTTGGGGGATCCTCGAACTGCCCTTCGCTCAAATAGCATCAACTCGTGAAATGTATTCCTCCAGTGCCAGACGTCCGGGAGAAAGCCGCCCACCCACTGGCTCAAAAGTAATCTTTTACCAACCAGACAAGCTTTACGAATCAAGTGCTTACCCGACCTGCCCTGCAAGGCAAAGACCTCATATTTGTCCAACAGTATTCCAACCGGGCAGGAGACAACTCTAGAACCCAACAAGGAAGTCAAATAGCTCAGGATTGCGGCCCAAAATTTCTGTACCTGGAAATACTCCCATAAACAATGACACAAAGACCCCAGCAACCTACCACATTTCTCACATAAAGGATTATCCACTCCACTCATCTTGAAAATCTGGACCTTCGTAAGATACGCTCTATGTAGAATTCGAAATTGACATTTCCAGTCAACTCCGGAATCCGAGAAATCAATATATCAAAGTCCAATGATAAACTAGGTGTAGCCATATCTCGAGGTCCAATGCTCTTTTATCAACTCTCTATGTTTAGTAAGTGGCAATTTCCCCAATGTTTTATAAAGTCTCGAAACCGAAAGCCGCTCTTCTCCTCCCCACCTAAAAAATTGCCTCACCTGATGGCAATGTCTAGATATCAGGGCTTCCGCATCCAAAGCCCTCACATAATGCGCTACTTGATATACGCAAAGATATTATTCAGATCATAACCAATACCCAGAGTCCCCAAATTTAACAGTACTCCCTGCGCACTCAAAAGATGTTCTAACTGACTAATACCCATCCGCCCCCAGATAAGGAATGTCCCATTATCCATCCCAGGCTTAAAGAACAAATTCCCACATATTGGTAACAAATCCGACGCACCAAGGGGCAAGTCCCAAATACTCATCAAATCTCTCCAAAGAATACACAAGGAGGATAACAATAAACTATCTTGAAGATATTACGGAATACTATCTCTGGGCGCCTGTATCAAAACATAAAAATGACAAGGGGCAAAATACTGACCTTCTAACCTCCTAGGTGTATAATCTTCTCTGTCAAAAAAACCAATCTCCCAAGTGCCACAACAGACATGCCTGATTATAACGCTTCAAGTCTGGAAATTCCAGACCCCCCCTTCTCTCCATAAGCACATAAGCATCGCCACGCTGGGAAAAGACCAAAGGTCCATCAAGCCCAGCACTCTGTCTCCGGCAGCGGCCAATCCAGGCCCCAAGAACCTGGCAAAAACCCCAAAATTTAATAACGATCAATGGACTTTTCCTTCAGAAATCTGTCCAGACCCCCTTTAAACTCAGCAAGGCCAGCTGCCGTCACTACCTTCTCCAGCAATGAGTTCCAGAGTCTAACTACGTGCTGAGTAAAGAAAAACTTCTTCCGATTTGTTTTAAACCTAACCACATTCTAAATTTCATCTTGTGTCCCCTGGTTCTATATTGTTGTTAGAAAGCATAACAATGCTTCACATCTGTCCGCTCTATCCCGCTCATTATTTTGTAAACCTCTATCATATCACCCCTCAGCCGCCTTCTCTCCAAACTAAAGAGTCCTAGCCGTCTTAACCTCTCCTCATGGGTAGTCGTCCCATCCCTTTTATCATTTTTGTCGCCCTTCTCTGCACCTTCTCCAATTCCCTTTATATATTTTTTGAGATGAGGGCGACCAGAACTGAACACAATACTCCAGGTGCGGTCACACCATGGAGCGATATAACGGCATTATAACATTCTCATGCTTGTTTTCCATCCTTTTCTAATAATACTCAACATTCTGTTCGCCTTCTTAGCCCGCCGCAGCACATTGAGCTGAAGATTCAACGTCCTATCCACGATGACTCCCAGATCCTTTCTTGGTCCGTAACTCCTAACGCGGAACCTTGCATAACGTAGCTGTAATTCGGGTTCCTCCTTCCCACATGCATCACTTTGCACTTGTCACGTTGAACTTCATCTGCCACTTGGACGCCCAATCCCCCAGTCTCACGAGGTCTTCTTGTAATTTTTCACACTCCTCCTGCGACGAGACGACCCTGGATAACTTTCTGTCATCTGCGAATTTAATTAACCTCACTAGTTATTCCCATCTCGGGTGGCCCATCAGCAAAGACAGCAGAAGTTTAGCCTTCTTCCTCCCCAACAATACACCTAACTAAACGATATAGTATTTAGGTCTCATTGACATTATAAGGACTGGTAATAACCGCAAGCGTATAACCACCTGGGAAATTCTACCATCTGAAACAACTGTATACGCCCATATAATGTGAGGGGTAAAGCCACCCAACTGTGCAGCCTTTCCTCCGTTGCTCTTAAGAGTCTTTGGACATTCAAATGATATATATCCGTTAAGTTCAATAGACAACCAAATCCCCAAATAACAAAAAGAACCCTGTTGCCCACTGAAGAGGAAAGGTCTCTCCCATTCACCTCTCTGCTCCTCTCCAGAAGCCAATGCTAAAGATTTAGTGTAGTTAAGCTTAAACCCCGCAAAATCCCCAAATTCCTGAAACAACTTCAACAAAGCAGGAAGTGATTGAAAAGGTTGTGTAAGATGAACCAGCAGGTCATCCGCAAAGGCCGACAACAAAAACTGTGAAACACCTATCGGTACTCTGATCTCTGGGTGAGACTGCATCGCTCGAATCAGAGGGTCCAAATACAACGAACAGTAGAGGAGACAATGGACATACCTGTCTTGTGCCTCTAAAGATGTTAAATGAATGAGAACATACCCCATTTACCCAAACATACGCCAAAGGCTCCAAATATAAGACCCGAAGTGCATCAAGGAAAGCTCCCGGAAAACCATATTTCTGCAGAGTGTCAAACAGATAGGGCCATCGCACCAGGTCAAAAGCTTTCTCAGCATCAAAGCTGACTAAAAGAGAAGATAAACGTTTATATCGCACTGTCTCCAAAGATGTCAATATAGCTCGCACATTCCGAACCGCCGTCCGCCCCCTCACAAACCCTACTTGAGATTCCTCTACCAAGCCACAAAGCACCCTCGCCAATCTATTTGCCAGAATTTTCACGTACAACTTGGCATCCACATTAAGAAGAGATATGGGCCTATACGACCCCAGGTCCACCATGTTCTTTCCTTCCTTAGGTATGACTACAATCTGAGCTATCTTCAACGTCTCTGGGATAGTCTGCTCCAGAACCACTGAGTTAAACAATGACAAAAGCGGCCCCTTAATACGCTCGTAGAACTGCTTATAAAATTCTATACGATAGCCGTCCGGACCCTGCGTCTTATGAGAAGCACTTTGCTGCAACGCCAACAGAAGATCTCCTTCTAGAATTGGGCTATTTAACATCTTCAACTGTCGGGGAGAAATCCTTGGTAAAACCAAGGGATCCAGAAACAATTCACCACTCAACCCCTCCTCTTCTGGTTTAGCATATAGGGCCTCATAAAACTGACTAAAATGATCCACTATGTCTTTATTCAATCTCAACATCTTCCCATCCAGTTGCTGCAACTGCAAAACTCTAGAATAGCCTCCTTTTCTCCTCACCATGTTCGCCAACAACTGCCCCGCCTTATTACCATAACGAAACAATTTATACTTATAATAGAACTGGGACTTAACTGCTCTCTGATGTAACAACTCATTTAATTCTTTTTGCGTTACCAACAACACTTCCCTATTCTCAGAAGTAGCACGAACTCCATATTGCCTTCTATATCTCCGAACCTGCGACTCCAACCGCAAGATCTCTTTATCTCTAAGTTTCCGAGTCCGAACACAATATGAAATAATATCACCTCTTAATACCGCCTTCTCCGCTTCCCAAAAAAGAGTTGGCTGCTGTTTATGAATACCATTATGAAACTCATAATCTGCCGTTCTCTCCTCAAAAAATGCTTGAAATTTCTGGTCCCCTACCAAATCCAAAGGATATCTGCAAAACCGACTTCTGCCTCCCACGAATATACCGTATTTTTCGGACTATAAGACGCACCGGACCATAAGACACACCTAGGTTTTAGAGGAGGGAAATAGGAAAAAAAAAATTTTCCTTTTTCCCTCCTCTAAAACCTAGGTGCTCCGGTGCGTCTTGTCCGAGTTCGGGATCGCCCTCCCCCCGGCCCTGTCACCACTTCTCCCCTACTCACGTCACGCGATGTTCCCTGGTGGTCTAGTGACGTCGGGGCAGGAAAGAGCCCCCTCTTTCCTGCCCAGTGCGCTGCTCTCTGTCCTCCTGTATGCTGCCTGACGGTCTCGGCGATCCCGAACTCGGGGGGAGGGCGATCCCGAACTCGGGGGGAGGGCGGGAGGGAGGGAACTCGCTACCTTCGGACTATAAGACGCACCCCCCATTTTCCTCCCAAATTTGGGGGGAAAAAAGTGCGTCTTATAATCCGAAAAATACGGTACCTTCCAACAACAACCACACTATAGCATGGTCTGAGACTGCATATGGGCCGATTTCCGCCTGAGCAACCCTAGAAAAGAGAGGGTTCAAAACAAACAAATAATCTATACGAGATTGGGATGCATGAGGTCTCGAAAGATGGGTAAAGTCCCTTTCCGAAGAATGCAGTATACGCCACACATCCACCAAGTCCAAAGCCTCACAGAACAATGGCAAGGCCCCTCGACCTCCCCCCGAACTCCCGGCACCAGAGCCAGATCTATCAAGCAAAGGGTCAAACACCAAATTAAAATCCCCTCCCAAAATGATATTTTCATCCTTAAACACAGACAACTTAGAGATCAACCCCTGAAAAAACCCTTGCTCAAAGACATTTGGGGCATATACATTGCAAATCACCAGACTTCGACCTTCAATCTCCATCGAGGCCAAAATATATCGCCCATCCGGGCTCACAATCGTGGATGCTGTCTTAATTTGTAAACCTTTCCTAAAAAGAATCAGCACCCCAGCCTTCTGCCCTACCGCTGGGGCCTCTAATAAAGATCCCACCCATCCCGTTTTAAATTTAAGGTGTTCCCCTGAAGAAAGATGTGCTTCTTGTAACAGAGCGATATCCACTTTTTGTCTCTTTAAAGCCTGCAACACCTTAGTCCTCTTTATTGGAGAAGAAACTCCCCCTACATTCCGAGAAACAATTTTAAGTGACTCCAGAACACCAAAAGTCTTATTATCAAAAGAAAGGTCCCTGGGTCCCCTTCCCATAATCCCCAAAGATTCTTCCCGCTGGTATCCAACCCCTTCAGGCACCTCCTATTCCCCCCTTCCCTCCCCCCCCCCTTAGAAACTCCCCACAGAATTACCGTGGTCCCAGATCACACGAGCCCTCCCTCCCCCACCCTCAAGAAGCCACTCCCTCATACAGTCCTCTACCCCGTGCATTCTTTTCTCTCTCAATCTCATACATTCCAAATAATATTGCATACACTCTCCCACCCTTCTCCATTGCCCCAGACAGTCCAAACCTCAACTTCCAGAATATATATATATATATATATATATATATATATATAATATATATTATATATATATATACAGTGGGGGAAATAAGTATTTGATCCCTTGCTGATTTTGTAAGTTTGCCCACTGACAAAGACATGAGCAGCCCATAATTGAAGGGTAGGTTATTGGTAACAGTGAGAGATAGCACATCACAAATTAAATCCGGAAAATCACATTGTGGAAAGTATATGAATTTATTTGCATTCTGCAGAGGGAAATAAGTATTTGATCCCTCTGGCAAACAAGACCTAATACTTGGTGGCAAAACCCTTGTTGGCAAGCACAGCGGTCAGACGTCTTCTGTAGTTGATGATGAGGTTTGCACACATGTCAGGAGGAATTTTGGTCCACTCCTCTTTGCAGATCATCTCTAAATCATTAAGAGTTCTGGGCTGTCGCTTGGCAACTCGCAGCTTCAGCTCCCTCCATAAGTTTTCAATGGGATTAAGGTCTGGTGACTGGCTAGGCCACTCCATGACCCTAATGTGCTTCTTCCTGAGCCACTCCTTTGTTGCCTTGGCTGTATGTTTTGGGTCATTGTCGTGCTGGAAGACCCAGCCATGACCCATTTTTAAGGCCCTGGCGGAGGGAAGGAGGTTGTCACTCAGAATTGTACGGTACATGGCCCCATCCATTCTCCCATTGATGCGGTGAAGTAGTCCTGTGCCCTTAGCAGAGAAACACCCCCAAAACATAACATTTCCACCTCCATGCTTGACAGTGGGGACGGTGTTCTTTGGGTCATAGGCAGCATTTCTCTTCCTCCAAACACGGCGAGTTGAGTTCATGCCAAAGAGCTCAATTTTTGTCTCATCTGACCACAGCACCTTCTCCCAATCACTCTCGGCATCATCCAGGTGTTCACTGGCAAACTTCAGACGGGCCGTCACATGTGCCTTCCGGAGCAGGGGGACCTTGCGGGCACTGCAGGATTGCAATCCGTTATGTCGTAATGTGTTACCAATGGTTTTCGTGGTGACAGTGGTCCCAGCTGCCTTGAGATCATTGACAAGTTCCCCCCTTGTAGTTGTAGGCTGATTTCTAACCTTCCTCATGATCAAGGATACCCCACGAGGTGAGATTTTGCGTGGAGCCCCAGATCTTTGTTGATTGACAGTCATTTTGTACTTCTTCCATTTTCTTACTATGGCACCAACAGTTGTCTCCTTCTCGCCCAGCGTCTTACTGATGGTTTTGTAGCCCATTCCAGCCTTGTGCAGGTGTATGATCTTGTCCCTGACATCCTTAGACAGCTCCTTGCTCTTGGCCATTTTGTAGAGGTTAGAGTCTGACTGATTCACTGAGTCTGTGGACAGGTGTCTTTCATACAGGTGACCATTGCCGACAGCTGTCTGTCATGCAGGTAACGAGTTGATTTGGAGCATCTACCTGGTCTGTAGGGGCCAGATCTCTTACTGGTTGGTGGGGGATCAAATACTTATTTCCCTCTGCAGAATGCAAATAAATTCATATACTTTCCACAATGTGATTTTCCGGATTTAATTTGTGATGTGCTATCTCTCACTGTTACCAATAACCTACCCTTCAATTATGGGCTGCTCATGTCTTTGTCAGTGGGCAAACTTACAAAATCAGCAAGGGATCAAATACTTATTTCCCCCACTGTATATATATATATAAAAGACCACACACACTCACCTCCTCCCTCCTCATATAACAGTGTAATACCACCATAACATCATTGTAACATAAAACATTTCCATCTGCTTATCCCACTCATGAACTTAATACATCTGTTACAATATAAGACCACCATAGGATCTAGTATGGCAGAAGACATTACTTTCTATCCCTCCCCCCCCCCCACCGCCTATGCATATTAAATCCCAGGCAACCTGTGCTTAAATATACTGAAGATGAGAAATGAATATTGGTAAATTAACGTTATCTCCCAGGCCAAAAATGTTAACAATCCAACGGTCAAACTACAAACCCCCCAACAATTCCCATAGGTTCCTAGGAACCCACATTTCCCAAGTAAATTAACTTTACAAGTCCATATCAAAAGCATCCAGGACTTCTGGTCTCCATTTCAGCACATTCCAGCCGGCGCTATCTTTGTCTGCTGCTCAACACACACCAACTCACTCTGGTCTCTCAGCTACCAAGTCTCGATTCACAAATTGCAGCGCCTCCTCGGCCGAAGTAAACATATTCTGTTTCCATTCTGCCAGATCTTTAAGCGGGCCGGGTACAACAGGGCAAATTGTATTTTCTTAGAGAATAACAGCTGACACACTTCTCTAAATGTCCTCCGCTGCACAGATACGCCAGCCGAAAATTCTTGGAAGCAGCGCACTGTCACATTTTCATATTGTACAGTCCCAGCCCTCCTAAAGGCTCGAAAGATCTCTTGTTTGTGGGCAAAATTGAGAACTTTGAAGATTACTACTCTGGGTCTCGAGTCTTTCGTATTCCCTGGCCCCCAACCTGTGAGCACGCTCCACTCTCCAAGGGCCCGCTAACGATTGCAGCTTTAAAACTTTAGGTAGCCAACTTTCCAAAAACTCTCTCAGCTCTGAATGTTTAATCTTTTCAGGCAGGCCTACCATTCTGATGTTACTTCTTCTGGCTCGGTTCTCTAAGTCCTTCAGCTTAGACTCCAGCCTTTCCACTTTGCGTTTGAAAGATTGTTGTTGTTGTTCTTCTTGTCTGAACCTCATCTTCCACCTCCGTGAGCCGCTGCTTGTAAAGGGAAAACTCCGACTGTATATTCCCCAGCTTTTCATCAATGCTCTGCAATCTTCTGTAGCTTTGTATCCACCGAGGCCTCCAACATCGCAGAAACCTCCGCCACCCACGCGCAGCTCACAGATTTCGCGCTCTCTCCCTCTTCCGTCCACCATCTTAGAATCTGCAGCGCGACTTCGGGTCCCGTCCTTTTTCGCCGATTTGGCTGCCATCGCTCGTGTTCCCAGCTCTCCAAATGCACTTTTCTCTTCTCCAAACTGTGAGTAATCCACCAGGTAGTCTTTCCGCTCCCAGGATAACTAAGGAGAGGATGTTTAAATAAAAGTAGTCGCGGGGAGGCAGGAGCTCAGCACGACGACAACCTCTCTCTAGCCGTGCATCACGTGATCTCCATGTTGCTGGTTTTTAAAATACTAAAAGGGATGGCCCCAGCAATGTTATGACTTTATATACTCCTTGAAGAGATGACATTCAATTTCAGCTTCCACCATGAAATGACATGTTCACGTGATACAAGAAAGAGAACGATTCCAAGACAGGGTCCAGTTAGACTGAACCTGTCACCAACTCAATTACGACGTCAACCTTTTTATAAGATCTTTGGAAATGCACTGGTGACTCAACATGCTTCGATTGAACGCGGACCCATTTACAATGCAAACAGCTCGTGGACCTCAACTTATCGTTCAGCCTCTTCAGGTCTTATTGAATTAAATTGGCAATTAAACAATAAACCGTCAGCTCTTCCCGTTCATGTGCAGAATATACTAAAGCATAGCACTAAGAAATGTCTTTTAATGGACAATGAAAGAAAAACTAAATGCACTGGATATGCTAAAGACAGGCCTTACTCAGGCAAATGTGTCTTTTAAGCTTGGGGTTAGAAGAACTCTTCATGGTTGGATCAAGAAAGAGTCCAAGCTAAGGGGATCCATCTTGGATTTCGACGAGAGTGAGGGTTTGCAAAGGAAGAGAGATTAAAACTCAGCACAGACAGTGATTTGGATAAAGCTATGTTCACATGGTTCACACAGGAAAGGGCAGAAGGAATGTCAATTTCTAAGGCCATTATAAGGCAGAGTCCCTGAAACAAAATCTTGACAGTGAGCAAGGTATTTCAAAGAAAGCAATACAGATGGTTTTGGTGTTTTAAACGTCGTCACGGGATTTGGCAAGTTGCCATATCAGGTGAAATTCATCCAGCTGACACAGCTCCTGCTAATGACTGTACAGATAAACTACGCACCTTAATAAATGAAAATGGATAGTCTCCATGAAATGGGGTTCTGTTACTGAAAGCTCTCAGACAAAACACTTGCCTGCAAAACTGATGAACAAAAGGCAGAGGGCTTCAAGGAGATTAAGGATCACGTAACACTGCTTTTTTGTATGAACAAAATGGGTTCACGCAAACTGAAACTACTCTGCATTGGGAAGTCAAAATCCCTGCACTGCTCTCACCACAAAAATATAAACACGCAAGTATTCAAAAACAACAGCAAAAATGCTTGGATGACGTCGGACATATTTCAAGAATGGTATCATAAGCATTTTGTGCCATCTGTTTGGGCTCATACAAGGCAGCTTAAACTTGAGCCAAAGGCAGGCCTCCTTTTCGACAATTTTCCTGCGCGTTCTCCGGTGGAAACAGTAACCAGCAAAGATGAAAAAATCAAGGTAAGCTGTCTTCCCAAGAACACCACCTCCAAAATACAACCGCTGGACCAGGGAATCATTTCTACTTTTCAGATGAATTAAGTAGAATATTTGCAAAGGTTACTAAGGCAATCTGATTACTGGGTTAGCTTCAAAGGGTTTGCTTGAAGCAGTTTCCTTAGAATACAGAGAGGAAACGTCCCAATTAACTTTTTCTGAGACGTTCTGAGAGAAGAGGACATTTCTCTGGGTAAGTGACGTGATTTTGCTCTGTGCTTGGTAACTTAAAGATTGGGTTTATAAGAGGAATTGTATGTTATTGATAAACACACAATTAAAAAGAAAAAAAAAACAGAAGCAAACTTATTAACTAGTCTCCATACCCTTTAACTCATAGTTTTAAAACTTGAATTTTCTGCCACAGCATTAACAGACAGACTCTAGAAGGCACAGCAGGGCCTAGTTCAGTCCTTATTCCCAACCCAACCAACCACTTCAAACCAGAACCTCACATAGGAAAAATTCATACCCTGGTTCAACAAAGAACTTAAAGAACTCAAAACACAAGTCAGAAGATTAGAACGCGCCTGGAATAAGAAAAAGATGACTCTGCATTCCACGACTGGAAGCAATTACAAAGAAAATACAAATACACTATCAGACATACTAAAAGATCTTATTATAAAACTAAAATAGGACCGGGCTACAAGGACACACATAAACTCTTTCAACTCGTAAACAAACTACTGAACAGTACTCCGGTCACCTCCAACGAAATAGACACTCCATCAGCAGAAAGCCTCGCAAACTACTTCAAAGAGAAAATTATAAAGTTACGACTCACAATGCCCATTAACACAACCGACTACGCAACCCTACTTGATTGTCTAGACCCAATACCGGGGGAATATCCAGCAGATCGATCATGGACTAATTTTGACATATTACCGCTTGACAACACTTCCCAACTGCTTAAAAAGTACGCCAAATCACAATGCAAACTAGACATTTGCCCAAACAATCTGATAAGGTCTGTCCCTCAACAATTCAAAGTAGACCTTATGAGATACCTGAACTACATGCTACAAAAAGGTCTCTTCCCAAAAGATAAAGGAAATATCCTACTCACTCCTTTACCTAAAGACGCAAAAAAAAGTACAAGTGACATAACTATCGTCCAGTAGCATCGATCCCGCTGAAAACCAAACTCATGGAAGGCGCAGTGACGAATCAGCTCACTAACCACCTAGACAAATACTCAATTCTGCATAAATCTCAATCAGGATTCCGATCGAACTACAGTACCGAAACAGTACTAGTAACTTTAATGAATAAATTTAAACAATTAATAGCAACTGGTAACAACATACTCCTTTTACAATTTGACATGTCCAGTGCCTTTGACATGGTCAACCATAAAATATTATTACATATTCTGGAATACTTTGTTAGTTGGAGGAAACGTTCTTAACTGGTTTAGAGGATTCCTGACAACAAGATCATACCAAGTAACAACTAAAGAGGCGACATCAGCCCCATGGATACCTGAATGTGGAGTTCCCCAAGGATCCCCCCTTTCACCAACCCTCGTTAACCTAATGATGATACCTTTAGCCAAGCTTCTAGACAATCAGAACCTCAATCCATTCATATATGCAGATGACGTCACGATCTACGTCCCTTTCAAACACAATCTAAAGGAAATCACCAATGAGATCAACCAAAGCTTCCAAATCATGCACTCCTGGGCGGATGCATTTCAGCTAAAACTTAACGCGGAAAAAACACAATGCCTTATACTTACCTCACAACACAAGTAAATACTCCACCATAACCACCCCAAACTTTACCCTTCCCGTCTCTAACACTTTGAAAATTCTTGGACTCACCATCGATCGAAATCTCACACTTGAAAACCATGTGCAAAATACCACCAAGAAAATGTTCCATTATATGTGGAAGCTCAAAAGAGTAAAACCTTTCTTCCCAAGAGCTATTTTTCGAAACCTGGTACAATCAATGGTACTAAGCCACCTGGACTACTGCAATGCACTTTACGCAGGCTGTAAGGAACAGATTATCAAGAAACTTCAAACTGCACAAAATACTGCAGCCAGACTTACATTTGGAAAAATAAAATATGAAAGTGCAAAACCCCTAAGAGAGAAACTACACTGGCTCCCAATCAAAGAACGCATCAAGTTCAAGATTTGCACGATTGTCCGCAAAATCATTTATGGAGACGCCCCGTCATACATGCTTGACCTTGTGGACCTCCCACCTAGAAATGCCAAAAGATCTGCCCGTACTTTTCTTAACCTGCACTTCCCCAGCTGCAAAGGATTAAAATACAAACTAACACATGCGCCCAGCTTTTCCTACATGAGCACGCAATTGTGGAACGCTATACCAAATCACCTGAAAACAATCAACGAAATCATTAACTTTCGCAAATTGCTGAAAACTCACCTTTTCACCAAAGCCTATCATGAAAATCCATAACCAATTCTAACATATCATTACTCATTCCTCGCGATGATTGTCTTTTATAACAGCTTTATTAGACTAACTTACTATCCTGATATATCTTTCACATCAATTGTATTTTTTGTACCCTGATTTGGTGATGCCATATCAGGTCTTTGTAAGCCACATTGAGCCTGCAAATAGGTGGGAAAATGTGGGATACAAGTGCAATAATAAATACACAGCTCCCACCCACCCCTAGCTCACATTTATAGTCAATTATTCTAATTAGGACAAAAGAAGGGGAGGGAATAGGACTTGACATACCGCCTTTCTGTGGTTTTTGCAACTACATTCAAAGTGGTTTACATAGTATGTACAGGTACTTTTTTGTACCTGGGGCAATGGAGGGTTAAGTGTCTTGCCCAGAATCACAAAGAGGTGCAGGGGGAATCTAACCCAGTTCCCCAGGATCTAAGTATGTTGCACTAAGAGTTTATATTAGAGTACTGATAGAATTGAAAAATGAACTTGCAGAACTATTGTTAGTAATATGTAATTTATCCTTAAACTCAAGCATAGTACTGGAAGATTGGAAGGTGGCCAATGTAATGAAATTTTTAAAAATATTCCAGAGGAGATCCGAAAAATTATAGACCAGTGAGCCTGACATCAGTGAAGGCCAAAACGATAGAGACTATTATAAAGAACATAATTGCAGAGCATATTCAAAAGCATGGATTAATGAAACAAAGCTAACATGGATTTAGTGAAGGGAAATCTTGCCTCACCAATCTATTACATTTCTTTGAAGGGGTGAACAAACATGTGGATAAAGGTGAGCCGGTCGATATTGTGTATCTGGATTTTCAAAAGGTATTTGACAAAGTACCTCATGAAAGACTACAGAGGAAATTGGAGAGTCATGGGATAGGAGGTAGTGTTCTATTGTGGATTAAAAACTGGTTGAAGGATAGGAAACGAGAGTGGGGTTAAATGGGCAGTATTCTCAATGGAGTTAGTGGGGTTCCTCAGGGGTCTGTGCTGGGACCGCTGCTTTTAATATATTATAAATGATCTAGAGATGGGAGTAACTAGTGAGGTAATTAAATTTGCTGATGACACAAAGAGGGGCATAATCGAAAGGGACGCCCAAGTTTTTCTGAGGATGTCCTCGCATGACATCACTGTGAAGGGGCGAGGAAACCCATATTATCGAAACAAGATGGATGTCCATCTTTCGTTTCGATAATACAGTCGGGGATGCCCATATCTTGAATTTAGGTCATCCTTAGAGATGGTCATCCTTAGACTGGTCGTTTCTGATTTTTGGTGATAATGGAAACAGAGGACGCCCATCTCAGAAACAACCAAATCCAATCCATTTGGTCATGGGAGGAGCTAGTATTCGTAATGCACTGGTCTCCCTGACATGCCAGGACACCAACTGGGCACCCTAGGGGGCACTGCAGTGGACTTCAGAAATTGCCCCAGTTGCATAGCTCTCTTACCTTGTGTGCTGAGCCCGCCAACCCCCCCCCCCCAAATCCACTCCCGACAACTGTACACCACTACCATAGCCCTTAGGGTGAAGGGGGGCACCTAGATGTGGGTACAGTGGTTTCTGGTGGGTTTTGGAGGGCTCACATTTACCACCATAAGTGTAACAGGTAGGGGGGAGATGGGCCTGGGTCCGCCTGTCTGAAGTGCACTGCACCCACTAAAATGCTCCAAGGACCTGCATATTGCTGCGATGGACCAGAGTATGACATTTGAGGCTGGCATAGAGGCTGGCAAAAAATATTTTTAAAGATTATTTTTAGGGTGGGAGGGGGTTAGTGACCACTGTGGGAATAAAGGGAGGTCATCCCCGATTCCCTCCGGTGGTCATCTGGTCAGTTCGGGCATTTCCGTGGCTTGGTCGTAACAAAAAAAGGACCAAGTAAAGTCGTCCAAGTGCTCGTCAGGGACGCCCTTCTTTTTTCGATTATGGGTCAAGGATGCCCATGTGTTAGGCATGCCCAAGTCCCGCTTCCGACACGCCCCGGGAACTTTGGTCATCCCCGTGACGGAAAGCAGTTGGGGACGTATAAGAGAGCTTCGAACACACATCAAAAACACACATGGCTACTAAAGGATCAGCGAGATAAGTTTACATGTGTGTTGCCATATTCCTCCCGTACAGGACAAGTTAAGAACATAATTAAAAAACATTGGCCGATATTATCTTTACTCAATTTTAAAGAGGATCTGCTATTGCATACACGAGAGCAAAAAATATTGGGGAATTATTCCGACAGGGTTTAGGAAATGATAGAAAAATGATAGCCTCAATTGAGGCTATCAAACCCACCTCCCCGCTCCCCCCGTTTTCTATTTCTTGATGGCTTCTCATTCTCCTTGTCTCCTCAGCTCGAAACCTTGGGGTCATCTTTGACTCTTCTCTTCCTTCTCTGCTCATATCCAGCAGACCGCCAAGACCTGTCGTTTCTTTCTTTACAACATCCGTAAAATCCGCCCCTTTCTTTCCGAGCACTCTACCAAACCCTCGTCCACATCTTGTCACCTCTCGTTTAGACTACTGCAATCTGCTTCTTGCTGGCCTCCCACTTAGTCACCTCTCCCCTCTCCAGTCAGTTCAAAACTCTGCTGCCCGTCTCATCTTCCGCCAGGGTCGCTTTACTCATACTACCCCTCTCCTCAAGACCCTTCACTGGCTCCCTATCTGTTTTCGCATCCTGTTCAAACTTCTTCTACTAACCTATAAATGTATTCACTCTGCTGCTCCCCAGTATCTCCACACTCGTCCTTCCCTACACCCCTTCCCGTGCACTCCGCTCCATGGATAAATCCTTTTATCTGTTTGTTGGATTATTTGTAGTAAATAATTAGCAGATCTTAGTACACACAGCTTCAGCTTTAGAAATGTTAATTTCTTTCTTCATCTTCTCTCATTCACCCCTGAATAATTCACTGCTGAGTCACTTTAAAGTTGAAGTAACAAAAACATCTGTTTACTCACAGTTTGTAGTTAGATTAATCAGACAGGCTTATATACATATTACTATACATTTGTATTATCAGCTCCTTCCATGTGCTTAGATGGTAATGGATGCTCACACCACCATAGATCCTCTCAGGTTAGGAGAGATCATGAGCTCCATGTGCTCCATGTGCTGCATGTGCTGCATCTAAACCCCCACAGGAAGTTGCATAGCTATGTGACCTCTCTAAGTAATTCACATCAGAGGTCACAGAGTAATCACAGAGAAATAATAGGTGACAGTCAATGCATGTAAAATACAATTACATTCCAACAAACCCCTTCTCATGCATAACTGTCATGCAATTATTTATTCATACAAAGTCCAAGCTTTATACGCAGATTCACAAAATGTTCTCTGGGTAACGGTTTGGTCATGATGTCAGCTGTCATCTCACTGGTGTGACATAGTGTAGACTGATGACCCCTTCTTTCGCCAACTCTCGCACGTTGTGGTATTTCGTTGCGATGTGCTTGGTGCGTGACTGAACCTTGTCATTCTGTGACAGTCGGATGCAGCTCTGATTATCTTCCATTATCTGGATTGGTCTCTTTTCAGCTATTCCAAAATCCAGCAAAAGTTTTTCAATCCACATCAGTTCTCTGCACGCTTCCGATGCGGCCACGTATTCAGCTTCTGTAGAAGACAAACTCACAATACTTTGTTTATGACTGGCCCATGAAATTTGTACATTTCCATACATAAACACATATCCACTTGTGGATTTATAATCAGAATGATCCCTGCCCAATCTGAATCACAGTAACATATTAGTTTTGGATTACTATTGGCTGAAATCTTTAATTTACAATCAATGGTACCCTTTAAATACCTTACCATCCTTTAACTGCAGTCCAATCTGATTTGGTAGGTGAGCTGACCCTTCTGCTCAAATTCCTACTGCATTTGCTATATCAGCCCTGTATGTGGTAGCTAGATATAAAAGCTTACCTATGGCTGATCTATATTGGATGTTATCTGGTAAAGGTTCTCTTACTGTTTCATCCTTCAGAAAATCAGTGATCATGGGAGAGTGCTTACAACTTGGGCATCTTGCATACCTAAACTTTCAATAAGCTCATTTATTTTTGCTTCTGGCTTAGAAGATAAGAACCATCATTTTGTTTCTCAATTTCTATACCAAGATAGTATGACACATTACCAAGTTCTTTTATCTCAACATTGAGGTTTAAACATTTTACAATGTCCTTGTACTCTTGCTCACTTTTGCTTGCAATGAGCAGATCATCAACAAAAGCTAAAATGTATGCATATTGTCCATTTGTGCACCTAGTGTACAACATTTATCTGCTTCACCTTGCTTAAATCCTAAATTTGTCAATTTTCATGCAATTTTTCATTCCAACATTTTTCACTTTGCTTTAATCCATAAAGACCTTTGTTTAATTTACACTAGCTGTCTTTGTTTTGTATTTATGAAACCTGTGGCTGTTCCATGTACAAGTCTTCAGTTATATCTCCGTGAAGAAATGCTGTTTTCACATCAATGTGGTTGACTTGCATGCCTTTTGAGACTGCAATGCTCAGAAGTGTTATTATTGTCGTGTGTTTCACTACAGGTGCAAACACTTCATCAAAATCTTCTCCATATTTTTGAAGATATCCCTTTGCCACTAATCTGGCTTTATACCTTTCCACTTTTCCTTGTGCATTCCTTTTTAACTTGAATACCCATTGCATCCTATAGCTTTCTTGCCAGGAGGTAATTTTGTAAGAATCCAAGTATTATTTTATCCAATGCATCAATTTCTTCTTGTGCAGCTTTATGCCATTCAGCAGCTTCTTCTGCTGGCATTTTCTGAATCTCCCCATGTTAAGGGCTCTTGAGCTTCTGCTGACTTTGTTAGGTAAGACAGTCTTGGGGGTGGAACACCTTTGTTTCCTGGATGAGCGTCTGACAACAGGTTGGTCTGACCTTTCCGCATCCTCTAAATCTGAGAGTCCTTCTCCAATTGATTCCCCTTCTCCAACTGTACTGTCTTCTTCAATGATCCTTTCTGTGTCTGCTTCCTCTGCCTGTCCTCGTTAGATACAGATGAGTTGCTTTCAGACATCTGCCTTGGTATGGCATTATATACACTGGCATGTATATTATGGTTCTAGTTTCATATTCTGGATGATAAGGCTCATGGGATAATCCAGCCTTTATCAACCCTCTTGTTTCATCAAATATGTAACATGTCTTATGCCAACAATGCCAGTTTTCAGATTCAAAATTCTATATCCTTTGTGTCCTGGAGCATAGCCAACTAAAATGCCCCTTTCTGTTGTGGAATCCAGCTTATGCCTTCTTTGCTTTGGTTCATGAGCATATGCTGTACTCCCAAATGTTCTTATGTGTGACAGGTTTGGCTTCCTACCATGCCATGTCTCATGTGGTGTGCGCTCAGCGCCTTTAGTTGGCATTCTATTTTGTAGGTACACTGCTGTGAGAATGGCTTCCCCCCATAGTCTTTTAGGGAGATTGCTATCTGATAGTACATCTGGTCATTTCCACAAGTGACCTAAATTTTCTCTCTGCAACAGAATTTTGCTCTGGTGTATAAGCTACTGTTGTGATATGTTGAATGCCTTCTTGTTCTAAAATGTGCGCATGCTTTGTGAAGTGAACTCACCACCATTGTCGGTCTGAAGAACCTTTGGTTTCTTTCAAATTTATTTCTCACCATGGCTACGTATTTCTTCAGCATGTCTGTGACTTGACTTTTCTCTTTCAGCAAATAGGCCACACAATATCTAGAGAATCATCCAAGAATATTAGCACAAATCTGTTATTTCCCAATGATGGGATATTAAACGGTCCACATAAGTCATGTGTATTAAGTCCAGTACTTTATTACTCCTATTTCCTGTGTATGCAGGAAATGAGGGTCTCACACCTTTTTGAGTAACACAGTCTATGCATTTCTCCATTTTACCAGCATCTGCACTTATCTGAATGTCAGTGGCTAGTTGCTTACTGTAAAGATCCTGGATCACCTTAGAATCACGATGTCCAGGCGGCGGTGCCAGATTTCCAGACTACATTTACCATCATTCTTCCTTACTTGCGCCATATGTGAGGCTTCACCTGAAATGCTCAGTTTATAAACATCATTATGCATAAAGCTTCAGCATACACTTCATCATTTTTAGAGATTGTGCACTTACTGTTTTCAAAATGAATCGCAAATCCCTTCTTATCTAATGTAGATACACTAAGCATATTGCAAACTGCTTGGGGAATATACAAGAGATAAGTACATATAAGTACATAAGTAGTGCCATACTGGAAAGACCAAGGTCCATCTAGCCCAGCATCCTGTCACCGACAGTGGCCAATCCAGGTCAAGGGCACCTGGCACGCTCCCCAAACGTAAAAACATTCCAGACAAGTTATACCTAAAAATGCGGAATTTTCCAAGTCCATTTAATAGCGGTCTATGGACTTGTCCTTTAGGAATCTATCTAACCCCTTTTTAAACTCCGTCAGCTAACCGCCCGTACCACGTCTCCGGCAATGAATTCCAGAGTCTAATTACACGTTGGGTGAAGAAAAATTTTCTCCGATTCGTTTTAAATTTACCACACTGTAGCTTCAACTCATGCCCTCTAGTCCTAGTTTTTGGATAGCGTGAACAGTCGCTTCACATCCACCCGATCCATTCCACTCATTATTTTATACACTTCTATATATCTCCCCTCAGCCGTCTCTTCTCCAAGCTGAAAAGCCCTAGCCTTCTCAGCCTCTCTTCATAGGAAAGTCGTCCCATCCCCACTATCATTTTCGTCGCCCTTCGCTGTACCTTTTCCAATTCTACTATATTTTTTGAGATACGGAGACCAGTACTGAACACAATACTCCAGTGCGGTCGCACCATGGAGCGATACAACGGCATTATAACATCCGCACACCTGGACTCCATACCCTTCCTAATAACACCCAACATTCTATTCGCTTTCCTAGCCGCAGCAGCACACTGAGCAGAAGGTTTCAGCGTATCATCGACGACGACACCCAGATCCCTTTCTTGATCCGTAACTCCTAACGCGGAACCTTGCAAGACGTAGCTATAATCGGGTTCCTCTACCCCACAGACATCACTTTGCACTTGTCAAACATTGAACTTTCATCTGCCACTTGCACGCCCATTCTCCCAGTCTCTGCAAGGTCCTCCTGTAATCGTTCACATTCCTCCTGCGACTGACGACCCGAATAATTTTGTGTCATCGGCGAATTAATTACTCACTAGTTATTCCCATCTCTAGGTCATTTATAAACATTAAAAGCAACGGACCCAGCACAGACCCCTGCGGGACCCCACTAACTACCCTCCTCCACTGAGAATACTGGCCACGCAATCCTACTCTCTGCTTCCTATCTTTCAACCAGTTCTTAATCCATAATAATACCCTACCTCGATTCCATGACTCTGCAATTTCTTCAGGAGTCTTTCGGCGGCACTTTGTCAAACGCCTTCTGAAAATCCAGATATACAATATCACCGGCTCCCCATTGTCCACATGTTTGCTTACCCCCTCCAAAAAAATGCATTAGATTGGTGAGGCAAGACTTCCCTTCACTAAATCCGTGCTGACTTTGTCTCATCAGTCCATGTTTTTTGTATATGCTCTGCAATTTTATTCTTAATAATAGCCTCCACCATCTGCACGGCACCGACGTCAGACTCACCGGTCTATAATTTCCCGGATCTCCTCTGGAACCTTTCTTAAAAATCACTTACAGGAATTTCTTTAACTTCATTAGACACTTTGCATTTTAAGAATCCAATACCTTTTGCTTGGATCTGAGCAGTCCCTGCGTTTGCAGTTTAAGACTACCTTCCTCTGGACACATTTCCTGAAAGAAATCCTTACCAATTGGTTTAAATGGCATGTGCTCCCCGAATCCAAAATCCAAGTACTTTCATTTGAATATTATTTACCATAGTCAAAGATTTTTCTGCCATTAGAAAGCCTTTGTGTTTATCTTTGTCTTCATACATTTCCTGGTTTGAAATTCTTTAGTTCCATTGGCTTAGGTGAGCTAGAGGGAGTTGTTTGTGTTTCTTACACCATTTAGATACATGTCCCTCCTTTCCAATGAGTAGCAATCAGCTTGCCCTTGGGTGGAGTTTTCCATAGCTACGCCTTCCTCTGTTCTTTGCCAAGAAATTTGTTTCATTTCTCTCTGACATTGCTTTGAGAACACATCTCCTCAGAATCATTATTATGCATTCCTGCCTAGTTTTGATGTTGCCTGTTCAAAGATTGCCCTTCAATGGCTCATTTACAGACCTAAAAACATCAAACTTCTTTGATAGTGAGGTAAAAAGAAATGCTCTTTTCAATGCATCACACATGGGAATTCCAGAAAGTTCTAGCTTTGAAATGAAGACATAAGATGCATAATGTGATCATTACATTTACTTTTATCCCTTAATTTGGTTTCATTCAACTCTGCCAGCCAAATTGGTTGCTGCTTTGCATATGTAGTTGCATACATAGTTCTCAGCTTTACATAAAATGTCCTTTGGTGATCTTTTCCCTCCACTAATATGGCTTGTTTCTCTGAGAGAGCTTCCAAAAGCATGCACTTCACATAATAGTTTGCATTGTCCCATTCAGCCATATTTTCAGCTGTTTCTGTCTTGGTCTAAGCATATATTTAATCTTTTTGCTCGAAGGAGACATATGAATCTTAGTTCCCACTGCTGATAATTAAACTCAGTTAATTTAGGCACCTTGAGAGAATAGAAAATGGTGAATTTCTTCCCTCAGCCATTTTTCTTAGCCTTCTGTCTGCTGTGTGGGGGGGAGAGAGAGACAGACTGAATCTTTCCTTTAAAACTTAAGAGAAAAATGTGGCCTTTTTTTCTGCCTGGTAATATTTCTCTTCTTTTTCAATTCCTGGCCCTGGGCCCATAACCCTTTGTTGGATTATTTGTAGTAAATAATTAGCAGATTTTAGTACACCCAGCTTCAGCTTTAGAAATGTTAATTTCTTTCTTCATCTCTCTCTCATTCACCCCTGAATAATTCACTGCTGAGTCACTTTAAAGTTGAAGTAACAAAACATCTGTTTACTCACAGTTTGTAGTTAGATTATAATCAGACAGGCTTATATATACATATTACTATACATTTGTATTATCAGCTCCTTCCATGTGCTTAGATGGTAATGGATGCTCACACCACCATAGATCCTCTCAGGTTAGGAGAGATCATGAGCTCCATGTGCTGCATGTGCTGCATCTAAACCCCCACAGGAAGTTGCATAGCTTGTGACCTCTCTAAGTAATTCACATCAGAGGTCACAGAGTAATCACAGAGAAATAATAGGTGACAGTCAATGCATGTAAAATACACATTACATTCCAACACTGTTCCCCTTCTCCACTACTGCCAACTCCAGACTTCGCGCCTTCTGTCTCGCTGCACCTACGCCTGGAATAAACTTCCTGAGCCCCTACGTCTTGCCCCATCCTGGCCACCTTTAAATATAGACTGAAAGCCCACCTTCTTAACATTGCTTTGACTCGTAACCACTTGTAACCACTCGCCTACACCTACCCTCCTCTCTTCCTTCCCGTTCACATTAATTGATTTGATTTGCTTACTTATTTATTTTTTGTCTATTAGATTGTGAGCTCTTTGAGCAGGGACTGTCTTTCTTCTATGTTTGTGCAGCGCTGCGTACGCCTTGTAGCGCTATAGAAATGCTAAATAGTAGTAGTAGTAGTCTCTTGTAATCAGAGGTGATATTGTGATGTCATAATGCCTCAGGCCACCAATAAGAGCCAACCTCATCAGTGATGTCACAATGGCTTGATTGTCCTATACTTGGCTCACTTTATTACATAGCTCTTTGAGCAGGGACTGTCTTTCTTCTATGTTTGTGCAGCGCTGCGTACGCCTTGTAGCGCTATAGAAATGCTAAGTAGTAGTAGTAGTGTAGTGATGGAGGACATAGACCATGTTTACGGTGTGTTTATTGTAATTTGGCAAACACAGCAGGTGCAACATCCTGTAACGGGAAAACCCTATAGGATTTTATCCAACACAGATTGTGACTCATCTCAAGTAGTTTATGGGATAGTATGTTCCCATGTGGGAAAGGGTATATCGGCTATACCACGAGGAAGATAAAGCACGAATAGACTGAGCCTATAGTAACGAGGATTCGAAAGAGGGCAAGCCCCTTGGTTAAGAACATTGGAAACTATATGAAGCATGGAGGATGTAAAATATACCGTCGGTGGGTGATATAGTGAAGGTATTAAAAAATAAATAACAAAATTTCAAGCGGACAGAGTCGGAGAAACTACTGACTTCACGGTAAACCTGGAGGACGTAATGGGGCAGTTCGGCAAACTGAGAGTAGCAAATCTCCTGGACCGGATGGTATTCATCCTAGAGTACTGATAGAACTGAAAAATGAGCTTGCGGAGCTACTGCTAGTGATATGCAACTTATCCTTAAAATCGAGCGTGTACCGGAAGATTGGAGGGTGGCCAATGTAACGCCCATTTTTAACAAAGGCTCCAGGGGAGATCCGGGGAAATTATAGATTGGTGAGTCTGACATCGGTGCCAGGGAAAATGGTAGAGGCTATTATTAAAAACAAAATTACCAGAGCACATCCAAGGACATGGATTACTGAGACCGAGTCAGCACGGCTTTTGTGTGGGGAAACTCTTGCCTGACCAATTTACTTCAATTCTTTGAAGGAGTAAATAAACATGTGGATAAAGGGGAGCCGGTTGATATTGTGTATCTGGATTTTCAAAAGGCATTTGACAAGGTACCTCATGAAAGGCTACAGAGGAAATTGGGAGGGTCATGGGATAGGAGAAAAAAGTCCTATTTGGATTAAAAACTGGTTGAAGGATACGAAACAGAGAGGGGGTTAAATGGGCAGTATTCACAATGGAGAAGGGAGTTAGTGGGTTCCTCAGGGTCTGTGCCACCTCAGGGCACAGGCAGCTCCTTGTGACTCTGGGCAAGTCACTTACCCTCCATTGCCCCATGTAAGCCGCATTGAGCCTGCCATGAGTGGGAAAGCGCGGGGTACAAATGTAACAAAATATATATATATATATTTATAAATGATTTAGAGATGGGAGTAACTAATGAGGTAATTAAATTTGCTGATGACACAAAGTTATTCAAAGTCGTTAACTCGCGACAGGATTGTGAAAAATTACAGAAGGACCTTACGAGACTGGGAGACTGGGTGGATAAATGGCAGATGACGTTTAATGTGAGCAAGTGCAAGGTGATGCATGTGGGAAAAAAGAACCCGAATTATAGCTACTTCATGCAAGGTTCCACGTTAGGAGCTACGGACCAAGAAAGGGATCTGGGTGTCATCGTTGATAATACACTGAAACCTTCTGCGTCAGTGTTGCTGCTGCGGCTCAGGAAAGCGGAATAGAATGTTGGGTAGTATTAGGAAAGGTATGGAAAAATAGGTGTGAGGATGTTATAATGCCGTTATATCGCTCCATGGTGTGACCGCACCTTGAGTATGTGTTCAATTCTGGTCGCCGCATCTCAAGAAAAGATATAGTGGAATTGGAAAAGGTGTGCAGCGAAAGGGCGACTAAAATGATAGCGTGGATGGGACGACTTCCCTATGAAGAAAGACTAAGGAGGCTAGGGCTTTTCAGCTTGGAGAAGAGACGGCTGAGGGGAGACATGATAGAGGTATATAAAATAATGAGTGGAGTGGAACAGTGGATGTGAAGCGTCTGTTCACACTTTCCAAAAATAACTAGGACTAGGGGGCATGCGATATGAAACTACAGTGTATTAAATTTAAAACAAATCGGAGAAATGTTTTCTCTCACCCAACGCGTAATTAAACTCTGGAATTTGTTTGCCGGAGAACGTGGTGAAGGCGGTTAGCTTGGCAGAGTTTAAAAGGGGTTAGAACAGTTTCCTAAAGGACAAGTCCATAAACCGCTACTAAATGGACTTGGGAAAAATCCACAATTCCAGGAATACATGTAGAGATATGTTTGTACGTTTGGGAAGCTTGCCAGGTGCCCTTGGCCTGGATTGGCCGCTGTCGTGGACAGGATGCTGGGCTCGATGGGACCCTTGGTCTTTTCCCAGTGTGGCATTTACTTATGTACATAGTAAAAATTTGTTTAGATACATTAAAAGCAGGAAGCCGGCTAAAGAATCGGTTGGGCCGCTGGAACGAAAATGGTGTTTAAAGGGGCGATCAGGGAAGACCGAGCTGTAGAGAAGAAATTAACAAATTCTTTGCTTCGGTCTTCACCAAGGAGGATTTGGGAGGGACACCGGTGCCGGAAAACATATTTGAAGCAGGCGAGTCGGAGAAACTAAATGAATTCTCTGTAAACTTGGAGGATGTAATGGGTCAGTTTTGCAAACTGAAGAGTAGTAAATCACCAGGACCTGATGGTATTCATCCCACAGTATTAATAGAACTGAAAAATGAACTTGTAGAGCTACTGTTAGTAATATGCAATCTATCCGTAAAATCGAGTGTGGTACCGAAAGACTGGAGGGTAGCCAATGTTACACCGATTTTTTAAAAAGGTTCCAGAGGAGATCCGGAATTATAGACCGGTGAGCCTGACGTCGGTACCGGGCAAATGGTAGAGGCTATTATTAAAAACAAAATTACAGGAGCACATCCGAGGACATGGATTACTGAGACCAAGTCAGCACGGCTTTTGTGTGGGGAAATCTTGCCTGACCATTTACTTCAATTCTTTGAAGGAGTAAACAAACATGTGGACAAAGGGGAACCGGTTGATATTGATATCTGGATTTTCAAAAGGCGTTTGACAAAGTGCCTCATGAAAGACTCCTGAGGAACTGGAGAGACATGGGATCGGAGGTAGGGTATTACTATGGATTAAGAGCTGGTTGAAAGATAGGAAGCAAAGAGTAGGGTTGAATGGTCAGTATTCTCAGTGGAAAAGGGTAGTTAGTGGGGTCCAGCAGGGGTCTGTGTTGGACCACTGCTTTTTAACATATTTATAAGTGACCCAGAGATGGATTAACTAGTGAGGTAATTAAATTCGCAGATGACACAAAATTATTCAGGGTCGTCAAGTCGAAGGAGGAGTGTGAAACATTACAGGAGACCTCGCGAGACTGGGGGATTGGGCGTCCAAGTGGCAGATGAAGATCAATGTTGACAAGTGCAAAATGATGCACGTGGGTAAAAGGAACCCGAATTACAGCTATGTCATGCAAGGTTCCGCGTTAGGAGTCACAAACCTAGAAAGGGATCTGGGAGTCATTGTTGATAAGACGTTAAAAACGTCTGCCCAGTGTGCTGCCGTGGCTAAGAAAGTGCACAGAATGTTGAGTATTATTAGGAAAGGGATGGAAAACAAACACGAGGATGTTATAATGCCGTTGTATCGCTCCATGGTGCGACCGCACCTCAAGTATTGTGTCCAATTCTGGTCACTGCATCTCAAAAAAAATATAAAGGAATTAGAAAAGGTGCAGAGAAGGGCGACGAAAATGATAAAGGGATGGAATGACTTCCCTATGAGGAAAGGCTGAGAAAGTTAGGGCTCTTCAGCTTGGAGAAAAGGAGGCTGAGGGGTGATATGATAGAAGTCTACAAGATAATGATCGGAGTAGAGCGGACAGATGTGAAGCGTTTGTTTACATTTTCAAACAACAACAAAACCAGGGGACACAAGATGAAGCTAGAATATGGTAGATTTAAAACAAATAGGAGAAAGGTTTTGACAACTTTGAATAGTTTCCTATCATCTGCATATTTTAATCACCTCACTTACTTGCTACAGAAGGGTGAGTCTGTTCAGACATCTCTGACTCAGGATGATCCATGAAGGGGAGATCTTCCTCTTGTTTAACGCTCAGTGAGAACACAGAAGTTACGACTGGAAGGCCTGCGATGAGAAAACACATTTACAAGGATCCACCAAGGATCTGATAATACTAAATTAGGAAACCGATTTTAAGAGTCCAAATGACTTAAAACAAATCGGAGAAATATTTCTTCACCCAACGCGTAATTCAACTCTGGAATTCGTTGCCAGAGAACGTGGTGAAGGCGGTTAGCTTAGCAGAGTTTAAAAAGGGGTTGGACGGTTTCCTAAAGGACAAGTCCATAAACCACTACTAATGGGAAAAAATCCACAATTCCAGAATAACATGTATAGAATGTTTGTACGTTTGGGAAGCTCACCAGTTGCCCTTGGCCTGGATTGGCCGCTGTCGTGGACAGGATGCCGGGCTCAATGGACCTTTGGTCTTTCCCAGTGTGGCACTACTTATGTACTTATGATGTTAATGACCTATCTCCTGTGATCTAAAATGCAAAGCCCATTAAAACCAAAACATTTACTTACTGTTGGAGTCATTTGGATTTTCTTTTCCCTCCCACTCAGATTGTTGAGTGAAATATTTCTCATCTTCATTTTTAATCTTGAATACAACATCAAGATTAACAATTGAATAACCTGTTGATAAGAAGTAGGAAAATTACATTTCAGTTGTAGTTGCAAAATCTCACAGGAGGTTCCATCTGCTTCATGTATATGTTGTTTGCATGAAGGTGTGTGTATATGTGTATATAAAAAACAACAAAGCAGTGGAATCAAATGCCTCTAGCAGTAATGTAGACAGGTTATTTATTCCTAGAGTTTTCGGTTTTGAAAGCATTGTGTTTATACCCATTTGTAAGCTTTTATTAATTTAGATCATCAGTTTTGTAACCTTTATGAACATTTCACAATTAAGCACTGTTTATTTTAAAATCTGGCTCTCCAATGTAAAATATCTATCTGGCCCTTTAAGATACTTGCAATGTGCTTAGAGATGACCTTTAACCTTATGATGATGCTATATGAGTCATGGGTCTCAGAAGCTAGTAATGCTAATCAGTGTTGCCAGGTGGGCGGTTTTACCGCCCAATTGGGCGGTTTTCCGCGACCCGCTGCGGGAAATTTTGCCCGCAGCGGGTCGCGGTTTTTTGGGCTTCTTTTTTTTCTTTTCCGCGGTTTTCAGGCGTTTTTTTCGGCCGCGGGGGGCGGGGTTAGTGACGTTCTGGGCGGGACCGATGACGGGGGAGGCGGGGCGATGATGGGGGAGGAGGGGCCGATGACGGCGGGGGTGATGACGCGGGGGGGGGGGGTGTCAGGGGCAGGGTTTGAGTTTGGGCGGATTTTGGGCTGTTTTTAGGCTGGATTGGGTGGGAAAAAAATTTTCCACCTGGCAACCCTGATGCTAATGCATATCAGTTTAGTTGGAAGTAGCAGATAAGTGGGTAAGTGTTTGCTTTATTTCTGTTCATCTTGCACATCTTTGGAATATGTAGGGAGTCTAGCTGTGATCTGATGGAGACCTACTAGATGTTGTTTTGAAGATTGAGTGCTTGCAGTGCTTCCTCTGTTGTTATATTTTTGTGAGAAGTCTTTTATTTAGTGAACTGCTTCCTGCCTCTAGCAGTAATGTGGACTGGTTATTTATTTCTAAGGAGGTTTTTTGGTTTTGTGTTAAGAATATCAGTGGAGAAACTAGAATGTCTAGAGTCTTTTAAAAGTTTTGTGTACATTTAGATATACTTCTTGTCTGATGATACTTTTATTTTTTGTTTTTATATCTGTGTAGAACTAGATTTTTGGAGCTACTAGTGTGTATGATATATTTACATTCACTTTTGATAGGTATAAAGAAATTTCTTCCCCTCTTCATTGAAATGTTTTGATTCTAATTGTATGATCTTAACATTTTTTATTGAGAGTTATAAATGTGATATGAGTAATTGTAGATGTTCTGATATAAAAAAATTTTATGTGATGTATGATTTTAATGATAATTATAAATATTTGTTTTACAGATGATATCATGTATGTCTATACATGTTTTTTTAGAACTCTTAAAGGATTGTTTTATATATGTTGAATCTTTCTTTAAATAATTGCCTTTTATTAGTTGAATCATGCTTATGACATTGTTAATATGTATGGTTATACATGTTTTTATACTTGTGTTTTGTTTTTATAGTTTATACCCCTGACGCAGCCTGAGGGTGAAACGTGGCCACGTCGGGTATTGTTCCAATAAATGCATTTGATTCCACTGCTTTGTTGTTTTTTATCTACTGTTTTGTAAGCAGTTGTGTGCCTTTTTGTTTTTTTTGGATATGTGTATGTACAGATATCTTGGGGTATGTGTATTTATCTGAAAAAGCTTGAAGAGAGGCAGCATCAGTGGTCTGCCATTTGATTAAAGATTATATCATAGAGGGTTTATGGCACAGAGAATTGTCTTCATAGCCCTCCTAGGTGGAGACACATTGCAGGTGCCAATCTTCTGGTTATCATTTGCAGAGGGTTATATGTTGTACAATATAACTGTAAATACACTCCTGGAGCTATCAAACCCTGTGTTATAGTCACAAATTGAACTTAAATCACACATAAACAAACAGAGTCACTAATGATGTGAGTTATATAGATTTGTAAGGAGGAAAAGCCTCAAATCGAAAGGGAACAACTCCGCCATTTTTCCGAATGGAAGAGTGACAACTCTTGATCGACAGATCAGTAGGAGGAGCTGAAACGCATTAGCGTCTGACGTAAAGCATTTTATAGGGAAGCCATTTTGGCGAACCCCTGAGAGTCAGAAGAGAGCCTGATATACAAATGGAGAGTGTATGATAAAACTGAATCTGAAGTGATTAGTTTGTTCCTTTTGCAGATACTGACCTGGTCGGACACCACGGACCCTGAAGCAGAGTTTGAAACTTGGGCCGAAGTTGGGCCGTGGAAGGTGTTGTAAAACGACCACAGAACTGAGATTAGTACAATTTGATAGAGCCTTTAAGGTTTGAGATAGGTTCTAATCAGCTTTACTTTCCAACAAGAGGTTTTTTTTCAGCCTGTGATGATTAAAGGGTCCTCCTTCTATGTTGAGTGATCAACGGCGGAGTGTTCCCTTTCGATTTGAGGCTTTTCCTCCTTACAAATCTATGTGGTTTGTTTATGTGTGATTTAAGTACAATATAACTGACTAGTGTGCAGCTGATACGCCGTGACCTTATACAGAAGTCTCAGAAAAAATCTGCGAGGTAAATCCTCTCTCTAGTCTTCTGTATAGGAATGCGAGAGAGACTCCTGCTGGTGTTGTGTGAAGCCTCTAGTTTAAGGTATAATTTTATCTTACAACAGAGAGCAGCATCTTTTGCAGAGCCTGTAGCAGTGATATATTTCACAGGCTCCTATTGAATATGGGATGGCATCAGAAGCCAGGATCTAAATTTCATGTGTCCATGGTATCTAGTTCCTGTGATTTTTACACCACTGATTCCATAATGTGCTTGTGTGGTAGACGACAGAGAAACATATTTACCTCGTGACATGAGGATGTCATGAATCTCCTTGACGACCTTCTTGTACAGCTCCTTCTGCCATTCTCCCAGAAGGTCCCAGTCCATTTCCGAGAAATAAGCAGCAACATCCTTGAATATGACCAAAGCCTAGAACACCAAACAGAACACCTTACATCAAACTTTTATTTTTTTCATTTCATTTTATTAAATATACACTCACTTATCAACATACTTCTAGATGGTTTACAATGTACATATTACAATTACATATGTAATAGTTCACTTATAAAAAAAAAAGGATACCAAAAACATAGGAGAGTGTAGGAGGGAAGTTCTGGAAGCCAAATTTAGGCTTTTAGATAGAAAACTGAAAACTAAAAGAACCAGAGTAACAGTCTCAGAAATACTCCCTGTTTCACATACAGGAGCCAAGAGATTTCCAGAGCTCCAAACTTTCAATGTTTGGGTGAGACAATGATACAGGGAAAAAGGATTTAGATTTGTTAGGAACTGGACAACATTCTGGGGAAGGGGAAGCATGTTCCAAAAAGATGTGCTGAACCTTAACCAGGGCAGAACCAAATGTTTAAAAGGAGATACTACAACTTGGGGGGAAAGACGACAGTCACTCAGGGGTTGGGATAGGCCCAGATGCACTAAACTTTAATGACCCTTTAACAACCCTTTAACGAAGAATTTTTGAACCGTGGCATGCATTAAAGGCCATTTTCCGACCACAGTAGCAGAAAACGAAAACGGAATGCAGATGAGCAAATTGTGTAGAAACCCCATTGAAATGAGATGCATCAAAGTTTTCCGACTACCCTAACGTAGGAAAACTGCCGGAAAGCTAACGACAGGTCTGTACCTGTCGTTAGGGCTATCCAACTAAAAACTTTAATGTAAAAAACAAAACAAAAAAAAAAGCGAGGGGGGCGAAAATGCGCGTCAGGGGCATCTTTTATTGACACCCAAGGTCGCTGCTGCTCCCCGCTCCCCCTGCATCACTATAAAAGTGAAAAAAAAAAAGGTTCTGGAGGGGGCAAAAGCGCTCGTAGGAGCGTACTTTATGGGCGGCCTTGCCCCCCCCCCTCCCCCCATGGTCGCTGCTGCTGCTCCCCACTTCCTCCCCCAGAATTAAATAAAAACATAAAACAAAACTCAAAGCTTTAGGAGCCCTGGCCCCCCTCCCTTCCTGTCTCTAAACTCTTTCTCCACACAGCTCCGCCTCCCTCCACCCCCACCCCCCCCCTGAGATCATCACCGTCGCTCCTCCCCTCCACAGGGCCCCTCCCCCGCATTACCGGCCCGTGCAGTGCCTCTCACCTCTGTATGAAGGCGCTGCACGGGCAAGACCATCAGATCGCTGCAGTCTTCAGGACGTCTCTCTCCTTTGTCTTCCCTGACCTGGGCCCGCCCCCGTCTGACGTAGGTTTCTTACGTCAGACGGGGGCGGGGCCAGGTCAGAGAAGGAGAGAGACGTCCTGAAGACTGCAGCGATCTGATGGTCTTGCCCGTGCAGCGCCTTCATACAGAGGTAAGAGGCGCTGCTACAGAGGTGAGAGGCGCTGCACGGGCCCGGTAATGCGGGGGGGGGGGCCCGGTGGAGGGGGGAGAGACGGCGGTGACCTCAGGGGGGATGGTGGAGGCGGGGCACGGGGCGGAGGGAGGCGGAGCTGTGTGGAGAAAGAATTTAGAGACAGGAAGGGAGGAGGGCCAGGGCTCCTAAAAGTTGTGAGTTTTATTTTGTGTTTTTATTTAATGCTGGGGGAGGAAGCGGGGAGCAGCAGCGGCGACCACGGGCGGGGGGGGGGGGGGCAAGGCCATCCATACAGGACGCTCCTGACGAGCCCCTTTGCCCCCTCCCGATCCACGTGTTTGTGTTTTGTTTTTTCTATTTTGCTTTTTTTACGTTTGTGGCATGCGCAGAGCAGCCAGCATAACGCTTGGCTGCTCTGCGTATGCTTTAGGGGCCGATTACCGACGGGGATTCCACCAGATTGATGCATTGTACTTTACAATACCGCACCGAACATGTGCGACTTGTTTTTTTTGCTGCATTATTCGTTTTTTAAAATTCGGTAACAGCTTTTACGTTTTTGCTTTTTTTACGTTTGGTTGATGCATCTGGGCCTAGGTATCTTTAAAGGATACTATCAGATCAGGGAAGTAAGGGAATCCTGATAGGGAAGTTGCAACAAAGGCAGAAGTAGGCCAGATGCCTTCAACGGAGGAACAGATGCAGAGAAGAGACTGCTAAGGATCCCTGTCAAACTACTAAGCAAGTTGTAAATACAGGCAAAAAACACACTTTGAAATGTCTGTATACAAATCCTAGAAGCTTGAAAGATAAGATGGGAGAGAGAGAGTAAAATGCACTTAGGGGTCTTTTCACTAGGCCTCAGTAGGCTACGGGGGAAACGGCACACGGCGATCCGGCAGTGGTTCTGGCTCACTGTGATATCAGGGTACAAATTACAGGGCCGTGCCGATGCGGTAAGCGAGGTAAGCGCCGCAGGGGGGCGCCCACCTCTGGAGGGCGCCACCGCGGTGCTTACCCTCGCCCCGCGCCGCCGAGGACTTTAAATTACCTGGTCGCAGGCTGCAGCAGCGTCGGTGAAAGCGCTGCCGACGTCTCCCTTCCCTTGCACTCATTGGTTCCCTCAGTGTCCCGCCTTTTTCTGACGTCAGAAGAAGGCGGACACTGAGGGAACCAAGAGCGCGGTGGGGGCGGTCCGCCCCGGATGTCAGCGGGTGGGGGGTGCTCCGCTCTCGCTGCTCCCACCCTACCTGCTTTTAAAAAATAAATCAGTAAAGCGGCGTGGCAGGCAGCGCAGCTTCGCGTCTGCCCTGCTTGTAAAACAAGTAGATCTCCTCGTCGGGCCTTCGCTCACTGGGTCCCGCCCTCCTCTGAGGTAACTTCCTATTTCCTCGAGGGCGGGACCCAGTGAGCGAAGGCCCGACGAGGAGATCTACTTGTTTTACAAGCAGGGCAGACGCGAAGCTGCGCTGCCTGCCACGCCGCTTTACTGATTTATTTTTTAAAAGAAGGTAGGGTGGGAGCAGCGGGAGCGGAGCACCCCCCCCCCCCTCCACCCGCTGTCATCTCGACAGAGCTGGTAGTCGGGTCGGATCAGGGGTGCCCAGATGGCAGAAGGGGAGCCCAGATGACAGAAGGGGATGGGGTGGGGAGCCCAGATGGCAGAAGGGGATGGGGTGGGGAGCCCAGATGGCAGAAGGGGATGGGGAGCCCAGATGGGAGAAGGGGATGGGGTGGGGAGCCCAGATGGGAGAAGGGGATGGGGTGCCCAGATGGGAGAAGGGGATGGGGTGGGGAGCCCAGATGGGAGAAGGGGATGGGGAGCCCAGATGGGAGAAGGGGATGGGGTGGGGAGCCCAGATGGGAGAAGGGGATGGGGTGCCCAGATGGGAGAAGGGGATGGGGTGGGGAGCCCAGATGGGAGAAGGGGATGGGGAGCCCAGATGGGAGAAGGGGATGGGGAGGGGAGCCCAGATGGGGTCTGGGGCTGAAAGGGGAGGCCCTAATGCAAGGCATGTGGATGAAGGGAGCTGGAACTGGGGGCTGAAAAGGAGGGTAGGTGGGATAAGGGGGCTAGTACTGGGACTGGGGGCTGAAAAGGGACAAGAGCTGAAACTGTGGGGACTGGGGGCTGAAAAGAAGACAGGGAGAAGTGGCTGGGGCTGAAGCTCGGGACTAGTGAGAGAAAAGGGCTGCGTTTGAAACTGGGGGCTGAAAAGGGGACAGGGAGAAGTGGCTGGGGGCCGAAGCTCAAGACTGGTGGGAGAAAAGGGCTAGGGCTGAAACTGGGGACTGGTGGGATAGTGGGGCTGGAACTGGGGGATGAAAAAAAGGGGCAGAGAGAGGGGACAGATCCTAGATGGAAGGGGGAGTGAGAGGGACCTTGATGGATGGGAGAGGGAGGGCAAATGGTGGATTGAGCGGACAGAGAGAAAGGGTAGACAGTGAATGGAAGGGGGAGAGAGAGAGGGCAGACAGGGGCAGATGGTGGATGGAAGGGGCAGGGAGAGAGGGCAGACATTGGATGAAGGGGACAGCAGAGAGGGCAGACACTGGATGGCAGAGAGAGAACAAAGACAGATGCTGGATGGAAGGAAGGAAGACAGTGAAAAGAAGATGAGGAAAGCAGAAACCAGAGACAACAAACTGTAAATAAAATATTTACTTTTATTTTTTTGCTTTAGGATACAGTGGTATTGTAGCTGTGTTAATAAATGTTTATAATAGGTAATCTTTTTATTGGACTAATTTTAATACATTTTGACTAACTTTCGGAGAACAAAACCCCCTTCCTCAGGTCAGGATAGGATACTGTAACAGCACTATACTGTATTGACCTGAGGAAGGATGTTTTGGCCTCTAAAAGCTAAATGTATTAGTCCAATAAAATGGTATTATTTTATTTTCTATATTTGTTTTATTTCTATTTGTTAATTTGTAAAGTGGTGATTGGTTCTTGTTAGTTTTTTTCAAATTTACATCTGCAGTCTTTATATTTTGCACAGTACTAGGGGACATTTTCTGTTTCTGTGGTGTTGCATTGTATGCAGAGTCTGGCATCTTGGGGGTTCAGTTTAATTTTTGTCTAAATAGTGTTTGGAATATGTCCACTTTGAGAATTTACATCTGCTATCTTATTTTGCAATGTATAGCAATTTGTTTCTAAGAATATTGCTGACAATTCCTGTCAGTGTGGCAAGTGGTGAGCGATCATTTTCACCGGGGGGGGGGGGGGGGGGGGGGCGTGGGCGTGATCATTTTCACGGGGGGTAGGGGCGCCAACTGATAGTCTGCAGGGGGGCGCCAGAGACCCTAGGCACGGCCCTGACAAATTATATCGCCATGATAGGGTGGATTAAACTGGAGGGTGGTAGCGCAATATGTTAAAGAGGAAATTGAGTGGAACAGAATAAAAATTCAGCAGGAAACAGACTGCAAAGTGGATAGAGACAGGTCAGAAAGAGCGAGAGATACAGGGAAAATGACAAAACTTGATAAAGGATGAGGAACAGTAGATACTAAAGAAGAGAAAGGGAAGAGAAAGAACGACATGGGATAATGGTGGTGGAGAAAAGAAAATGAACCGACAATGAAAAGAGAAAGGTAAAAATATTTAAAAAATAGAACAAATTATCTACACAACAAAGGTTAGATGTTGTGATTATATCACCTCATTCTCACTATCCCCTGTCCAGAGATCTTTCTTATAGGAAAAGTTTGTATCACCTCATTACAAGCTTTAATCCAAGTTTCATCACTTGCTTCAGGCAGTTCCTCACATGTGCCGTCGGTGGTGGTCAGATTTCCTCTTTCCTTACACCCCTGAGGCTCAGTCCTGAATCCATCTTGCTCAAACCGGATTAAAATGTCAGGTTTCACACTGTAGGAGCCTATTATAAGAAAAAGAAAGCATTATAAGTTGCTCCCCAATATCTCTCCACACTCGTCCTTCCCTACACCCCTTCCCGTGCACTTCGCTCCATGGATAAATCCTTCTTATCTGTTCCCTTCTCCACTACTGCCAACTCCAGACTTCACGCCTTCTGTCTCGCTGCACCCTACGCCTGGAATAAACTTCCTGAGCCCCTACGTCTTGCCCCATCCTTGGCCACCTTTAAATCTAGACTGAAAGCCCACCTCTTTAACATTGCTTTTGACTCGTAACCACTCGCCTCCACCTACCCTCCTCTCTTCCTTCCCGTCCACATTAATTGATTTGATTTGCTTACTTTATTTATTTTTTGTCTATTAGATTGTAAGCTCTTTGAGCAGGGACTGTCTTTCTTCTATGTTTGTGCAGCGCTGCGTACGCCTTGTAGCGCTATAGAAATGCTAAATAGTAGTAGTAGTAGTAATACACTGGCAGTCAGAGGGATAATCAGTGACACTATCCAGTTAAGGGCCATTGAATATATGGGAATGACCAGCTCATTGGAGTCTCTCCTGCTCATTTAAACCCTTTTGAATACCAGGCCTAAGATTTTATAAGTCAGAGTGGAAGAGGTCTTCAGCCCCCACTAGAGGGCACTGGTGACAGAGAATTCCTAGAACGGGGGTGATTGAGGCAGGTATTGCCAGTTAACCCCCTAGATCACCTTAGATTAAGGACATTGAGGTAGTCTGCACTAGTCTGCATTTTACGTCATCACCTACCCAAAAAGGTAGAGAACTGACGAAGAAGACAACTGGGCCTTGCAGAAGGCATCATATAATTTCTATTTTCCTCCTGCTCTACAATTAGCCCCTTCCCACAATAAACGTTAACTCCCTAATAGGGACTGTCTCTTACATGTCTGTGTACAGTGCTGTGTACGTCTAGTTGTGCTGTAGAAATGTTAAGTAGTAATACTAGTAGTATTAGTGCTGCTGCTCAATCACACACCCCGGCAGAGGGTAACAGTTTCTTATCTCACCAGCTCTGAGGCCTAGATGCACAAAACTCTAACGACCGTTGCATGCATTATAGGCCTTTTTCTGAAGCCACTAGCAGATAACGAAAACGGAATGCAAACCAGAAACTACCATTGAAATGTGGACAATTCACTATGCACTAACCATACCGATGATTCTAACGAATCATTTAACGTGACAAATTTAGCGAGCTCTCAGACCTGTCGTTCAGGCCTGAGCTGTCATCTCCCCGCTCCCTCCTGCACCTTAAAAATGCAAGCTGGCATGTAAAAAAAAAAAAAGTTATATAAAAACGCAAACCGGTAGCTCCCCACTTCCCCCTGCACTAACCAAAACAAAAAAAAAATCTACGTAGGTAACTTACGTCAATGGAGGGCGGGCCCAGGAACAACAGACTGACGTCGGAGAAGGGAGAAGCAATTGGCGATCAGATGTTTTATCCCGTGCAGCACCTTCGCATACAGGTGAGAGGCGCTGCACGGGACGGTAATGTGGAGGGGGGTCCGGTGGAGGGTGGGAGTGGCGACGACGATCCCAGGGGGCGGGGCACGGGGGCGGAGGATGGCGGGAGGTGGAGCCCTGGAGCAAGGGACAGGAAACACAGGAAGGGAGGGGGACAGGGGATGAGAAAATTTGGAGATTTGTTTTTATTAAAACTGGCTGAAGCGGGAAACAGCGGCGATCTCGGGGGGGGGGGAGAAGGGCGCCCATACAGGACGCTCCTGATGAGCGCCTTTGCCCCCTCCCGATCTATTTGGATTTTTTAAATGTTTTGATTAGTGCAGGGGGAAGTGGGGAGCCACGTGTTTGTGTTGTGGTTTTTTTCGGACGTTTGTGGCATGCGCAGAGCAGCCAGCATAACGCTTGGCTGCTCTGCGCATGATTTAGGGGCCGATTACGATGGGGATTACGATTCATTGATACATTGTACTTCTGGATACCGCAACGAACATGTTTTACCTGTTTTTTTTGGTGCATGCTCCGGTTTTTCAAAATCGTTAAGGACGTTAACGATTTAGATTTTGTTACGTTTGTTTGATGCATCTGGGCCTGAATCCTAAATAATCCTGGTGGAGTTTATTAAGATGTGCAGGAGGAGAATTATTCTTACTTGTTACAGGAGGGTGAGTCTGTTCAGACACCTCTGATTTGGGAGGATCCATCAAGGGGACATCTTCCTCTTGTTTAACACTCAGAGAGAACACAGACGTTACAATCGGAAGGCCTGTTAAGAGAAAACACATTATTACAAGGATTAGGAAATGGATTTTAAGTCTCCAAATGTCTGGAGACATTGATCTGAAAATTCAGAGCACTTAAACCCTTCTACTTACACTTCATGGGATCATTTGGGTTTTCTTTTCCTTCCCACTCAAAATGTTGAGTGAAATATTTCTCATCTTCCTTTTTTATCTTGAACATAACATCAGGATTAACAATTGAATAACCTGTAAGTAGGAAAATGGCATTTAAATATATATGTAGAGCCCCTGGGAAACTTCCTTCTGTGTCCTGCTCTGAACAAGCAGCGTTTTGCGCCGGGATCTGCGCCCAATTTTAGGTGTGAGGATTATACCTACTGAAACCTGGTCTAAATTCTCACGAATCTCCGTTATTCTGTAACACTATGTGCAAATTACTACTACTACTTGACATTTCTAAAGCGCTACTAGGGTTACGCAGCGCTGTACAATTTAACATAGAAGGACAGTCCCTGCTCAAAGGAGCTTACAATCTAAAGGACAAATGTACAGTCAGTCAAATAGGGGCAGTCTAGATTTCCTGAAAGGTATAAAGGTTAGGTGCTGAAAGCAACATTGAAGAGGTGGGCTTTGAGCAAGGATTTGAAGATGGGTAGGGAGGGGGCTTGGCGTATGGGCTCAGGAAGTTTATTCCAAGCATAGGGTGAGGCGAGGCAGAATGAGTGGAGCCTGGAGTTGGCGGTGGTGGAGAAGGGTGCTGAGAGGAGGGATTTGTCCTGTGAACGGAGGTTACGGGCGGGAACGTAAGGGGAAATGAGGGTAGAGAGGTAATGAGGCAAATTCCAGGAACACCCCTGATCCACCCATGCCCCTCCTGTGTCTGCACCCCCTTTCTAGATCCACCTTTAAGTTTAATGCCAATCAGCGCTGATAATTGATCATTAGCACCCAAGTATCCGTGCTAATTGGCTCATTATCCAATTAAATTGCACGCAATTTTCAGCAACAAATATAAAATTAAATCAACACTGTAAATCTTGGGCTGTTTATATTGGCCTGACGAGGTTTGGAGAGAAGAGGGAGCTGTAATTTGATGCCTGATTTATATTAAAAGTTGGAGGTTATCTGGTGCCATATTTCTATTTGTGAACCTCTAAGCTGAAGTCACGGGAGGTGTCAAACTTCTCTGTGATATCTGGTTACCATCTGAAGGGGTTACACACTTTATGGAGTAACTGACTAGTGAGCAGCCGACAGTCAGGCCCCTTACACAGAAGTTGTAGTTCTCAGCAAGAACGGTCAAAATGTTGTTGTACAGAAAAGGGAGACAGACTCTCCAGCTTATAATCGAAAGTGATCGCCGGCCATCTTCCCACACAAATCGGGAGATGGCCGGCGATTTCTTAAAAGCGGCGAAATCGGTATAATCGAAAGTGGCATTTTTGACAGCATCGCCGCTTTCCCGTCGCTTCGCCGGCGAAAGTTCAAGGTGGCGGGTCGGTAGATTAGCGAAGGCAGGACATGGGCGGGCATGGCCGTGGCTACCAGATGGCCGGCTTTCGCCGATAATGGAAAAAAAAAAAGCAGCGTTAAGCAGTATTTCGCCGGGTTTACTTGGTCCTTTTATTTTCATGACCAAGCCTCAAAAAGGTGCCCCAACTGACCAGATGACCACTGGAGGGAATGGGGTATGACCTCCCCATACTCCCCCAGTGGTCACCTACCCCCTTCCATACTAAAAAAATAAAACTAAAAACCTTTTTTGCCTAGAATAAAGACATGGAAAGATCCAAGTTTGTACACCATAAATACGTCTTCAAGCTCTATCCAGGCCCAAATGATGTTAGATCCCCCAAGGTTGTGGCAATAATCTTTACACCTTGCAAACTACTGGACCACAAGTCCTGGGTCCATGTGAAAGATATACGGGTTTACTCAGCCGTAGAACCAGATGTTACCAGCCTAACCATCTCAAGACCAGCCACTTCCTTCAGCAGGCCAGCCTGAAAACCCAGATCTCCGTCCAGATTCTTCAGCGCTTCCACCGCCTCAACCATGATCGATGAAAGAGAATTCAGAACGGATACTTAATTTGAGATTTACTGTTGCTGTTTATGGACATTATAGACTCATATTTTGTTTTATTTTCAGTTTAGCAGTAATCCTGTCTATATATTGAAAAGGTTTTATTTTTATTTTCCTATTATTTCCTTTATTGTTCTAATTGTTTTTTTAAGAGTTTTCCCGTTATTTCTGTTTATGTAATTTAAATTGAAGTTGATATTGCTCAGACACAAGGGTAACATCAAACCCTCATACTGGCTATGATATCATAATGTAGGTGTAAACCCTGTTAGTATCAACCAGTTATGCATTTGTTTAACTTTGGTGTAGGCTTACTTAAGCTGCATGTCTGTCTGTAGGTTTGACTAAGCTCCAAGTGGGGTAACGGATATATAAAATGCTTCCCATACTTCCAGGTCATTATGCATATGTCAAAATCCATGCATGACCTTTGTTAATATAAATTTTCCTAGGATTGACCCTTTTTTTGCTGTATAAGACAACCTCATACTTGTTTAAGGATTCTGAATACCTACAACCTAAAAAAGCCTGCAATCAAAGTACTAACCATATATTTGTTGAGCCCATAACAATGCTTAATCAAAACCACTATTCCTTCCGAGGACCACTGAGATACATACATTAGATTATCTCCCCATGTACTACGCAACAGATACAATAGAAGTCATAGCAAGACCTGAAAGTATTTATTAGTATGATCCACCTGAAATTGCTAGTACCCGCATACCTATACTTCATGGGGATTTTGTAGATGAACTCATGGATTTGTCCCATTCATAAAACCTCAAGAGAGATGTCATCAGGATTAAGCCCAAGGGGTGGGGTAATATAAAGGGAATTCCATATGCCAAAAAAATATACCACCTAAGAATGAAGTTTTCTGTCTTGCATAATATCTGCTAGCAATCCATAAGAGCAAAACTCCCCCTCTCGTTTGATAGCTTGCCACCTTCTGGAATGGATGATGACGAGCTTGACGAGCTTTGTGTCACCCCTCTCCAGAGGGGGTGACAAGTGGGGAATGTATAATTATAGTACAGCAAGAGGCCCTCACTGGATGCCCACCGGAAGGGTGGAAGGCCAGATTTTAGGACTCAGGCTGTAAAAATACCAGCTAGGTTTAAAAATCTATGACTGGCTGAGCAAGGACGTGCTTTACCTGTAAGTTAATATGTGTCCCCGCTTGGGATCCATCCACTGGAATAGTGGTGGGTCAATTTACATACCTTAAACAGCTTAAACTGCTAAAAGGCACTGACTAGGCCTCATTTGAATTTGGTGTGACATTCAAAAGCAGTGCAAAAGCCAAGATCAAGGAATTGATGGCTAAAATCCTAATCCAGATCACAAAATGATATGAACCTAATATATCCAAATTTAGATATCTTCATAAAAAAGTTGTTTTGTTCATGTTTTGATGTTTGGATGTCCGTATCTAAGGAAGTGTTTACAAAAAGGGAAGTTGCACAACAAGTTGCAATACTAAAACGGAAGAGCACCTGGTCGGAGGTCATGACTCATAGATTAAGCAATATTAGAGAAAAAAATCCCTCTCCATAGACTTGTATAGTGGCCAAATTGTATAAAAGCAGGGTGCATGCAAGCCCTCGGGAGAACTTTTCTCCAACGCCTCGGAAGCAGCAGAGCTCCGGTCAGCTGAATCCATAATTTGTCTGATGAATGTACCTGATTAAAGTCTGATATGCAAATAAACTCTTCATTCTAAATGATGGTTTGTGGGCTTCACTTAATGATGAAAGGCTGTAAGTACAAATGCTTTTGCTACATCAGGCTATCATTCGCTGCATTATATAACCTGTAGCCTAAATCCAGTTTGTCATAAGGCTGGTATCTATTCCTTGCCAGTGCTGAGAGGCGGACTAATGCCGGTATTTGAGACCTAACGTCTCTCTCAGTGGCAATTCCTTCCAAAACCTCATAACTCCTGGATTACCCCAGTACTAGTGTTATTTACAGATGGAGTCAGATTGAGGTCACTCTAGCCTTCTTGGGGGGCTCGGGACCCCCCCATTTCTCAACACCAGCCTGTATGCCAGCCTCAAATGCCGTACCCACCTCCATGACAGCAGAATGTGTTGTATCCTCCGACAGCCTTTCCCTGGTTGCGATGTGGCTCTCGGGTGAGTGTGACACCTTTTCTGTTAGGTGCCCTGCAGAGTCACATTAGCAATGCATTGTGGTGGGTGTAGGGTACTGGGCTCTACTCCCATGGTGCTTTTCCCCCCTGCTAACTGGGTCAGAGTGTGCCCTGTTTTGTTTCCTGTTGTAGTCCATGCGGAATCGGGGATGACCTCCCTGTACTCCCCCAGTGGTCACCAACCCCCTCCCAGCATAAAAAACAGGTTACAAATACTTTTTTGCCAGCCTCAAATGCCGTACCCACCTCCATAACAGCAGAATGTGTTCTGTCCTCCGACAGCTTTTGCCTGCTTGTGATGTGGCTCCGGGGTGAGTGTGGCACCTTTTCTGTTATTTGCACTGCAGAGTCACATCAGCAATGCATTGTGGTGGGTATAGGTATTGGTAGTTGGTAGGCTCTGCTTTTCCCCCTGCTTACTGGGTCAGAGTGTGCCCTGTTTTGTTTCCTGTTGTAGTCCATGCGGTAGTGGCCATTTTTGTAAGCCAGTTTTAGTTCCCTTTCCTGTGTTACCCACGTTAGAGAACGTAGCTCTTACCTTGAATGGTGCTGAAAGAGGGCATTGTACACCATTGTGCCACCTCTGATCTTAGTACCAGGGGACTCTTTGCCAGTGGGGCACAACCTCTGATCTGCAGTTAACTGTGAGTAAACGTGCTTATTTCAAGAAAGGACTTTTTCAGAGAGATTAGTCTTCAGGTGTGAACTGGTGTGCCAAAGTTATACAGCAGCAATAAGTCCTAGAGGCTGTATGCAGGTCACTGGAGCAATTTTAGTGGGTGCAGTACATTTGTGGGTAGTGGGTTTGGTGGGGGGTTGGGGGGCTCAGCTCCCAAAGTAAGGGAGCTATGCACGTGGGAGCTTTTCTGAAGTCCACCGCAGTGACCCCTAGGGTGGCTGGTTGGTGTCCTGGCATGTCAGGGGGGCCCAGTGCACTAAAAATGCTGGCTCCTCCCACGGCCAAATGCCTTGAATTTGGCCGGGGTTTGAGATGGCCGACATAACTTTCTATTATTGCTGAAAAACAAACGCGGCCACCTCAAACCCGGCGAACTCCACGGCATTTGGCCGGGCTAAACCATATTATCGACAAAAAAGATGGCTGGCCATCTTTTTCGATAATACGGTTCCGGCCAGCTGTAGCGCCACCGGCGATCTATTTGGCCGGTGACGTTCGATTATGCCCCTCTCTACTTTAAGGTAAACATTTATCTCACAACACAGAGCAGCATCTTTTGCGTCAGAAGCCAGATCTCAATTTCAGGTGCCCATGGGACCTGGGATCTTTCCAGCTCTGATAAAATAACAGCACCCATTCCATAATGTGCCATTTTTGCAAAAACTTCATTGGCTACCAGTATAATACAGGACTAAATGTAAAACTCTGTCCTGCTTATTTTCGAACGAGAAGGCCGGCCATCTTCTGAAACAAATCGGGAGATGGCCGGCCATAGGCGCCCGGTATAAGAGGCTTGGGGAGGCTAAGCCTCCCCAGCCCAACCGCTGCCCCCACCCCGCTCCCCAGCCAGGTCACCAATCATCTCCCGTCTGCCCTCAGCTGCCCAATAGCCCTCGATTCCTTCCTGCCCTCGCACTATCTTAAAATATTGTAATTTTCCTCGAGCGGGCGGCGCCAGCATTGTAAGAAGCAACAGGCTACAGCCTTCCCTCGCATGGCTCCGCCCTCTTCTGACGTATTTCCTGTTTCCGCGAGGGCAGAACCATGCGAGGGAAGGCTGGAGCCTGTTGCTGCTTACAATGCCGGCGCTGCCCACTCGAGGAAAATTAGAATATTTTAAGGTAGGGCGAGGGCAGGAAGGAATCGAGGGCTGTCGGGCAGACGGGAGATTGACGACCTGGGGAGTGTACATGGTGTGTACATAAGACTGTGTGGGCCAACTGGAGCCCTCTCCGTGGGCGCTTGATGTGCCAAGTATTTTTCTTATAGCCAGAGTGGGCTTGGTGCATCAGGCACCCCATCTGAGGTGATACTGTCAAAGTTGGAGCTGGTCTGGTATGAGGAATTCCAGGGACTGCTGAGAAACTGTTCAAAGAATTTTAAAAAGACTAATAATGAAATGGAAAATTGTTTCACCCAGAGAGGGCGAATATTTCTGCATGTTGTTCATGGAATATGGCTTAATTATCCTGTGATGGAAATGAATACTGTGATATGCTTAAATTCACATGTATGATCATTGGAATATATTCACTCATGTATCTATAATGTCAGAATGCAGGCTCTAGAAAACTGAAGCGTGGGAATGGGCATGCTATTCAGACGTGTGCTGTGGATCTAATAGAATTGTTTTACATAATGCCTCTGGTGTGCGGAGCTCAGCACATGTTTGCAATACACCTTCTGCCAAAGAACTTTCAAGCTAAAAGGATCTACTCATCAAAATGCATTATTTCTTTATTTATTTGTTGCATTTGTATCCCACATTTTCCCACCTATTTGCAGGCTCAATGTGTCTTACATAGTACCGTCAAAGGCGTTTGTTTGCCTTCTGTCTCGCTGCACCCTACGCCTGGAATAAACTTCCTGAGCCCCTACGTCTTGCCCCATCCTTGGCCACCTTTAAATCTAGACTGAAAGCCCACCTCTTTAACATTGCTTTTGACTCGTAACCACTTGTAACCACTCGCCTCCACCTACCCTCCTCTCTTCCTTCCCGTACATATTAATTGATTTGATTTGCTAACTTTATTTTTTGTCTATTAGATTGTAAGCTCTTTGAGCAGGGACTGTCTTTCTTTTATGTTTGTGCAGCACTGCGCACGCCTTGTAGCGCTATAGAAATGCTAAATAGTAGTAGTAATAGTAGTAGTAGTAGTCGGTGGATAACAAATACAAAGTTGTATAGTGATCGTATGAGGTATAAGTGGAGGGTCGGAATGGATGAAGATTGCGTGTTGTCCTGTTCGATCATAGTCATGCTGTGTTGGTAGGTGAAGAGGGTTACGTGGGGTCGTTGGGGTAGGGTTTTTGAAGAGGTAGGTTTCTAGTGATTTCAATGTTGCCGAAGGCGACACCGAAGAGGTGCTCAAAGCCCACCTCTTCAATGTCGCCTTCGGCAACTAACCACCGTTCCTCTATTCAGGAAATCTAGACTGCCCCAACTTGACATTTCGCCTGTTAGATTGTAAGCTCCTTTGAGCAGGGACTGTCCTTTTGTTAAACTGTACAGCGCTGCGTAACCCTAGTAGTGCTCTAGAAATGTTAAGTAGTAGTAGTAGTAGTAGTCATGCTGTGTTGGTAGGTGAAGAGGGTTACGTGGGGTCGTTGGGGTAGGCCTTTTTGAAGAGGTTGGTTTCTAGTGATTTCCTGAAGTTCAAGTGGTCGTGGATTGTTTTCACAGCTTTTGGGAGCCCATTCCATAGTTGTGCGCTTATGTAGGTGAAGCCGGATGCGAAAGTTGTTTTGTATTTCAGTCCTTTGCAATTTGGGTAGTGTAGGTTTAGGTAGGATCTTGACGATCTTAGACCCCTCGGAGTTTTGATAGAGTTTATCAGATGGTGATAATAAGGACATCAATGGAACTGACCTGTATGATGAACTATGCGCCTTTAAAGATCTGTTTAAGACCGAATTGTGCCATTTTCATTATCCTTTTGAAACTCTAAAATTTGTTCTATCAAATAGCCTCCCATTCCCATCTTTCAGCTCCTATTTCCTTTGCATCTTGTGCTCCCTCTGCCTGCTGTTCTTCAACTTGTCATTCACCTTTTACGGTAATGGGCTGAAAAAGGGGGCAGGGTGGGAGACGAGGGAGAAGAGAGAAAGGAGATGCCACACGGGGGGGGGGGGGGGCGCCAAGACCCTAGGCACAGCCCTGAGTATTTGCAGCCCTTTTTGTTTTGTTTCACTAGGTTGTGTACTGGTGTTTTAGAGCCTGGTATAATTACAGTTCTGCCTTTCCACGCATAAGGTTGTAGCTCGTCCTGTCCTTGGAATTAGTGCGATTATGGTTTGGTAAGGTTATGAATGTGTTTTTGCACAAGTTTGTGTATAGTGTTTTGTAGTGGAGAGATTGTGTGTTGGCCTTACTGAGGTGGCACCAAAACATCAGAAAGGGTGTAGAGCCTAAATCATGACACACTACCTCTTGAAGGATCTACATAAGGAGCTCATTGTGAACACTAGCCACCCTAAAAGGATGTTTTGTGGCTCTACATGAGAATTGTGATATTATGACCCCTTGTTTCATATTGTTGACGGTCTGCATTTTCCGTATGGGTGGTACATTGGTGTATTAGGTTCTGCCCAGTGTAATATTTATGGTACAGTAAGGTTCTGAGTGTTTTGCACAAAGTTGTGCATAGTGTTTTGCAGTTCAGCGATTGTGGTTAGTATATGCTTTGAGCAACCACTTTATTCTTTGACATATAGTAACATAGAGGGGAATAATCGAACGTCGCCGGCGATCTATTTTGGCGGCGGCGCAACAGCTGGCCGGAACCGTATTTTCAAAAAAGATGGCCGGCCATCTTTTTTTTCGATAATACGGTGTGGGCCGGCGAAATGCCTTGGATTTCGCCGGGTTTGAGATCGCCAGTTTTGTTTTTCCACGATAATGGAAAAAACTGCCGGCGATCTCAAACCCTGCGAAATCCAAGGCATTTGGCCTTGGGAGGAGTCAGCATTTGTAGTGCAATGGTCCCCCTCACATGCCAGGACACCAACCGGGCACCCTAGGGGGCACTTCAAACATCTTTTATAAATAACCAAATTAGCTTCCAGGTGCATAGCACCCTTCCCTTGTGTGCTGAGTCCCCTAAATCCCCTCCAAAACCCACTGCTCACAAGTGTGCACCATTACCCTAGCCCTAAGGGCTGAAGGGGGGCACCTACATGTGGGTACAGTGGGTTTTGGGGGGTTTGGGAGGGCTCAATATTACCCACCACAAGTGGAACAGGTGGGGGGGGGGAATGGGCCTGGCTCTGCCTTTCTGCAGTCCACTGCAACCAACAACAACTGTTCCAGGGACCTACATACTGCTGTCAGGGTGCTGGGTATGACATTTGAGGCTGGCATACAGGCTGGCAAAAAAGGTTTGTATTTTAATCATTTTAGTGTGGGAGGGGGTTGGCGACCACTGGGGGAGTAAGGGGAGGTCATCCCCCATTCTCTCCGGTGGTCATCTGGTCAGTTGGGGCACCTTTTTGAGGCTTGGTTGTGAAAATAAAAGGACCAAGTAAACCCGGCGAAATACTGCTTATCGCCGGGATTTATTTTTCCATTATCCGCGAAAGCCGGCCATCTGGTAGCCACGCCCAAGCCTGCCCATGTCCCGCCTTCGCTTCGCCGCCAACACGCCCCTTTGAACTTTCGCCGGCGAGGCAAAGGGAAAGCGGCGAAGCTATCACAAATGTAGCTTTCCGATTATATGCTTTTTGCCGCTTTTGCGAAATCGCCGGCCATATCCCGATTTGTGTCGGGAAATAGCCGGCGATTACTTTCAATTATAAGCTGGATAGTAACATAGTAGATGACGGCAGAAAAAGACCTGCATGGTCCATCCAGTCTGCCCAACAAGATAAACTCACATGTGCTACTTTTTGTGTATACCCAACCTTGATTTGTACCTGTCCTCTTCAGGGCACAGACCGTATAAGTCTGCCCAGCACTATCCCCGCCTCCCAACCACCAGTCCCACCTCCCACCACCGGCTCTGGCACAGACCGTATAAGTCTGCCCAGCACTATCCCAGCCTCCCAACCACCAGCCCCGGCACAGACCGTATAAGTCTGCCCAGCACTATCCCCGCCTCCCAACCACCAGTCCCGCCTCCCACCACCGGCTCTGGCACAGACCGTATAAGTCTGCCCAGCACTATCCCAGCCTCCCAACCACCAGCCCCGGCACAGACCGTATAAGTCTGCCCAGCACTATCCCCGCCTCCCAACCACCAGTCCTGCCTCCCACCACCGGCTCTGGCACAGACCATATAAGTCTGCCCAGCACCATCTCCACCTCCCGCCACCGTTTCTGCCACCCAATCTCGGCTAAGCTCCTTAGGATCCATTCCTTCTGAACGGGATTCCTTTATGTTTGTCCCACGCGTGTTTGAATTCCGTTACCGTTTTCGGAATTCAGAATCAAAAGAATATGCTCTCACAACTCTGAAGGGCAATCCAGTGATGCAGGCTTTTGGCACTCTGAGCCAGTGCCTCACCTGACTCATGCCAGCTGGCCCATATGATACATATCTAATATCTAAATGTAATAAAAAGTATTAATTGTGATTATTTTATTGTTACTTATTTTCTGTGTTGTCAGACAATTATGGATGTAAACCCCACCCCATTTAGCCTCCCCAAACAGTTGGGCCACCGACCGCCTATGAGGCCGGCCATCTGCTGAAGCCAGCACAATCAGTATAATCGAAAGCCGATTTTCACCGGCTTCAACTGGTTTCCGTCGCAGGGCCGGCCAAAGTTTAAGGGGGCGTTTCGGCAGGGTATAGAAGGTGGGACGGGGGTGTGGTTACGAGATGGCTGGCTTCGGCCGATAATGGAAAAAAGGCCAGCTCTGAGGAGCATTTCGCCGGCTTCCCTTGGTCCACTTATTTTTAGGACCAAGCCTCAAAAAAGTGCCCCAACTGAGCAGATGACCACCGGAGGGAATCGGGGATGACCTCCCTTTACTCCCCCAGTGGTCACCAACCCCCTCCCACCCCAAAAAAAAAAAACATTTTTTTTTGCCAGCCTCAAATGTCATACCTAGCTCCATGACAGCAGTATGCAGGTCCCTGGAGCAGTTTTTAGTGGGTGCAGTGCACGTCAGGCAGGTGGACCCAGGCCCATCCCCCCCCCCCACCTGTTACACTTGTGGTGGTACATTGGAGCCCTTCAAACACCCCCCCCCAAACCCACTGTGCCCACATGTAGCTGCCCCCCTTCACCCATAAGGACTATGGTAGTGGTGTACAGTTGTGGGGAGTGGGTTTTGGGGGGATTTGGGGGGCTCAGCACACAAGGTAAGGGAGGTATGCACCTGGGAGCAATTTTTGAAGTCCAATGCAGTGCCCCCTGGGGGGCCCATTTGGTGTCCTGGCATGTGAGGGGGACCAGTGCACTACAAATGCTGGTCCCTCCCACGACCAAATGCTTTGGATTTGGCCGGGTTTGAGATGGCCGGCATCAGTTTCCATTATCAGCGAAAACTGATGCTGGCCATCTCAAACCCGGCCATCTCTGACATTTGGCCAGCCCCAATCGTATTATCGAAACGAAAGATGGCCGGCCATCTTTTTCGATAATATGGTTCGGGACCGCTCTTTGCAGCGCCGGCCATATAGATGGCCGGCACCATTCAATTATGCCCCTCCAGGTCTGATCTTCAAGGCTCTCAAAGGAAATGGCCCTGAGTACCTGAAGAATAGGCTGATCCTCAACACACCGCCAAGGACACTAAGGTCCTCCCAAGGACTTTCACTAACTACACCCTCTCCAAAAGACATTACACGATGTGATACCCCCAAGTGAGCCTTCTCCGGAGTAGCCCCCACACTCTGGAATGCATTGCCTAAAAGTCTCCGCTTAACACAAGACTATCTTTACTTCAGGAAGCAGGTGAAAGCTTGGCTCTTCAACCAAGCCTTTAATGGAAGAAGTAATTAACTTGTTAGTCTCATTCACACACACAAGGATTGACTCGGGCTGCACATACTGCAGCGGGACATGTTTATCCACTCCTACCCTAGCTGAGATAATATTTAACCATCTCTCTGACCTCATGTGCACCTTCCTTTAAATTAGTCACCATATTTTCTAAGCCCTGTTACTCTGTTACCTGTCTATATGCTCTTTTTATTATGCCCTACACTGTCAATTAAAATGTTTTATTACATATTGTGTTGACATTGTAAGTAGTAGACTATGCCATACTTTGTATTGTTATTTGAATATTTTTACTGCTGTAATTGTCTGTTGCTTGTAGTAACATAGTAACATAGTAGATGACGGCAGAAAAAAGACCTGCACGGTCCATCCAGTCTGCCCAACAAGACAACTCATGTGTGCTACTTTTTGTGTATACCCTACTTTGATTTGTACCTATCTTTTTCAGGGAACAGACCGTACAAGTCTGCCCAGCACTATCCTCGCCTCCTAACCACCAGCCCCGCCTCCCACCACCGGCTCTGCCACCCAATCTCGGCTAAGCTCCTTAGCTTAGGATCCATTCCTTCTGAACAGGATTCCTTTATGTTTATCCCACGCATGTTTGAATTCCGTTACCGTTTTCCTCTCCACCACCTCCCGCGGGAGGGCATTCCAAGCATCCACCACTCTCTCCGTGGAAAAATACTTCCTGACATTTTTCTTGAGTCTGCCCCCCTTCAATCTCATTTCATGTCTTCTGGTTCTACCGCCTTCCCATCTCCAGAAAAGGTTCGTTTGCGGATTAATACCTTTGATTTACTCTTGCTGTACACCGCCTTGAGTGAATTCCTTCAAAATAGGGGTAAATAAATCCTAATAAATAGATAAATAAAAATGACAGAGAAGACACATTTACCTTTTGATGTGAGGATGTCATGAATCTCCTTGACGGCCTTCTTGTAAAGCTCTTTCTGCCATTCTCCCAGAATGTCCCACTCCGCTTCCAAGAAATAAGCAGAAACATCCTTGAATGTGACCAATGCCTGGAACAGCAGACAGGACATCGTCAGTCACAGTTTCATTATCATGTCTTTTAATAGACTTTGTTATATGATCTCTGTCAGTAAGAAGGGCTGGATTTTCAGAAGGCATTTGACAAAGTGCCGCACGAAAGACTCCTGAAGAAATTGCAGAGTCATGGAATCGGAGGTAGGGTATTATTATGGATTAAGAACTGGTTGAAAGATAGGAAGCAGAGAGTAGGATTGCGTGGCCAGTATTCTCAGTGGAGGAGGGTAGTTAGTGGGGTCCCGCAGGGGTCTGTGCTGGGTCCGTTGCTTTTTAATGTATTTATAAATGACCTAGAGATGGGAATAACTAGTGAGGTAATTAAATTCGCCGATGACACTGTTGGATTATTTGTAGTAAATAATTAGCAGATTTTAGTACACACAGCTTCAGCTTTAGAAATGTTAATTTCTTTCTTCATCTCTCTCTCATTCACCCCTGAATAATTCACTGCTGAGTCACTTTAAAGTTGAAGTAACAAAACATCTGTTTACTCACAGTTTGTAGTTAGATTATAATCAGACAGGCTTATATATACATATTACTATACATTTGTATTATCAGCTCCTTCCATGTGCTTAGATGGTAATGGATGCTCACACCACCATAGATCCTCTCAGGTTAGGAGAGATCATGAGCTCCATGTGCTCCATGTGCTCCATGTGCTGCATCTATCCCCCACAGGAAGTTGCATAGCTGTGTGACCTCTCTAAGTAATTCACATCAGAGGTCACAGAGTAATCACAGAGAAATAATAGGTGACAGGCAATGCATGTAAAATACAATTACATTCCAACAAACCCCTTCTCATGCATAACTGTCATGCAATTATTTATTCATACAAAGTCCAAGCTTTATACGCAGATTCACAAAATGTTCTCTGGGTAACGGTTTGGTCATGATGTCAGCTGTCATCTCACTGGTGTGACAATATTGTAGACTGATGACCCCTTCTTTCGCCAACTCTCGCACGTTGTGGTATTTCGTTGCGATGTGCTTGGTGCGTGACTGAACCTTGTCATTCTGTGACAGTCGGATGCAGCTCTGATTATCTTCCATTATCTGGATTGGTCTCTGTTCAGCTATTCCAAAATCCAGCAAAAGTTTTTCAATCCACATCAGTTCTCTGCACGCTTCCGATACGGCCACGTATTCAGCTTCTGTAGAAGACAAACTCACAATACTTTGTTTATGACTGGCCCATGAAATTTGTACATTTCCATACATAAACACATATCCACTTGTGGATTTATAATCAGAATGATCCCCTGCCCAATCTGAATCACAGTAACATATTAGTTTTGGATTACTATTGGCTGAAATCTTTAATTTACAATCAATGGTACCCTTTAAATACCTTACCATCCTTTTAACTGCAGTCCAATCTGATTTGGTAGGTGAGCTGACCCTTCTGCTCAAAATTCCTACTGCATTTGCTATATCAGCCCTGTATGTGGTAGCTAGATATAAAAGCTTACCTATGGCTGATCTATATTGGATGTTATCTGGTAAAGGTTCTCTTACTGTTTCATCCTTCAGAAAATCAGTGATCATGGGAGTGCTTACAACTTGGGCATCTTGCATACCTAAACTTTCAATAAGCTCATTTATTTTCTGCTTCTGGCTTAGAAGATAAGAACCATCATTTTGTTTCTCAATTTCTATACCAAGATAGTATGACACATTACCAAGTTCTTTTATCTCAACATTGAGGTTTAAACACTTTACAATGTCCTTGTACTCTTGCTCACTTTTGCTTGCAATGAGCAGATCATCAACAAAAGCTAAAATGTATGCATATTGTCCATTTGTGCACCTAGTGTACAAGCATTTATCTGCTTCACCTTGCTTAAATCCTAAATTTGTCAATATTTCATGCAATTTATCATTCCAACATTTTGCACTTTGCTTTAATCCATAAAGACCTTTGTTTAATTTACACACTAGCTGTCTTTGTTTTGTATTTATGAAACCTGTTGGTTGTTCCATGTACAAGTCTTCAGTTATATCTCCGTGAAGAAACGCTGTTTTCACATCAATGTGGTTGACTTGCATGCCTTTTGAGACTGCAATGCTTAGAAGTGTTCTGATTGTCGTGTGTTTCACTACAGGTGCAAACACTTCATCAAAATCTTCTCCATATTTTTGAAGATATCCCTTTGCCACTAATCTGGCTTTATACCTTTCCACTTTTCCTTGTGCATTCCTTTTTAACTTGAATACCCATTTGCATCCTATAGCTTTCTTGCCAGGAGGTAATTTTGTAAGAATCCAAGTATTATTTTTATCCAATGCATCAATTTCTTCTTGTGCAGCTTTATGCCATTCAGCAGCTTCTTCTGCTGGCATTTTCTCAATCTCATCCCATGTTAAGGGCTCTTGAGCTTCTGCTGACTTTGTTAGGTAAGACAGTCTTGGGGGTGGAACACCTTTGTTTTCCCTGGATGAGCGTCTGACAACAGGTTGGTCTGACCTTTCTGCATCCTCTAAATCTGAGAGTTCTTCTCCAATTGATTCCCCTTCTCCAACTGTACTGTCTTCTTCAATGATCCTTTCTGTGTCTGCTTCCTCTGTCTGTTCCTCGTTAGATACAGATGAGTTGCTTTCAGACATCTGCCTTGGTATGGCATTTATATACACTGGCATGTCTATTATGGTTCTAGTTTCATATTCTGGATGATAAGGCTCATCTGGGATAATCCAGCCTTTATCAACCCTCTTGTTTTCATCAAAATATGTAACATGTCTTATGCCAACAATGCCAGTTTTCAGATTCAAAATTCTATATCCTTTGTGTCCTGGAGCATAGCCAACTAAAATGCCCCTTTCTGTTGTGGAATCCAGCTTATGCCTTCTTTGCTTTGGTACATGAGCATATGCTGTACTTCCAAATGTTCTTATGTGTGACAGGTTTGGCTTCCTACCATGCCATGTCTCATGTGGTGTGCGCTCAGCGCCTTTAGTTGGCATTCTGTTTTGTAGGTACACTGCTGTGAGAATGGCTTCCCCCCATAGTCTTTTAGGGAGATTGCTATCTGACAGCATACACCTGGTCATTTCCACAAGTGACCTAAATTTTCTCTCTGCAACAGAATTTTGCTCTGGTGTATAAGCTACTGTTGTGATATGTTGAATGCCTTCTTGTTCTAGAAATGTGCGCATGCTTTGTGAAGTGAACTCACCACCATTGTCGGTCTGAAGAACCTTTGGTTTTCTTTCAAATTTATTGCTCACCATGGCTATGTATTTCTTCAGCATGTCTGTGACTTGACTTTTTTCTTTCAGCAAATAGGCCACACAATATCTAGAGAAATCATCCAAGAATATTAGCACAAATCTGTTATTTCCCAATGATGGGATATTAAACGGTCCACATAAGTCACTGTGTATTAAGTCCAGCACTTTATTACTCCTATTTCCTGTGTATGCAGGAAATGAGGGTCTCACACCTTTTTGAGTAACACAGTCTATGCATTTCTCCATTTTACCAGCATCTGCACTTATCTGAATGCCGGTGGCCAGTTGCTTACTGTAAAGATCCTGGATCACCTTAGAATCACGATGTCCCAGGCGGCGGTGCCAGATTTCCAGACTACATTTACCATCATTCTTCCTTACTTGCGCCATATGTGAGGCTTCACCTGAAATGCTCAGTTTATAAACATCATTATGCATAAAAGCTTCAGCATACACTTCATCATTTTTAGAGATTGTGCACTTACTGTTTTCAAAATGAATCACAAATCCCTTCTTATCTAATGTAGATACACTAAGCATATTGCAAACTGCTTGGGGAATATACAAGACATCACTTACAGGAATTTCTTTAACTTCATTAGACACTTTGCATTTTAAGAATCCAATACCTTTTGCTTGGATCTTAGCAGTCCCTGCGTTTGCAGTTTTAAGAATACCTTCCTCTGGACACATTTCCTGAAAGAAATCCTTACAATTGGTTAAATGGCATGTGCTCCCTGAATCCAAAATCCAAGTACTTTCATTTGAATTATTATTTACCATAGTCAAAGATTTTTCTGCCATTAGAAAGCCCTTGTGTTTATCTTTGTCCTTCATACATTTCCTGGTTTGAAAATTCTTTAGTTCCATTGGCTTAGGTGAGCTAGAGGGAGTGTTTTGTGTTTCCTTACACCATTTAGATACATGTCCCTCCTTTCCACATGAGTAGCAAATCAGCTTGCCCTTGGGTGGAGTTTTCCCATAGCTCCGCCTTCCTCTGTTCTTTGCCAAGAAATTTGTTTCATTTCTCTCTGACTTGCTTTGAGAACACATCTCCTCAGAATCATTTATTATGCATTCCTGCCTTAGTTTTGATGTTGCCTGTTCAAAAGATTGCCCTTCAATGGCCTCATTTACAGACCTAAAAACATCAAACTTCTTTGATAGTGAGGTAAAAAGAAATGCTCTTTTCAATGCATCACACATGGGAATTCCAGAAAGTTCTAGCTTTTGAAATGAAGACATAAGATGCATAATGTGATCATTACATTTACTTTTATCCCTTAATTTGGTTTCATTCAACTCTGCCAGCCAAATTGGTTGCTGCTTTGCATATGTAGTTGCATACATAGTTCTCAGTTTATATAAAATGTCCTTTGGTGTATCTTTTCCCTCCACTAATATGGCTTGTTTCTCTGAGAGAGCTTCCAAAAGCATGCACTTCACATAATAGTTTGCATTGTCCCATTCAGCCATATTTTCATCTGTTCTGTCTTGGTCTAAGCATATATTTAATCCTTTTGCTCGAAGGAGACATATGAATCTTAGTTCCCACTGCTGATAATTAAACTCAGTTAATTTAGGCACCTTGAGAGAATAGAAAAATGGTGAATTTCTTCCCTCAGCCATTTTCTTAGCCTTCTGTCTGCTGTGTGGGGGGAGAGAGAGACAGACTGAATCTTTCCTTTAAAACTTAAGAGAAAAATGTGGCTTTTTTTTCTGCCTGGTAATATTTCTCTTCTTTTTCAATTCCTGAGCCCTGGGCCCATAACCCTTTTGTTGGATTATTTGTAGTAAATAATTAGCAGATTTTAGTACACACAGCTTCAGCTTTAGAAATGTTAATTTCTTTCTTCATCTCTCTCTCATTCACCCCTGAATAATTCACTGCTGAGTCACTTTAAAGTTGAAGTAACAAAACATCTGTTTACTCACAGTTTGTAGTTAGATTATAATCAGACAGGCTTATATATACATATTACTATACATTTGTATTATCAGCTCCTTCCATGTGCTTAGATGGTAATGGATGCTCACACCACCATAGATCCTCTCAGGTTAGGAGAGATCATGAGCTCCATGTGCTCCATGTGCTCCATGTGCTGCATCTATCCCCCACAGGAAGTTGCATAGCTGTGTGACCTCTCTAAGTAATTCACATCAGAGGTCACAGAGTAATCACAGAGAAATAATAGGTGACAGGCAATGCATGTAAAATACAATTACATTCCAACAGACACAAAATTATTCAGGGTCGTCAAGTCGCAGGAGGAATGTGAACGATTACAGGAGGACCTTGCGAGACTGGGAGATTGGGCGTGCAAGTGGCAGATGAAGTTCAATGTTGACAAGTGCAAAGTGATGCATGTGGGTAAGAGGAACCCGAATTATAGCTACGTCTTGCAAGGTTCCGCGTTAGGAGTTACGGATCAAGAAAGGGATCTGGGTGTCGTCGTCGATGATACGCTGAAACCTTCTGCTCAGTGTGCTGCTGCGGCTAGGAAAGCGAATAGAATGTTGGGTGTTATTAGGAAGGGTATGGAGTCCAGGTGTGCGGATGTTATAATGCCGTTGTATCGCTCCATGGTGCGACCGCACCTGGAGTATTGTGTTCAGTACTGGTCTCCGTATCTCAAAAAAGATATAGTAGAATTGGAAAAGGTACAGCGAAGGGCGACGAAAATGATAGTGGGGATGGGACGACTTTCCTATGAAGAGAGGCTGAGAAGGCTAGGGCTTTTTAGCTTGGAGAAGAGACGGCTGAGGGGAGATATGATAGAAGTGTATAAAATAATGAGTGGAATGGATCGGGTGGATGTGAAGCGACTGTTCACGCTATCCAAAAATACTAGGACTAGAGGGCATGAGTTGAAGCTACAGTGTGGTAAATTTAAAACGAATCGGAGAAAATTTTTCTTCACCCAACGTGTAATTAGACTCTGGAATTCGTTGCCGGAGAACGTGGTACGGGCGGTTAGCTTGACGGAGTTTAAAAAGGGGTTAGATAGATTCCTAAAGGACAAGTCCATAGACCGCTATTAAATGGACTTGGAAAAATTCCGCATTTTTAGGTATAACTTGTCTGGAATGTTTTTACGTTTGGGGAGCGTGCCAGGTGCCCTTGACCTGGATTGGCCACTGTCGGTGACAGGATGCTGGGCTAGATGGACCTTTGGTCTTTCCCAGTATGGCACTACTTATGTACTTATGTACAATGCAGTGGCACCGGAGACCGGTGCTGGACTTCAGCTGGCGGGGGTTGAGAACCCCCCCCCCCCCCGTCAGCCAAGGTATTTGCTGCAGCAGTGGGTGGGGAGTGGCAGGGTGGCAGGGCGGGAGAACGGTGTGACGGCGGTGGTGGCAGAACAAACTGTGCCCCCCACCTCGGGCTCTGGCCCCCTCCCACCACGAAGTCTGGCTGCGCCCCTGATTAGAGCAGTGCCCTAACGTGAATTATGTAAAAATTTGCATTAAATTAGACCCCCAAATACTCAACTTAGAACTAATTTGCAGAAAGCTAGAGCACAAATAAACTCATGGCAGACATATAAGCTTCCCACACCTGAATACTTCCATTAAAACTCTTGCATACACTTTTGAACTTTCATATTTATTTATTTTATATTCTAGGTATCCGGTGACCTCACTGCACCTGGGCGATTTCTCACGCCATTTAAGGGTCAACCTGGTAACCCAAAAGCCCCCCTCCTTTTCCCAGCAACCACTGGGCTTTAATTAAAACTGCGCCATATGGGGGCATGCACAATCGCTCATAATTAGACCCTTCTCAGGTCACAAGTCCCCCCTCACTCAAATTATTGAATAAAATTGGTGGTACAGTGGTTCCTGAGGCTCCGGAGCCATCGGCATCTTTTTCTACCGCAAATGCTTGGGTGATGTCACTGATGATGTCAGCGCGTTTCCCCAATGTTGTGCTCACATGTCCAGCAATTCCCAGGCCCCAGCAGGCCTCAGCAAATCCGGGACTCTTCCTGCCAGCCATGCCTGGCTGCCTTCACATCAGCGGCGGCCTGGAACCCTGCGGTTTTCCTGCAGTGGACCCGCCACCGGCAGCAGACAAACCCTCAGAGCCTTTTCCCAGAGCTCCCAAGACCGGGTAAATATAAAAATATATATATATTATACTGGCTACTTTAAGCTAAGTGCTTATACAGATTTATTTTAAATTCTTTTTATTATGAAAATGAAAAATGAAGATAGTTTGAAAATATTATATATCTTGAATGGAAGACTTAGCCTTTCCCTCCCCCCCTCCACCGAAGACTAGGCCTTTTCCGCCCCCCCCCCCCCCCCCCTACAACTCTGCAGAGTTGTACTGCAGTCTAGTAATCCCCGATATAATGGAGGATTACGTTAGTGATAGTGTATAATATAAATTTTTAATAAAATCAAATTCTATATTGGAGTTGGAATATAAAATGTCTTGTAGTCTTTTGGGATCTTGCCAGGTATTTGTGACCTGGATTAGCCACTGTTGGAAACAGGATGCTGGGCTTGATGGACCTTTGGTCGTCCCAGTACGGCAACGCTTATGTACTTATGTACTTGGGATTCTGAATGGAATGTTACTACTCTTTGAGATTCCGCATGGAATCTTGTCACTCTTTAGGATTCCAGAATCTTGCTAATCTTTGGGGTTCTACATAGAATGTTGCTACTCTTTGAGATTCTGCATGGAATCCTGTCACTCTTTAGGATTCCAGAATCTTGCTAATCTTTGGGGTTCTACATAGAATGTTGCTACTCTTTGAGATTCTGCATGGAATCTTGTCACTCTTTAGGATTCCAGAATCTTCTACTCTTTGGGGTTCTACATGGAATGTTGCTACTCTTTGAGATTCTGCATGGAATCTTGTCACTCTTTAGGATTCCAGAATGTTGCTACTCTTTGGGGTTCTACATGGAATGTTGCCACTCTTTGGGGATCTTACTAGGTACTTGTAACCTGGATTGGCCACTGTTGGAAACAGGATGCTGGGCTTGATGGACCTTTGGTCATCCCAGTACGGCAACGCTTATGTACTTATGTACTTGGGATTCTGAATGGAATGTTGCTACTCTTTGAGATTCTACATGGAATCTTGTCACTCTTTAGGATTCCAGAATCTTGCTAATCTTTGGGGTTCTACATAGAATGTTGCTACTCTTTGAGATTCTGCATGGAATCTTGTCACTCTTTAGGATTCCAGAATCTTGCTACTCTTTGGGGTTCTACATGGAATGTTGCCACTCTTTTGGGATCTTACCAGGTATTTGTGACCTGGATTGGCCACTGTTGGAAACAGGATACTGGGCTTGATGGACCTTTGGTCGTCCCAGTACGGCAACGCTTATGTACTTATGTACTTGGGATTCTGAATGGAATGTTGCTACTCTTTGAGATTCTACATGGAATCTTGTCACTCTTTAGGATTCCAGAATCTTGCTGCTCTTTGGGGTTCTACATGGAATGTTGCCACTCTTTGGGGATCTTACCAGGTATTTGTGACCTGGATTGGTCACTGTTGGAAACAGGACACTGGGCTTGATGGACCTTCTATCTCTCCTAGTATGGCAATACTTATGTACTTATGTACTTGAGATTCTGAATGGAATCTTGCTATTCTTTGGGGTTCTACATGGAATGTTGCCACTCTTTGAGATTCTGCATGGAATCTTGTCACTCTTTAGGATTCCAGAATGTTGCTACTCTTTGGGGTTCTACATGGAATGTTGCCACTCTTTGGGGATCTTGCCAGGTATTTTTGACCTGGATTGGCCACTGTTGGAAACAGGATGCTGGGCTTGATGGACCTTTGGTCATCCCAGTACGGCAACGCTTATGTACTTGGGATTCTGAATGGAATGTTGCTACTCTTTGAGATTCCGCATGGAATCTTGTCACTCTTTAGGATTCCAGAATCTTGCTAATCTTTGGGGTTCTACATAGAATGTTGCTACTCTTTGAGATTCTGCATGGAATCTTGTCACTCTTTAGGATTCCAGAATCTTGCTACTCTTTGGGGTTCTACATGGAATGTTGCCACTCTTTTGGGATCTTACCAGGTATTTGTGACCTGGATTGGCCACTGTTGGAAACAGGATACTGGGCTTGATGGACCTTTGGTCGTCCCAGTACGGCAACGCTTATGTACTTATGTACTTGGGATTCTGAATGGAATGTTGCTACTCTTTGAGATTCCGCATGGAATCTTGTCACTCTTTAGGATTCCAGAATCTTGCTAATCTTTGGGGTTCTACATAGAATGTTGCTACTCTTTGAGATTCTGCATGGAATCTTGTCACTCTTTAGGATTCCAGAATCTTGCTACTCTTTGGGGTTCTACATGGAATGTTGCCACTCTTTTGGGATCTTACCAGGTATTTGTGACCTGGATTGGCCACTGTTGGAAACAGGATACTGGGCTTGATGGACCTTTGGTCGTCCCAGTACGGCAACGCTTATGTACTTGGGATTCTGAATGGAATGTTGCTACTCTTTGAGATTCTACATGGAATCTTGTCACTCTTTAGGATTCCAGAATGTTGCTACTCTTTGGGGTTCTACATGGAATGTTGCCACTCTTTGGGGATCTTGCCAGGTATTTGTGACCTGGATTGGCCACTGTTGGAAACAGGATGCTGGGCTTGATGGACCTTTGGTCATCCCAGTACGGCAATACTTATGTACTTATTTTCTCATTTTCTGTGTGTTTTAAGTTTACTGTAAACCTCTTTGATCTTAAGTGCAACTAGACCTACTGCTTCACTCCAACACAGATAAATAAAGAAAGAGAAGAGAAGGCTGGAAAAGCTGTGCACAGAAATATTTTCCTTTTAGTGCTGGAACCCTGTGTACAAGAGGGGAGAGAATAATTTCTTACCTGATCAGAAACCAGCGCAGACATTTCCCTGCTGTTTTTTCCCTCTGAATTTTGCTGCTGCTGCTGGGGTGGATTGAGGCTGTAGATTTCTCTTTTCCTGGAAAGATGAATAAAACAGGAAGAGGTTGAGCTGATTCCGGGTCTCAGATAAATTCCCTCCTCTCCCTCTCTGCAGATCTAAGACTGGGTCTTGCAGGGATTTCCAGACCCCAGAGACAGAAAGTTTCTGCTTTTGTGCTAAGTAATTTCCCTCTTTGCAGGTCTGCAGACACTAAACAAAGAAAATGCAGAGCATCTAAGTGCTCCAGCTCCTCCCCTCCTCCCTTATGAGCTCCCTCCCCCTTCCTCTGAGCTCCTCCCCTCTGCTGAGGTCATTTTAGGATTTCCCACCTACTTAAGGTGGATCTGTGTAGAAAACAGCTGACAGATCAGGAAAATGAGTTAATCCTGTTGCATCTATGTCCTTGAGGTTCTTGAGACCTGAATCTTCCTGAAAATTCTGGACCTCTATTACATTTATATCTTAATAGTGTTTATTTGGGCACTTCAATGAATTTTATTTTTGCAAATGCAGTGCAGTGATTGGATTGTAAATGATCTCAGCTTCTGGATCTGTGTTTAACTCCTGGTTGTAAAGGAGGGTTGAAACGGTGTTGGCAGATATGAAATACATAGGGTTACAATACGTCTGGATTTACCCACTGAAGTCTTGCAAGGTCACAGCCAAAGCTGCCAAGCAGGGGCGTAGCCAGGCACCCAATTTCGGGTGGGCCTGGGCCCAAGATGGGTGGCAGAAGAACTCCGCCTTGTCCCACAAGTGATTTGGTCTTTCCCTCTCTCACTTGCGTGCCTGCCGTATTGTCTCTCAAATATCCCCCCTCCCCCACATACCTTTTGCAAGCAGCAACTAATATACACTGCTCATGTTGGCCCCACAGCCTTCTCTCTGATGCAAATTCTTGTTTCCGCATAGGTGGGATTCGGGAATACATCAGAGCAGTGGCGTAGCTAGGGTAGTTGACACCCGGGGCCGGTCATTTTTTAACCCCCCCCCCCCCCCCCCCCCAAATCCAGTACTAGGCATACTGAGAATACAAAACACTCAGGACCTATAGAGCAATTCTACCATACGAGTCACACAAGGAAAAGGAAAGCATCTTAAGCACTACAGTGAGCACTAGAACATCAATTCACCTATTGTAAAACGAAAACAGACAGAATAGTACAGATCGTAGATCCTGCACAGTCAATGCCAACCAAAAGCCATGTCTTTTTCACAAATACAGATACACCCTAATCCACTATAGAATAAGTAATCATAAACTTTCTATTTAGACAAAAATTAAACTGAACCCCCGATGCCAGACTCTGCATACAATGCAACACCACAGAAACAGAAAATGTCCTCTAGTACTGTGCAAAATATAAAGACAGCAGATGTAAATTTGAAAAAACTAACAAATACCAATCACCACTTTACAAATTAACAAATAGAAATAAAACAAATAATATCATTTTATTGGACTAATACATTTAGCTTTCAGAGGCCAAAACCTCCTTCCTCAGGTCAATTCAGTATAGTACTGTTAGTGTCCTATCCTGACCTGAGGAAGGGGGTTTTGTTCTCTGAAAGTAAAATGTATTAAAATTAGTCCAATAAAAAGATTACCTTATTTACATGTTCTATTATAAACATTTATTAACACAGCTACAATACTACTTTATCCTAAAGCAAAAAAATAAAAATATATATTTACAGTTCGTTGTCTCTGGTTTCTGCTTTCCTCATCTTTTCACTGTCTTCCTTCTATCCAGCATCTGTCTTCGCTCTCTCTCTGCCATCCAGTGTCTGCCCTCTCTCTCTCTGCCCCTTCCATCCACTGTCTGCCCTCTCTCCCTTCCATCCACTTCTGCCCCTTCCATGCACCATCTGCCCCAGTCTGCCATCTCTCTCTCCCCCTTCCATCATCATCTGCCCTCTATCTCTGCCCCTTCCGTCCACCATTTGCCCCAGTCTGCCCTCTTTCTCTCTCCCCTTCCACCCACCATCTGCCCTTTCTCTCTGCCCCTTCAATCCGTCTGCCCGCCCTCTCCCACCCGTCCAGGGTCTGCCCTCCCTCACGTGCCCCCCTTCTATCCAGGATCTGTCCCATCTCTCTCTGCCCCCTCTTTTCAGCCCCCAGTTCCAGCCCCCTTATTCCACCTGCCCCTAGTTCCAGCCCCAGCCCACATCTCCCACCTGCCCCCCTTTTCAGCCCCACTATCCCACCAGTCCCGAGCTTCAGCCCCAGCCAGTTCTCCCTGTCCCCTTTAAAGCCCCTAGTCCCCACAGTTTCAGCCCCCTTCATCCACCACATGCCTTGCACCCCCCCCCCCTTTTCAGCCCCAGACCCATTCTCCCACCTGCCCCAGGCATGGACCCATTTTCCCTCCTGCCCCCTTGTCAGACCCCAGTTCCAGCTTCAGACCCCTTCTCCCATCTGAGCACTCCCCTCCCCCCTCCCCCTCCCCTTCTCCCCTCTCTGAGCACCTCTCTGAGCTCCCCCACCCCTCCCCAATCCCCTTCTCCCCTCCTTGATGCTCTCCCACCCTCCCTAATCCCCTTTAAGCACCCCTGAGCTCCCCCACCCCTCCCCAATCCCCTTCTCCCCTCTCTGAGCTTCCCACCCTCCCTAATCCCCTTTAAGCACCCCTCTGAGCTCCCCCACCCTTCCCCAATCCCCTCTCTGAGCTCCCCCACCCTCCCTAATCCCCTTTAAGCACCCCTCTGAGCTCCCCCACCCTTCCCCAATCCCCTTCTCCCCTCTCTGAGCTTCCCACCCTCCCTAATCCCCTTTAAGCACCCCTCTGAGCTCCCCCACCCTTCCCCAATCCCCTCTCTGAGCTCCCCCACCCTCCCTAATCCCCTTTAAGCACCCCTCTGAGCTCCCCCACCCTTCCCCAATCCCCTTCTCCCCTCTCTGAGCTCCCCCACCCTCCCTAATCCCCTTTAAGCACCCCTCTGAGCTCCCCCACCCCTCCCCAATCCCCTTCTCCCCTCTCTGAGCTCCCTCACCCTCCCTAATCCCCTTTAAGAACCCCTCTGAGCTCCCCCACCCCTCTTCAATCCCCTTCTCCCCTCTGAGTCCCCCCTCCCCGACCTAACAGCTGAGATCTGTTCTCCTGCTGCTCCTACCCTGTCCTGCCTTTAAAAAAAAACTTTTTTCGAAGCGCCGGAGAGTGGCAGGCAGCACGCCTCGCGTCTGCCCTGCTAGTAAAGAAGATCTCGTCGACGTCGTCATCCTTCCCACACTGAGTCCCGCTCGCCCTCGCGGTAATAGGAAGTTGCCTCAGAGGGGGGCAGGACTCAATGTGGGAAGGGCGACGACGTCAGCGAGATCTTCTTTACTAGCAGGGCAGATGCGAGGCACGCTGCCTCTCCGGCGCTTCGAAAAAAAATTTTTTAAGGCGGAGCAGCGGGAGCAGAGCACCCCCCCCCCCACCCGGTGACACCCGGGGCGGACCGCCCCGCCCTTGCTACGCCACTGCATCAGAGGGAAAGCTGTGGAGCAGGTGAAAGCAGTATCAGTCGCTGCTCACTGCAGGTGAAGAGGGACAGTTGTTGGGAGTTTTGGGCTGGTGGGGCTTGGGGATCCCTGTCAGCCACATCATAGGTGTGCTGCTACTGGGTGGCCCTGAGCTCAATGTGGATGGGCCTAGGCCCACCCATGGCCACTGCTGCCAAGGGGTCCGGATTCTTGAGAGGGCGATTTTAGTACACACCCCAGCTCCTTCCACTCTACCTTAGCCCCGCTCACTCTATCTCATGTCACCGTTTTCTTTTCCGTAAGAAAACAAAAAGATTTTAAATGTTCCCAGGTTTCAACCCAATTCATGTTTAATGTGGGATATACATCTACTATAATAAAATGCACCCTCAACGTTCTGAGGACACTGATGTCACTGCAGGCACTCAAACACCGGTTCGTAAGTTCATGGTGGTGAAGCCAGAACACTCACCATGTCTCCACGCCCCGCCCTCGCATCACACGTGATGACGTCGAGGGCGGAACATGTACACAACCACGCAAATGAACGAACGGGGAGGAGTAGAAAAGCACGCGTAGCGTGTTTCCCTACTCCTCCCCTTCCAACAAATCGCAGCCACCGAGGACGTGCCCATCACCCCGCCCCTTTCACGCCATCGCCTCGCCCCTTTAACGCTAGCATCCCGCCCCTGGTAGCCCTCTCTTCCTCCCCATCACCTCCCCTCCCCTTACGCTACTCTCCCTGGTGGTGTAGAGGTACCTGTTCGCTCGGGGCAGGAAAGAAAGAGCCCCCTCTTTCCTGCCCGGAGCGCTGCTGCTAGCTGCCCTGCTGCATTCTCTGTGAGTCGGGCTCTCCGCGTTTCAAAATGGCCGCCGAGAGTTGAAGCAGCCTTGCGAGACTTCAACTCTCGGCGGCCATTTTGAAACGCCGAGAGCCGGACTCGCACAGGATGCAGCAGGGCAGCTAGCAGCAGCGCTCCGGGCAGGAAAGAGGGGGCTCTTTCTTTCCTGCCCCGAGCGAACAGGTACCTCTACACCACCAGGGAGAGTAGCGTAAGGGGAGGGGAAGGGAGTCCCCTGCCCGCTAGCGCCCGTTTCATGACAGGCAGAAACGGGCCTTTTTTACTAGTAAGTAAATAAATGGATAGAAAGAAACTCTGAATGTTGAGCACCTGATTCTCATAACATGTTGTCTGTTTTAGAGGCCCTTTATCTTGAGAAAAAATAAAATCTTTGCACAAATATAACTGTCCTACAGTGTCCCCATAACCAGCCTCTCCAAATGACACACACTGATTACGATTTATAACACATTACTACTCTACCTATGAAAAGTTATTCCCTTCTTATACTTCCTTTATGTACATCTGTATACTGCACAAGCCAGCATGTTTTTTTTTAATTACATTTGTACCTCACGCTTTCCCACTCATGGCAGGCTCAATGCGGCTTACATGGGGCAATGGAGGGTTAAGTGACTTGCCCAGAGTCACAAGGAGCTGCCTGTGCCTGAAGTGGGAATCAAACTCAGTTCCTCAGTTCCCCAGGACCAAAGTCCACCACCCTAACCACTAGGCCACTCCATGATATCCATTGACTCAGTTACATATATGTTTCTTGAACCCCCAAAAATGAAAGTTTTTATTAGCTCTAGAGAAAGTAGAGGAATTCAACCCTGAATGCTCAATAGGCTGGTACGCTGATATTCGGCTGTGAGTAATGTGCATGCCACCGCACTTTGATTAAGTCATGTAGTTCCTTTTTTATTTTGTTTTTATTCCTTGTTTCTTGCACGTGAAATTGTGGTCTAAAAGTGTTTGAATTATTTCATGATTTGCAATGCAATGATCATTTATATTTCCTTTTTTCTGTCATTTATGTTGTATGACTAAATGTAATATACATTTAATTAAAAAAATAACCCATCACATGCAGCCTGAGGGGAAAAGCAGCTGCTCTCTCTCTCTTCATGTTCAAGTGTACAGCGCTGCATACGTCTACTAGCGCTATAGAAATGATAAGTACATAGAGAGAGAGAGGCTGGTAAGTAATGAGGTCAATGTGAAAAAGGTTATAAGACAGATGTGAAATCTATCTCAGTATTCAGACCTTTGGGTGTTTAAGGTATATATCAAATTACTCCTCACGCAAGAGTTTGATATCAATATTGAGTTGCAAGATCTGAGACAACATGGTTTTACCAAAGGGAAATCGTGCCAAATGAATCTCATTGAATTCTTTGATTGGGTGACCGGAGAATTGAACCGTGGACGTGCTATAGACGTAATCTACTTAGATTTCAGCAAGGCTTTTGACACGGTTCCCCACAGGAGGCTCTTGAATAAACTAGAAGGGCTGAAGATAGGACCCAAAGTGGTGAACTGGATTAGGAACTGGTTGATGGACAGAAGCCAGAGGGTGGTGGTGAATGGAATTCGCTCGGAGGAGGGAAAGGTGAGTAGTGGAATGCCTCAAGGATCGGTGTTGGGGCCGATTCTGTTCAATATATTTGTGAGTGACATTGATGAAGGGTTAGAAGGTAAAGTTTGCCTATTTGCGGATGATACTAAGATTTGTAACACAGTGGACACCCCGGAGGAAATGGAAAACATGAAAAAGGATTTGAAAAAGCTAGAAGAATGGTCTAAGGTTTGGCAATTAAAATTCAATGCGAAGAAATGCAAAGTGATGCACTTAGGGAGTAAAAATCCAAGATAGGCGTATGTGTTAGGCGGTGAGAGTCTGCTAGGTACAGATGGGGAGAGGGATCTTGGGGTGATAGTATCTGAGGATCTGAAGGCGATGAAACAGTGTGACAAGGCGGTGGCTGTAGCTAGAAGGTTACTAGGCTGTATAGAGAGAGGTGTGACCAGCAGAAGGAAAGAGGTGTTGATGCCCCTGTTCAAGTCGTTGGTGAGGCCCCACCTGGAGTATTGTGTTCAGTTTTGGAGGCCGTATCTTGCTAAGGATGTAAAAAGAATTGAAGCGGTGCAAAGAAAAGCTACGAGGATGGTATGGGATTTGCGTTACAAGACGTATGAGGAGAGACTTGCTGACCTGGACATGTATACCCTGGAGGAAAGAAGAAACAGGGGTGATATGATACAGACGTTCAAATATTTGAAAGGTATTAATCCGCAAACGAACCTTTTCCGGAGATGGGAAGGCGGTAGAACGAGAGGGCATGAAATGAGATTGAAGGGGGGCAGACTCAAAAAAATGTCAGGAAGTATTTTTTCATGGAGAGGGTGGTGGATGCTTGGAATGCCCTCCCGCGTGAGGTGGTGGAGAGGAAAACAGTAACGGAATTCAAACATGCGTGGGATAAACATAAAGGAATCCTGTGCAGAAGGAAGGGATCCTCAGGAGCTTAGCCTAGAATGGGTGGCAGAGCTGGTGGTTGGGAGGCGGAGCTAGTGTGGGCAGACATATACGGTCTGTGCTGGGGCTGGTGGTTGGGAGGCGGGGATAGTGCTGGGCAGACTTATACGGTCTGTGCCAGAGCCGGTGGTGAGAGGCAGGACTGGTAGTTGGGAGGCGGGGATAGGGCTGGCCACACTTATACGGTCTGTGCCCTGAAGAGGACAGTACACATAAAAAAGTAGCACATATGAATTTATCTTCTTGGGCAGACTGGATGGACCGTGCAGGACTTTTTCTGCCGTCATCTACTATGTATGTATGTATATTGCCACCAAGCCATGTTAGTTGTATTTTCTTTATTACAAAAAACTTTATGTCATCAATGCGTCACTAAAGGTGACACCCTCAGGTGAATTTTCGAAAGAGAAGGGCGCCCATCTTTCGATACAAAATCCCAAGATGGGCGTCCTTCTCGCAAGGTCGCCGAAATCAGCATAATCAAAAGTCGATTTTGGGCGCCCTCAACTGCTTTCCGTCATGGGGACGACCAAAGTTCACGGGGGCGTGTCGCCAGTGTAGCGAAGGCGGGACTGGGGCGTGCTTAGGAGATGGGCGTCCTCGGCCGATAATGGAAAAAAGAAGGGCATCCCTGACGAACACTTGGGCGACTTTACTTGGTCCATTTATTTTTCACGACCAAGCACCAAAAAGGTGCCCGAACTGACCAGATGACCACCGGAGGGAATCGGGGATCACCTCCCCTTACTTCCCCAGTGGTCACTAACCCCCTCCCACCCTCAAAAAAAATCTTTAAAAATACTTTTTTGCCAGCCTCTATGCCAGCCTCAAATGCCATACTCAGGTCCATCGCAGCAGTATGCAGGTACCTGGAGCAGTTGTAGTGGGTGCAGTGTACTTCAGGCAGGCGGACCCAGGCCCATCCCCCCTACCTGTTACACTTGTGGTGGTAAATGTGAGCCCTCCAAAACCCACCACAAACCCACTGTACCCACATGTAGGTGCCCCCCTTCATCCCTAAGGGCTATGGTAGTGGTGTACAGTTGTGGGTTTTTGGGGGGGGGGGTTGGGGGGGCTCAGCACCCAAGGTAAGGGAGCTATGCACCTGGGACCTTTTTCTGAAGTCCACTGCAGTGTCCCCTAGGGTGCCCGGTTGGTGTCTTGGCATGTCAGGGGGACCAGTGCACTACGAATGCTGGCTCCTCCCACAACCAAATGGCTTGGATTTGGTCGTTTTTGAGATGGGCGTCCTCGGTTTCCATTATCGCCGAAAACCAGGGATGACCATCTCAAAAATGATGTAAGGACGACCATCTCTAAGGTTGACCTAAATTTCATGATTTGGGCGTCCCCGACCGTACTATCGAAACGAAAGATGGACGCCCATCTTGTTTCGATAATACGGGTTGTCCCGCCCCTTTACGGGGCCGTCCTGCGAGGACGCCCTCATGAAACCTTGGGCGCCCCGTTCGATTATGCCCCTCCCTGTATCTTTCTCCCTCTTTACAACTTCTGTGTTCAATTATTCTAGCTTTTATTGCCCTTTTTGTTTTGCCCACATAGGTCAAACATGGTCAAGTAATGATATACTACTACTACTACTTGACATTTCTAAAGCGCTACTAGGGTTACGCAGCGCTGTACAATTTAACATAGAAGGACAGTCCCTGCTCAAAGGAGCTTACAATCTAAAGGACAAATGTACAGTCAGTCAAATTGGGGCAGTCTAGATTTCCTGAAAGGTATAAAGGTTAGGTGCTGAAAGCAACATTGAAGAGGTGGGCTTTGAGCAAGGATTTGAAGATGGGTAGAGAGGGGGCTTGGCGTAAGGGCTCGGGAAGTTTATTCCAAGCATAGGGTGAGGCGAGGCAGAATGAGCGGAGCCTGGAGTTGGCGGTGGTGGAGAAGGGTACTGAGAGGAGGGATTTGTCCTGTGAGCGGAGGTTACGGGTGGGAACGTAAGGGGAGATGAGGGTAGAGAGGTAGTGAGGGGCAACAGACTGAGTGCATTTGTAGGTAAGAAGGAGAAGCTTGAATTGAATGCGGTATCTGATTGGAAGCCAGTGAAGTGACCTGAGGAGAGGGGTGATATGAGTATATCGGTTCTGGCGGATTATGAGACGTGTAGCAGAGTTCTGAACAGATTGAAGGGGGGATAGATGGCTAAGTGGGAGGCCGGTGAGGAGTAAGTTGCAGTAGTCGAGGCGAGAGGTAATGAGAGCGTGGACGAAAGTAAGGGTGGTGTGCTCAGAGAGGAAAGGGCGAATTTTGCTGATGTTAAAGAGAAAGAAGCGACAGGTCTTGGCTATCTGCTGGATATGCGCGGAGAAGGAGAGGGAGGAGTCGAAGATGACTCCGAGGTTGCGGGCAGATGAAACGGGGAGGATGAGGGTGTCATCAACTGAGATAGAGAGTGGAGGAAGAGGAGAAGTGGGTTTTGGTGGAAAGACGATAAGCTCGGTCTTGGACATGTTCATATTTGAAGCTATTACAGACATTTTTGATAATATGTCGTCATTTTTGTCAGCCACAGAAAAGTTTTTTTTTCAGAAGGTGAAGTTATACACCTCTTATGAAATTTTCATGAGACTGTTTTAGTGTGGTTCACATATTTGACGATCTCTTTATAAGGCTATAACAGCAATTTATAACAAGATGCTTTTTCTGTTTCCATTATTTTGAAATCTATGTTTTTTTAAAAAGGTATTTTAACATATTTGATTATAGACCTTATTTTTATGTGACCTTTTTGTGTCTCTTAAAGGTCTTTGAAAATCTAAACCTTATATTTTTATACTTGGTTTTTGTATTGTCAACAGAAGACTTTCTCTGATGATCTTTCTGACTAAATTTTAGGTAGGAACCTTCCCCCCTTTTCTTAACCTATTATTTTATCTATATTATTAGTAAAAATGACCCGTTTCTGGCGCCGTTGAAACGGGCGCTAGCGGGCACGGGACTCCCTTCCCCTCCCCTTACGGTACCTGTTCGGTCGGGGCAGGAAAGAAAGAGCCCCCTCTTTCCTGGCCGTAGCGGTGGTGGTAGCTTGCATCGTCCGGCTCTCGGCATTTCAAAATGGCCGCCGAGAGTTGAAGTCTCGTGAGGCAGCTTGAACTCTCGGCGGCCATTTTCAAACACCGAGAGCCGGACTCCCATACGATGCAGCAAGGAAGCCACCGCTACGGGAGGAAAGAGGGGGCTCTTTCTTTCCTGGGCCGACAGAACAGGTACCTCTAGACCACCAGGGAGACATGCGTAAGGGGAGGGGAGGTGACAGGGGGGGAGGGAGGTTGGTGAGGTTAAGCGTGTGCAACCGTGGGCGGGGCTATATGGCGAAAGGGGCGGGTTCATGTGCACGTTGGCGGCGGCTGGGATTTGTTGGAAGGGGAGGAGTACTGCTCCCCGTGCGTTAATTTGTTTTCGTGTTCCGCCCTCGATGTCATCACGTGATGACGTCGAGGGCGGGGCATGAAGATGTTGTGGCTTCACCCCCATGAAACCACGAACCGGTGTGTGAGTGATTTCAGTGACGTCAGTGTCCTCAGAACGTTGAGGCTGCGTTTTATTATAGTAGATATATATATATATCTTTATATGTTTTAGTTTTTTATTTGGATGCATTTTCTTTATTTTGCAGACCCCCTGATGCAGGCCAGTAGGGCCGAAACACGGGTTTTGTCGGGTCTCCTATGCTGTTCTTGAAGATTACTGAAATAAAAGAATATTTTGGACATCATCTATAAGAGGTTTTTCTTCTTTCCTCTACTGTTTTTTTTTCACCTAGTGTGCTTGCCAGCTCAGGTATTTATTTAATGTTGGGGTCATGGGGAGGGGGGCAGAGGAAATAGTGTGTCCACCCAAATTGGCACATCTAGAAATCCCACTGCTGCCACCAGTTGCAGTTTCCAATATTCTTGTGCACTATCCTGCTTATTTTCGAAAGGAGAAAAACGCCCATGTTCGGGAGATGGGCGTCCGTTTCCCGTGGGCGGCCAAATCGGTATAATCGAAAGCCGATTTTGGTCATCTTCAACTGCACTCCATCGCGGGAACGAATAAAGTTGACGGGGGCGTGTCGGAGGCATGGTGAAGGCGGGACTGGGGCGTGGTTATCGGCCGAGCAGAGATGGGTGCGCTCAGCCGATAATGGAAAAAAGAAAGGCGTTTTTAGCGAGAATTTAGGACACTTTTTTTTTAACCCTTTTTTCTCACGAACAGGTCCCAAAAAGTGCCCTAAATGACCAGATGACCACCGGAGGGAATCGGGAATCATAGTTCTGGCCAAGACTTCTATGGTCTGTGTCCTGAAAATGGCAGATACAAATCAAGGTAAGGTATACAGAAGAAGTAGCACATATGAGTTTATCTTGTTGGGCAGACTAGATGGACCGTGCAGGTCTTTTTCTGCCGTCATCTACTATGTTACCTCCCCTGACTCCCCCAGTGGTCACTAACCCACCAAAAAAAACCCACTTGCAAAAACCTTATTTCCAAGCCTCTATGCCACCCTCAAATGCCGTACCCACCTCCATGACAGCAGAATGTGTTCCATCCTCTCACAGCCTTTCCCTGGGTCAGATGTGGCTCTCGGGTGCAGTACAGGGTCACATCAGCATTGCATTGTGGTGGGTGTAGGGTATTGGGCTCCGTGATTTCATTAGCTTCTGTTACAGTCTCATGATGTTGGTAGTTGGTAGGTTCTTCTCCCATGGTGCGTTTCCCCCTGCCTACTGGGTCAGAGTGTGCCCTGTTTTGTTTCCAGTAGTCCACGAGGTAGTGGCCATTTTTGTAAGTCCGTTTTAGAACCCTTTCGTGTTTTAGCCACGTTACAGAACTTAGTTCTTATCTTGAATGTTGCTGAAAGAGGGCATTGCACACCATTCTGCCAGCTCTGAGCTACTGCTAATCTTAGTACCAGGGAGACTCGTTGCCAGTGGGGCACAACCTTTGATCTGCAGTTAACTGTGAGTAAACGCGGTTATTGAAATAAAGGACGTTTTCAGCAAGATTAGTCTTACGGTGTGAACTGCTGTGCCAAGGTTATTCAGCAGCAACAAGTCCTGTCCCTGGAGCAGTTTTAGTGGGTAATGCAGTGCAGTTCAGGCAGGCGGACCCAGGCCCATCCCCCCTACCTGTACCACTTGTGGTGGTAAATGGGAGCTCTCTAACCCCCCCCCCCCAAACCCACTGTACCCACATGTAGGTGCCCCCCTTCACCATTAAGTGCTATGGTAATGGTGTTGAGTTGTGGGGAGTGGGTTTTGGGGGGGGATTTGTGGGTCTCAGCACCCAAGGTAAAGGAGCTATGCACCTGGGAGGTAATTTAATGTTTTTTTTCCTATTTTTTAAAAGTGCCCCCTAGGGTGCCCGGTTGGTGTCCTGGCATGTGAGGGGGACCAGTGCACTATGAATCCTGGCCCCTCCCACGACCCAAAGCCTTGGATTTGGTCGTTTCTGAGCTGGGACGCTTCGGTTTCGATTATTGCCGAAAAACGAAAACGCCCAGATCAAAAAACGCCCACATCCAATGCATTTGCCTGGCACAAACTGTATTTTCGAAACTAAAGATAGACGTCCATCTTTTTCGAAACTACGATTCGGCCCACCCCTTCACGGACCCTTTCTCGGAGACGGACGTTCTTACACATGGGCGTTTGCGTTCGATTATGCCCCTCCACAGAACCCAGTCTACCTCAGCAAGCTGATCTCACGGACCCGACCTGCTCTCATTGCGGTGATTGGTGTCCTCCTCTCCCTCACAACCTCCAGGCACTATCCTGGGCTGTTGTTGGCTTCAGGTGCCAGCATCTGCGGTCTGATAGTGCTGCTAATTTGTATTGATTACTGCCAGTAGCAACACTGTAGTGATTAAGGCAGGCTGTCTCATGGTCTCGGCCTTCCCATTGATGCCTCTAGCCCATGCAGAACAGGAAGTTGCATCAGAGATGGGTGGGACGTATCACTGGTGGCCGAGGGAAAGTGGGATGTGTAAGAGAGCAGACTGGCCAAAGTTGCCAGGTGGGCGGTTTTACCGCCCAATTGGGCGGGTTTTCGCCAGCAGTGGCGGGAAAATTTCGCCGACCGCGGGATGCGGTTTTCCCATCGCCGCTGTGCAAGTTCGGCGTTTTTTTCTGGGGCTTCTATTGGTCCAATTTGGTCCAATAGAAGCTTTTCCGGGGCTTCTAGAAGCCTGTCAGGGATGACGTAGGGGGCGGGGCTAGTGATGTGGGAGGCAGGGTTAGTGATGCGGGGCGGGGTTAGGTGATGCGGGGAGCAGGGTTCGGTGACGCGGGAGACGGGGATTGGTTACGGGCGGTTTTTGAGCGGGTTTATGGCTCGTTTGGGGCTGGGGAAATTTTTCCCAGCTGGCAACCCTGAGACTGGCTGCAGACCTCTACAGAGGAGTAGGCATCATCTGTGAACACTTTTTTTAATCTTTCCACTTTAATACAATTGCCTTATATATGTCTGGCGCATTCTCTGGTTACATGTGTGACCTTTGCAAGCCAGTTTTAGAAAATCATAATATTTTTTGGCACACTGTAGAAGATGCTGTCTGGCAATATACAGTCAAAACACTATCTATATACTTCATTATGGAATTGTCATCTGATGTCTTAGAAAGACTAAGGAGGCTAGGGCTTTTCAGCTTGGTGAAGAGACGGCTGAGGGGAGATATGATAGAGGTATATAAAATAATGAGTGGAGTGGAACAGGTGTATGTGAAGCGTCTGTTCACGCTTTCCAAAAATACTAGGACTAGGGGGCATGCGATGAAACTACAGTGTAGTAAATTTAAAACAAATCGGAGAAAATGTTTCTTCACCCAAGGCATAATTAAACTCTGGAATTCGTTGCCAGAGAACGTGGTGAAGGCGATTAGCTTGGCAGAGTTTAAAAAGAGGTTAGACGGTTTCCTAATGGACAAGTCCTTAAACCACTACTAAATGGACTTGGGAAAAATCCACAATTTCAGGAATAACTTGTATAAAATGTTTGTACGTTTGGGTAGCTTGCCAGGTGCCCTTGACCTGGATTGGCCGCTGTCGGTGACAGGATGCTGGGCTCAATGGACCCTTGGTCTTTCCCCATGAATGGCATTATTTATGTACATGTGCAACTGTTTAAATCAGTAAATCTGTAAATGAGTAATTGTTACAGTTATGTACCTGTTAAGCAAAGTTTACTTAATCTGTCACAACTGGCTGTTTTCTATCACAGTTTTGGATCATTAAAGCAGTAGAGGCTTCTGGTTTTCTTATCAACTGATTCAGGTGGAAACATGGCATGAAGCATATTCTGTTTCTTGTAGCACAGACGAACTGGTTTGTCTGGCCAACAATAATATTTGCTGGATTTTATCAAAACAGACGCTTCAAACTCTCCGCCTATGATACAATGACCCATCATATCACACTATGCAGCAGTTTTCAACAGGCGCATCGTCTGAATGACCATCGTCGACACATTTGGATGCTATTTCATCGACTGACATATCAAGCTTAGTATGTAACATGGCCAACTCAGCCTGTGGAGAAGAAATAATGACTGATGAAGAGCTGGAGTCTGCAGATGTATTGCCCGGGATGGCAGGAATTTCTTCCCATGTATTGACGGTGGACTTAATAGCATTAGTATCTTCTCAGCAGCAACTTTGGCAAAATCAGCAGCATTCTGTACGATAACTCTGCTACTGGCTTTGCTCATCACAGCCTGGTGTACCACAGACTTTGCTCATCCTCCAATGTCATCGATCACCCCTTTACCATGGGATACTGCAAAGTATTTCCAATGAAAGTTTTGTTGTATCTGGCAGATAGGATGTGAACAACCTTGACCATTTATTTATTGATTTTATTTATTAGGATTTATTTACCGCCTTTTTGAAGGAATTCACTCAAGGCAGTGTACAGTAAGAGTAGATCAAACATAAGCAGGAGGCAATTACAGCAGTAAAAATATTCGAACAACAATACAAAGAATGGCATGGTATAATACTTCTCTATTTTTCCTTTATTTGGGTTCCTTGGTCTACTATAATCTATAATATCTTACTTCCAAGGATTGTCGTATGTGTTAACCAGGACCCCCAATGCTAATGTTAGTTTGTCATTGGGGGTCCTGGTTAACACATACGACAATCCTTGGAAGTAAGATATTATAGATTATGGTATAATACTTGCAATGACAACACAACTAGAACATTATAATTGGTAGTGAAGGGTAAGGCAAAGTTGTAACATACAGATGAGTAAGAAAGTAGGAAGAATTAGAAAGTAAGGTGATTGATTTGAAGAAAGTTGCACGTGAGGTCAGAGAGATGGTTAAATATTATCTCAGCTAGGGTAGGAGTGGATAAACATGTCCCGCTGCAGTATGTGCAGCCCGAGTCAATCCTTGTGTGTGAGACTAACAAGTTAGTTACTTCTTCCATTATAGGCTTGGTTGAAGAGCCAAGCTTTCACCTGCTTCCTGAAGTAGAGGTAGTCTTGTGTTAAGCGGAGACTTTTAGGCAACGCATTCCAGAGTGTGGGGGCTTCTCCGGATAAGGCTCGCTTGCGGGTATCACATCGTGTAATGTTTTTTGGAGAGGGTGTAGTTGGTGAAAGTCCTTGGGAGGACTTTGTGTTGAATTCTGATGAAGGCCCATCACTGTCAATAATTTCCTGGATGATGCTGTCACTGACTTTACTCAAAAACAGTGGTCTTGCCTTTGTTGTTGGTATCTGAGCAGATGACTAGAGATTTTCTCTACCCATTGCGAAACACTGTAAGCGTAAACAACATTACAGACTGCCGAGACCATAAAGTAGATTGCACTTCATCCTGACACTCACAATGGCATGCCATCGCAAAATCAATCTGCACAACTCTTGCCCTTTGCTTATCCACCTTGTCAGCAATCGTTGTCTAGGGTTGGTCCCAGGCCCAGTTCGCAGAGGCAGTGGCCTCAGGGTAGTGGTTGTGCCTGGGGTTTGCTCATCTATGCATGTTTGAGTGCTTAAGTCAGTGCTGTCAGTCTTAGATTTGCCCCCACTTCTCAAATCCACTACACACACTTCTGTGTGCTTTTGTGGTTCTATGAATTGAAAACCTGGCTTGTAGGGTGTTTCATAGGCTGGCGGTGCTGAGGGAGAAATACTTGGGGTCTGCCAGTGCACAGAGTTAATCTGGTCCTTTGAGGCACATTTACTTTTTAAATGTTTTAATTCTGTTTTAGCCTCGTCCAATTGTTCATTTACATGTAAGAAGGAATTTGTTGCTTGCACAACCTGTGCCCGTTGCATCGAGATGCACGCTTGTGCGTCCTCAAGGTCCCTGGTTAACTGAGTGCACTGAGTGGTCAGGTCTGCATTTTGCTGTTTCAAAGTAATTAGTCCCCTACACAGGCCTTGTATAAAAAGGCATTTCCGTTTGTTAGTTTTCTTTTTGAACTCTTGGGAATGGTGTACCATTTGTTTTTGAATGTTATACCAGGAATCCTCTGGGAATTCCCCTTCAAATGGGCCTCCCTTTTTGTTACAATAAGTCTGTACCATAACCTTTAGTTCTTTAAGATCAAAAGCGTCCACGGTTGAGGCTGCTGAAAAATACTTTTTATTGGTACCAGGGCCTGGCTAGTTTCTTTATAGATATACATATATGGAACTAGCTCTGTGTAGCTTCTTGGATTTGGAAAGGCCCTCTTTATAAAGGAGAGGGACTGGAGAGGCAGTACAGAATGAATATAGATTATAGGCAGGTGTTAAAAGATTAAGTATGCCAACTGTCGGTTCCTGTCAGGCAGAGCTGACTTTCACCAAGACAGAGACTGGCTGGATAGAGAACCAAAGACAGATATGTAGTGTTTAAAAATGTGGGACTGTTTAACTTGGTACCCTTTCCAATAAAGTTGGAAGATCTATCAGTCTTTTCTGAGCAGCCCCAAACGCAGCATTAAATTAATTCAACTTTCAATCCCCTTAACAAGCCTAGAAGTACATATGCAAACATGAAGAAAGCAAAACAATGTCTTACTTACCCAGCTGGAGATCCTCTTAGCGAAACCGAGACGAGCTCCCCAAATGTCAGCAATCGTTGTCTAGGGTTGGTCCCAGGCCCAGTTCGCAGAGGCAGTGGGTTCTCAAAGAATACAGTCCACACGGGTTTGGATATATATAAAGTATATTATATTTTGCAGATATATATAGGCTTATAGCACTTGGTACAGGTAAAAGGGTACAAGGCTGTCTCTGGGTGTGTGTTTAGAGTAAGAGAAAGAAAGGATAGGGTGTTGGTTCAGAGGAAGAGAGAAACCTTGGAATAGGGCTGTCTGAGAATGGGGGGAGCCGAGCCAGGTGCTCTGGTGGCTAAAGATGGAGGTGTGCAGAGAAAGAAAAAGAAGAAACAAAGGCAGCCCAGCAGAGTCCTGTGCACTCTGCTGCAGGGAGAAAGAAAGAGAGAGGCGTAGTGCCCAGGACACAGAGAAATGCCCGGGACAGAAAGAGGGGAGGAGAGCATGTGCTCTGTTTTTATCCCTCCAGAACAAAGAGATCCTAAAACTTATCTTCTTCCTAGCCCAAACTCCATTTGCTTTCTTTGAAGTCAGGAGAGATGAGCAATTTCACCGGTTGTCCTTTTTGAAGTTACTAGTCATGGAGCCTCTATGTCTGGCCTCCTTTGTTCTCAAAGAGAGCTCTGCTGATCAAGAGCAACTAAACCCAGGGCTATTTAGGCCATTTGGTCCATGTCATCCTCAGTGGTTCCTGAGGGGGAGGGGGAAGTTCTCAGAGGTCAGAAGCTGGTTTGATATTAATATAAGTATGTCCAGCAATAATTTTGACTTCCAGGAATCCTCTTCACATGCAAATGTTCTTTGAAGATGGGTAGGGCCTGTGTGATCAAGGAGCTCATTTTCAAAAGAGAAAAACATTCCAAAAGTGGCATAAATCTGCATTTGGACATTTTTTTCACTAAACCATCCAAATTGGTATTTTCAAAACCAATTTTTAGACATTTTTCTACGAAGTCTGTCAGAAGTGCGTTCAAATCACTAGGGGTTGTGTCAGAGGGGTTTTGTAAGGGTGGGATCTGAGCATTCCCACCCTTAACACGTCCTATTTGGACGTTTTTCAGCCATAGTGGAACAACACAAAATCGTTCAGGACTAAAAACTAAGACGTTTTGAGCTTGACCTGTTTTTATAAGAAATAAGGCACAAAAATGTGCCCTAAATAACCAGATGACCACTGTAGGGAATCAGGGATGACCTCCCCTTATTCCCCCAGTGGTCAATACCCACCTCCCACCCCTCAAAAATGTGATGAAAAACATTACTTGCCAGCCTCAGATGTTATACTCAGGTCCATTAGTCTAGTGGTGGGTGCAGCGCACTACAGACAAGTGACCCAGGCCCATACCTCCCCCTACAGTTACACTTGTGGAGGAAAGTGTGAGCCCTCCAAAACTCACCAGAAATCCACTGTACCCACATATAGATTCCCCCTTCACCTGTAAGGGTTATGGTAGTGGTGTACAGTTGGGGGTAGTGGGTTTTGAGGGGCTCATGGTGAGATGTGTACCTGGGAGCATTTTATGAAGTCCACTGCAGTGCCCCCTAGGGTGCCCTATTGCTTTTCTGGGATGTCAGGGAGACCAGTCTACTAAAAATGCTGGCTCCTCCTACATCCCAATGGATTGATTTTGTGTGTTTTGCACATGGACATTTTTTTTTTCAAAAATGGACCAAATAACAAAATGTCCAAATCACAAAACCTTATTTAAAATAGTATTTTAAAAAAAGATAGATGTTTTTCTTTTTTTTGAAAATGACCTTCTTTTCTATTCGGATTTTGGATGCTTTTTGCAAAACATCCAAAGTCGGACTTAGACATCATATCGAAAATGCCCCTCCGTCAAGCAGATCACCAGCACAGACCTCCTTAATTATCTTCAGGGTGTCTGGCTTATATTCTGCTGCTGAAGGAACTTTCTTCCATTCCTTGTAATGAACCTGGTTGCTTAAATCCACTGTGACAGCAGTTAACACTTTTTGTCCATCGTTGCTTGACGTGCAAACATAATCATTGGTTTAACTGCTGCACAAGATGTTTCACCAGAAGGGGCTGCCATATTCAATTTTCAAAGCCTTTAACTTCAACTTTATATGTTCACGAATGCAGCATTTGCACTGATCAACTAGTGAATTTCTCAATATGTCAACATTTGCAGGACGCAACTGTATTGCTATGGATTTACAGCCTGTCTCACTGACACAGGCTACTCAGTAATTACCGTGGATTCTTTTGGATTCATATTAGATAAATGAAACCTTTATTAGAGGAGCTAAATTCTACATTGATTAAGATATATACAATGGTTAACTATATAAACAATCATTACATCACTGGTCTCTACATCTAAGCAAGGCTAAGAGTTCTTAGACCAGGAAAGGAAGCAATAAAGGGTATGATACATACCTGTAGCAGTTGTTCTCCGAGGACAGCAGGCTGATTGTTCTCACGACTGGGTTGACGTCCGCGGCAGCCCCCACCAACCGGAAAAAGCTTCGCGGGACGGTCGGCACGCAGGGCACGCCCACCGCGCATGCGCGGCCGTCTTCCCGCCCGTGCGCGACCGCTCCCGCCAGTTGAATGACAAGCAATAAAGTATAAAACACAACTCCAAAGGGGAGGAGGGAGGGTAGGTGAGAACAATCAGCCTGCTGTCCTCGGAGAACAACTGCTACAGGTATGTATCATACCCTTTCTCCGAGGACAAGCAGGCTGCTTGTTCTCACGACTGGGGTATCCCTAGCTCTCAGGCTCACTCAAAACAAGAACCCAGGTCAATGGAACCTCGCAACGGCGAGGAAACAACAGAAATTGACCTACGAAGAACAACTAACTGAGAGTGCAGCCTGACCAGAATAAATTCGGGTCCTGGAGGGTGGAGTTGGATTACACCCCAAACAGATTCTGCAGCACCGACTGCCCGAACCGACTATCGCGTCGGGTATCCTGCTGGAGGCAGTAATGAGATGTGAATGTGTGGACAGATGACCACGTCGCAGCCTTGCAGATCTCTTCAATAGTGGCTGACTTCAAGTGGGCCACCGACGCTGCCATGGCTCTGACACTATGAGCCGTGACATGACCCTCAAGAGTCAGCCCAGCCTGGGCGTAAGTGAAGGAAATGCAATCTGCTAGCCAATTAGAGATGGTGCGTTTCCCGACAGCGACCCCTAGCCTGTTAGGGTCGAAAGAAATAAACAATTGGGCGGACTGTCTGTTGGGCTGTGTCCGCTCCAAGTAGAAGGCCAATGCTCTCTTGCAGTCCAATGTGTGCAACTGACGTTCAGCAGGGCGGGTATGCGGCCTGGGGAAGAATGTTGGCAAGACAATTGACTGGTTAAGATGGAACTCCGACACCACCTTCGGCAGGAACTTTGGGTGAGTGCGGAGCACTACTCTGTTGTGATGAAATTTAGTATATGGAGCATGAGCTACTAGGGCTTGAAGCTCACTGACCCTACGAGCTGAAGTAACTGCCACCAAGAAAATGACCTTCCAGGTCAAGTACTTCAGATGGCAGGTATTCAGTGGCTCAAAAGGAGGTTTCATCAGCTGGGTGAGGACGACGTTGAGATCCCATGACACAGTAGGAGGCTTGATAGGGGGCTTTGACAAAAGCAAGCCTCTCATGAATCGAACGACTAAAGGCTCTCCAGAGATGGCTTTACCTTCCACACGATAATGGTAAGCACTAATCGCACTAAGGTGATTCCTTACTGAGTTGGTCTTGAGGCCAGACTCTGATAAGTGCAGAAGGTATTCAAGCAGGTTCTGTGCAGGGCAAGAACGAGGTTCTAGGGCCATGCTCTCACACCACACGACAAACCTCCTCCACTTGAAAAAGTAACTCTTTTTAGTGGAATCCTTCCTAGAGGCAAGCAAGACCCGGGAGACACCCTCAGACAGACCCAACGCAGTGAAGTCTACGCCCTCAACATCCAGGCCGTGAGAGCCAGAGACTGAAGGTTGGGGTGCAGCAACGCTCCGTCGTTCTGCGAAATGAGAGTCGGAAAACACTCCAATCTCCACGGTTCTTCGGAGGACAACTCCAGAAGAAGAGGGAACCAGATCTGACGGGGCCAAAAGGGCGCTATCAGAATCATGGTGCCGCGGTCTTGCTTGAGCTTCAGTAAGGTCTTCCCCACCAAAGGTATGGGAGGATAAGCATACAGGAGGCCGGTCCCCCAATGGAGGAGAAAGGCATCCGACGCTAGCCTGCCGTGTGCCTGAAGTCTGGAACAGAACAGAGGCAGCTTGTGGTTGGTCTGAGAGGCGAAAAGGTCCACCGAGGGGGTGCCCCACGCTCGGAAGATCTTGCGTACCACTCTGGCATGGAGCGACCACTCGTGCGGTTGCATGACTCTGCTCAGTCTGTCGGCCAGACTGTTGTTTACGCCTGCCAGGTATGTGGCTTGGAGGAGCATGCCGAACCGACACGCCCAACGCCACATCCCGACGGCCTCCTGGCACAGGGGGCGAGATCCGGTGCCCCCCTGCTTGTTGACGTAATACATTGCAACCTGATTGTCTGTCCGAATTTGGATAATTTGACAGGACAGCCGATCTCTGAAAGCCTTCAGTGCGTTCCAGATCGCTCGGAGCTCCAGGAGGTTGATCTGCAGATCCTTTTCCTGGAGGGACCACAGACCCTGAGTGTGGAGCCCATCGACATGGGCTCCCCACCCCAGGCGAGATGCATCCGTCGTCAGCACTTTCGTGGGCTGCGGAATTTGGAATGGACGTCCCAGGGTCAAATTGGTCCGGATGGTCCACCAGAGCAGTGAAGTGCGACAACTGGTGGAGAGGCGGATGACATCTTCTAGATTCCCGGTGGCTTGGAACCACTGGGAAGCTAGGGTCCATTGAGCAGATCTCATGTGAAGACGAGCCATGGGAGTCACATGAACTGTGGAGGCCATATGACCCAGAAGTCTCAACATCTGCCGAGCTGTGATCTGCTGAGACGCTCTGGTCTGCGAAGCCAGGGCCAAGAGATTGGTGGCCCTCGCTTCGGGAAGGTAGGCCTGAGCTGTCTGGGAATTCAGCAGCGCTCCTATGAATTCCAGAGATTGAGTTGGCTGGAGATGGGACTTTGGGTAATTTATCACAAACCCCAGCAGCTCCAGAAGTTGAATAGTGCACTGCATGGACCGGAGGGCTCCTGCCTCCGAGGTGTTCTTGACCAGCCAATCGTCGAGATATGGGAACACGTGCACTCCCAGCTTGCGTAGGTAGGCCGCTACCACCACGAGGCACTTTGTAAACACTCGTGGGGCAGAGGCGAGCCCAAAGGGCAGCACACAATACTGAAAGTGCCGTGCGCCCAGGCGGAATCTGAGATACTGTCTGTGAGCTGGCAGTATCGGGATGTGAGTGTATGCGTCCTTTAAATCCAGGGAACATAGCCAATCGTTTTTCTGAATCATTGGCAGAAGGGTGCCCAAGGAAAGCATCCTGAACTTTTCTTTGACCAGGAATTTGTTCAGGCCTCTCAGGTCTAGGATGGGACGCATCCCCCCTGTTTTCTTTTCCACAAGGAAGTACCTGGAATAGAATCCCTGCCCTTCCTGCCCGGGTGGTACGGGCTCGACCGCATTGGCGCTGAGAAGGGCGGAGAGTTCCTCTGCAAGTACCTGCTTGTGATGGGAGCTGAAAGACTGAGCTCCTGGAGGACAATTTGGAGGCAGGGAGGCCAAATTCAGGGCGTATCCGCACCGCACTATTTGGAGAACCCACTGGTCGGAGGTTATGAGAGGCCACCTTTGGTGAAAAAATTTTAACCTCCCTCCGACCGGCAGATCGTCCGGTACGGACACTTGTAGGGCGGCTATGTTCCCGTGGATCCAGTCAAAAGCCCGTCCCCGGCTTTTGCTGTGGAGGCGCAGGGGGCTGCTTAGGCGCACGCTGTTGACGAGAACGAGCGCGCTGGGGCTGTCCCTGTGCCTGACGAGGCCTTCGGGCCGGCTGGTTGTACCTACGCTTTGCAAAAGAATAGGGTGCAGCCTGCCGTGCCCGGGAAAAACGCCCACCCGTGGGGGCGGGTGCTGAAGGCGCCCGGTGGGAGAGCTTGTCGAGAGCGGTTTCCCGCTGATGCAGTTGGTCCACCATCTGCTCGACCTTCTCACCGAAAATGTTATCCCCCCGGCAAGGGACGTCAGCCAGTCTCTGCTGGGTGCGGTTGTCCAGGTCAGAGGCACGCAGCCATGAGAGCCTGCGCATCACTATACCTTGGGCCGCAGCACGAGATGCCACGTCACAGGTGTCAAAAATCCCCCTGGACAGGAACTTTCTGCACGCCTTCAGCTGCCTGACCACCTCCTGATAAGGCCTGGACTGCTCCGGCGGGAGCTTATCGACCAGGTCCGCCAGCTGTTGCACATTGGTCCGCATGTGGATGCTCATATAGAGCAGGTAAGATTGGATGCGGGTCACGAGCATGGAGGACTGGTAGGCCTTCCTCCCAAATGAGTCCAGAGTGCGAGACTCCCGCCCCGGGGGCGCCGAGGCGGTATCCCTCGAACTCCGTGCCCTCTTGAGAGCAGAATCCACGACCGCTGAGTCATGGGGCAACTGGGGCCGCATGAGCTCTGGGTCAGAGTGGATCCTGTACTGGGACTCTGCTTTCTTGGGAATGGTGGGATTAGTTAATGGTCGCACCCAGTTCCGGAGCAGCGTCTCCTTCAGGACATTGTGCAGCGGTACCGTGGAGGACTCTCTAGGTGGTGATGGATAGTCGAGGACCTCGAGCATCTCGGCCCTCGGCTCTTCCACAGAGACCACGGGAAAGGGAATGCTTATAGACATATCCCGCACAAAGGAGGCAAAGGAGAGACTCTCAGGAGGTGAGAGCTTCCTCTCCGGTGACGGCGTGGGGTCCGAGGGAAGGCCCGTAGACTCCTCTGAGGAGAAATATCTCGGGTCCTCCTCTTCCCCCCACGAGTCCTCATCCTCGGTATCGGACATTAGCTCATGTAGCTGAGTCCGGTACCGGGCCCGGCTCGACGTCGAGGCACCGAGGCCTCGGTGTCGTCGAGCGGTGGACTCCCGCGCCGGCGGGGACGGAGCTCCCTCCATCGACGTCGACGGGGACTCCACCTGCGTGGCTGTCGAGACCGGCACCGCAAGCGGCGGCGGTGTCGACTGCCCCGGCGCCGGGCTAGAGCTCGCCGGCGCCACAGTCATCGGCGCCGAGGGCGCAAGCACCCCCGGCGCCGGCACAGCCTGGCGCATCAGCCCTTCCAGGAGCCCCGGAAGGATGGCTCTGAGGCACTCGTCCAGGCCCGCTGCCGAGAAAGGCGGTGGGGCCGGTAAGGGTGTCGGTGCCAGAAGCTGCTGGGGGCCAGGAGACGGCACCGAGGTGCCGGAACCCCGACGCGTCGGTACCTCCACCACCGACGGAGATCTCTCCTCTCTGTGATGACGCTTCGGCGTCGACTCCTCTTCAGGCACCGAGGGCTCCCGGTGACGGCGCTTCTTGTCCTTCTTCCGGTGCACGTCACCGGTGCCGGAGGGCATGGAGGAGGAGGAGGTCGATCCCCCTCGGTCTCGAGGTACCGGGTCCGACAGGGTTCGGTCCCGTGGCTCACGAGTTGAGGGAGTGACCGGGGCCGACTGCCCACGCGGTCTCTCTACCCCACTCTCGCCGGCGGACCGGCGGGCCGACGGGACCTGTTCTCCTGGGGTCGCTGCCATCGGTGCCGATGTCTCGGGCATCGATACCGGTACCGAAGAACCGGCCTTCGATACCGATGCCGTCGAGGTCGACGTCGAGGGGCCGGCGCAAGTTCCAAAAAGACGGTCCCGCAGAACTTGCCTCGCAACCTGAGTCCGTTTCCGGAGACCGAGACACAAAGCACACGACTTGAGATTGTGCTCCGGCCCGAGGCACTGGAGGCACCAAGCGTGGGTGTCGGTCTGCGAGATCGGCCGGCCGCAGCGACCACACTTTTTAAATCCACTCGGGACCTTCGAGGACATCGACGGAAAAATCGCGTCGGCGAAGTCAAAGTCGGCAATGGTGGCTAAAATCACACCACGAAAATTGAAACCGACCGAGCGGCCACTAGGCCGCAACGAGGCGTCCCCGCTAGAAAGCGAGGGAAAAGGGAGGAGCGCGTGCTCCACACGCGCAAAATTCTTTTTTTTTTTTTTTTTTTTGGATAACAAAACGAAACGAAAGAAGAAGAGGCCGAAAAGGCCAAGAGCGACGACCCGCGTAAACGCGGTCGAAAATTCCGGCGGCTGAAACGAGAGAGTTGCAAAAACACGACTCTCTCAGTCGCGGAAAAAAAGTAACTGGCGGGAGCGGTCGCGCACGGGCGGGAAGACGGCCGCGCATGCGCGGTGGGCGTGCCCTGCGTGCCGACCGTCCCGCGAAGCTTTTTCCGGTTGGTGGGGGCTGCCGCGGACGTCAACCCAGTCGTGAGAACAAGCAGCCTGCTTGTCCTCGGAGAATACACTATACATACAATCATCACTGGTCCTTACATCATCCAGGCTCTCAACATCAGCTGGGGGGGGGGGGCCCGTTACAGCGAAAGCCAGAAGCCTTTTAGACCAGGAACAGATCCTCTGCGCAGTATGTACTGAGAAAATGTTAGTTATATATGTGATATCACACACATAACCAAAAGTTATGTGTATGACTTACATTACATGTATATATCTTACAATGCGTATATCTAAGTTTATTACTATTTTAAGATACTAACCCCATTTGTTTGCAGAGCATCACAACTTTTGTCAATTTGTGGTTACATGCGTGATAAATAAACATGGTACTAATCATTTACGTAAAAATACACTTATATAGCTTTTCAATTGTTTTAAAAGGAAGACATATGACCATAGTAACGTTGTATATGTATATCATCAGCCACTTGTTTTTTCATGTTGATAAAAAATGAATGAAGAAAACAAGCTATTTATCAGCTTTAAAACAGTAATAACTTCATACACGTTTACTTGTTGTATCGTGCTGTGATCATAATGTTTCAGGCGCTAAATGACACATTTTTGAAACTCAGACTATTGGGAAACAGAAATGACAGCAATCTATGCAATGCAATTTCAGTTTTTTTAAACAACAGGACCACTACTGAAGTTTGGACAATTTAATTTTCTTGCCACTTTATTCTTTGGTGTTTGATACATATTTTATATTGTGATAAGGTCACATCCAGGATAGTTGGGTTAAGGCAGTTTCAGTCTGAAATACAAGTCCCAGAAGGCACTGCAGGCAAGGAGCCAGGGGGTGAGATGAAGAACCCGGACTGGACTCCTAGCTGCAATAGGGGAAGACATGGGTGTAAGCTGGCAGGATGTGTAGATGGGCTGCCACTAGGGGGGAAGAGAGGAAACCCTGTGTGCAGGAGCTCATCATTAGTCTAATGCTCAACTCAGCTGGTATGGGTGTGGGGGAAGCTAATAGAAGGAGAATGATTGGTTGTGAGAGCAGAAGCCAGGGATTGATTAGGCAGGTGGGAAGGAGTCCCAGAAGAGAGAAGCAGAAGGGGAGAAACAGTTGCAGGCTGAAAATCCTTGGGTAAGGGAGGTCCCTAAAGTATTGAATTTACCAGTGAAGCTGATGCAGGGTGAAATCCTTTGGGTATGAGGAGTCCCTAAAGTATTGAACTCTCCTGAAGGTAAAGAGAGTAGAAGGTAGAAACGGCTGCTTTGTGATTTAACTGTGATGATGAATTGAATGAACAGCTTCTATTTGGAATTGAACTACTGCTTATTGTGCACTGGATAAAGAGCCCAGACTGGAGCTGACTGTGAGCCTGTATTGAATCCTGGTATGGGCTGAGAGCCTACTGCTTAAAGGGGACTATTTGCCACACACTTTCAGTTGGCTTATATGTGCTTAAGATTGAAGGTGAATGCTGCTGTTGGAACTGTGTATCAGGTCTACTAAAAACTTGCATGGAATAAAGTCTTTAAGATTGAAGTTGCGGGTGGACATTTATTTCTTGACTGTACCGGGAGTCTGTGGCTGGAGGAGATTGTTCTATCCTTGGCTGCACCTAGAGGTACTTGGTTACTATATCTAATTTAATAAAATGTTGTCATGGACTCAGGGAGGGTGAGCCCTTGGGATGTGCAGGCGAGTTGCCAGGGCTTGATACAGTACTGGGCAAGGAGTCAGGCAAGCAAGGCACAGACAAGAGACAAGGCAGGAGAGGCTGGAACCGGAGACAGGGCAGATTAGGCTCAAACTAATATCCCAACGGACTTTTTCAAGGCCCATTTCTATTCTAATTTCCTAGTTTCTTGTTTTGGAGATTGTTATATGAAAGACCATTTGCAGAGACTCCTGGGGCAGGCCTGTGGCTGAAACACAGTACTGTGTCAATTCTTCTGTCAATAAACATCCAAAGTTTCCTTGTTTATCTCTGGACTGCTAGGTCTATTTCCCACTCCATGACTTTTCCTATGCAAAAGGCTTAGCCAGGGATGCATATGCTGGACACTGCAACTGAAGCTGCCCATCACCACAGAAGGACTGAATGGAGGTGGAGGGAGAGCCTCGGATGCCCACTGCCTGCCATAGGTGGGTCAAGGCATGAAAGGTCACGACCGCAGTCATTATGAGTGTATTCTCTGCAACTATTTTGCTGACCCTTCTTTCTGCAGGTTGGCAGACAATGATAAACTTGGACCCAGCCCCACCCACTTTAGCCTCCCAAACAGCTGAGCCATCACCGATCGCCTATGCATTTAATGAAAGAGAGTGGGGATTCCAGAAGTCAGCCCCTCACATGCCTTTGACTCTATGGACTCTCCTGGGCTGCTTCATAACCTTCTGGTTAGCTGTTAGTGAATGGCTGGTATCTGATTAGCTGTGTGTGGTGTGGTTCTGGTTTATTGAGACTGAAAGCTTCTTGAGAGGGATCTGGGTTTTTATTTCTTGCTGAGTGGGAGAAGAACTTATCTTAATGTGATGCTGGATGTCAATCTTTAAATCTGGTTATTGATATCTTGGGTATCAGAGCTGACTTGAATGTATCTGAATGGGGAGAAGGAAACGAGGTTGTCCCAGCAGGTCTGATTTCTCAACCAAGGCTCTTGATTTTTGGGAATTAAGTGAACAGAGTGCAGACACATGGGAGAAGCTTTAGATACTGAGGAAGTGGTGAAGTTTAGAAGTTAGTGAAGACGATGGGGGATATAACCAGTAAGGCTGTAGCTCTTGGTCTGACCTTAAACTAAGGCTGTGGGATTTTTATGCTTTCCTCCCTCTACCTGTAGAGATCTGGTGGACAAGAAAACTTTCCTAGGTAACAATTAGAAAGCTACTGTAACCAGGGGTTAAATTTTTAATTTTTACCATGGGGGGGGGGGGGGGGGGGTTCCTCAGGAGGTGGATGAAGCCTCGATAGTGTACTGGCAGTTCAGGGCATCAGGCCTTGTTTGTAAGCCCCAGCATCTGGTTTTGATGGAGGGCTGCAGCAGGAAAGACCATGGCATTGCCTGTGCCTGGGGTCGGTCTGGGAGTGTGTCATGCATTACGTGTGATGTCATTGCACATACGCAGTGGAGATGTCATGCAGCAATGCAGACAAAGTCCATTCAAAGCAAATGGGCTGAGTCAGCATTACCACACTGCAAGCCACTACTGTGGCTTAGTAAACAGGGTTTTTTTTCTTTAAATCAAACTCCTTACTCTAGGTTTTAGATGAACTTGGGTAACCTTTCTCTCTCTTGGAGTCCAGCAAATTTTTCTATATCAACATAAGCCAGTATCTCAATTTCTCCAAATCTGAGTCCATCTCCTGCAATTCTTCTTCCTCTTCAGTTGACTTCTGTCCCTAATTTAACATGCTACCTTATGTTTTCTGGGGCTCCTTTCTCCATCTTCACCTCAGCTATGATCATTTCTTGGTTTTATCTACAGCTTCTAGTTGCCAAGAAATTCAAAGCAGTTTACAGCTCAGGTAAAATCAATAAAATTAGGCAAGGAACTCCATAAAAATGATAGGAAAGAGATCACACGCCTAAAACAGAAACCTTTTCTATTGCTGCCTCCAAATACTGTGGCAGTCATCATGACATTAAAGTGCAGCTTTTCTTTTGGAAGAATTTTCATATTTAGAACGTTTAAATGGTTTATGTCCCATGTCACAATTACACAATGCTTATCACATTCAGAACATTTACATTGGTTTGTCTCCTGTATGATTGATTTCATGCCAAAGTAGCCTCATTCTGAAACACATCCAATTCTGAACATTTAAATGATTTCTCTCCTGTATGAATCCTTTTGTGCTTTTTTTTTTCAACCCAACCTTGCTTCTGAAACATTTATCATATTCTGAACATTTAAATGGTTTCTCTCTCCTATATGAGTTCTTTTGTGAATTTTCAGGTAAGCATTGCTTCTGAAGCATTTATCACATTCTGAACATTTATATGGCTTCTCTCCTGTATGAATCCTTTCATGCTGTGTCAGATTATGCTTGCTTATGAAACATTTATTACATTCTGAACATTTAAATGGTTTCCCTACTGTATGAGTCCATTGGTGAATATCAAGGGTGGCTTTCCTTCTGAAACATTTATCACATTCTGAACATTTAAATGGTTTCCCTGTCTTATGAGTCCATTCATGCTGTTTAATTTCATTATTGGTTCTGAAAGATTTATCACATTCTGAACATTTATATGGTTTCTCTCCTGTATGAATTCTTTCGTGAATTATCAGTTGGTCTTTGCTGATGAAACGTTTATCACATTCTGAACATTTAAATGGTTTTACTCCTGTATGAATCATTTTGTGATATTTCAGACCCATCTTGCTTCTGAAATATTTATCACATTCTGAACATTTATATGGTTTCTCTCCTGTATGAATTCTTTCATGTATTTTCAGATTGACCTTGCTTCTGAAATATTTATCACATTCTAAACATCTAAATGGTTTGTCTCCTGTATGAGTCGATTGGTGAACACGAAGGGTGGCCTTACTTCTGAAATATTTATCACATTCTGAACATCTAAATGGTTTTTCTTCTGTATGAGTTATTTCATGAATTTTCTGGTGGGCCTTCCTTATGAAATATTTATCACATTCTGAACATTTAAATGGTTTCTGTCCCGTGTGAGATAATTTATGCCTTTGCAGGCTCCTTTTGTAACCGAAACATTTCTCACATTCTGAGCATTGAAATGGTTTCTCTCCTGTATGAATTCTTTCATGATTTTTCAGGTAGGCCTTACTTCTGAAACATTTCTCACATTCTGAACATTTAAATAGTTTATGTTCCATATGAGCCATTTCAGGCAGTTGAAGGTTCCTTTTCTCATTGAAATATTTATCACATTCAGAACTTTTACTTTTGAGTGTACCTTGACTATCATGAACGTCAGTCCTTAGCTCGCTTCTGTGGTGATCAACAGAATTTGAGTCGGTGGTACAGCTCTCACTTTTAAAATCTCTCTGACCTTTCAGTCTTCCAGATTGTACAAGTCTGGGGCAATAGCTGCAGTTTCTCTTTGGTCTGTTTAATCTTTCTCCTTTCTGGGCTATTGCTTTCACACCGTTTGATGTTATGCTACTGATACCTTCCTCAGAGTCGGCTGAAGGATCTGTGCTGTCTCTGGCGCACCCTTTCTCTTTCTGCTGCTCATCGCACGTTCCCACTCTTTCACTATCATTCCTAAATCCATCATCTGTTGGATAAAAAATATGATCCTTAATTTTACAGCTATGGAAAATCGCATTCTTAAGGCAGGAAGTGCTCCTACCTCAGAAAATCCACTGGAGAACCTGAGATAGAGGTACAATCGGCAGGGGTGGGGGGGAGGGAGGAAGAAAGGAGGGCAGCATGGGGCTCAGGGGGAGGTTAAATTAAAAAAAAAAGTTATGCGCATGCCGGCCCAGTATACAGTAGTTCATGTCCTGTGTAAGCTAGCTGGCAACCGCGTAACTCTGGGCTCTCCAAAATGCCTCCCCCCCGTACCACCTTCTGCCCTGCCTACTTTTCTCCTGAGAGGTCAGAGGCAACATTCAGTGGTATTGCCTGTTTTACTGTCAATTAATATTGGGGGTTAGGTGGCCCCAGGGGATTTAACTAGGCATAATTCTCTCCTGCCTGCTTAAATAGCTTTGAATATCATACCTTAGGTGTTACTGCACACATAAATATTTTGAATAAGACATCCCCAAATATGTGTGTAAACGCCAATATGCCTATGCAATATTCTGAAAATATCCTATTAACTTATATTGGGAGAGAGGTGTGGTAGCCGTGTTAGTCCACTCTTAAAGGTTATCAATAGAAATCAAACAAAATAAAACATGGAAAAGAAAATAAGATGATACCTTTTTTATTGGACATAACTTAATACCAGTCAGGCCCCCACCCCTGTGGGCCAACACTTTACAAGACCAGAACACTGCACCAGTGATTTCACAGTAAGAATACTGAAAGGTAATTTTAAAACAATACAGGAACGTAAGACCTTTGAAATAAGAATGATTGAATATTTTGACATCCAACAAACAGGACTTAATGAGAATCTGGGTTTTCTAACTCATTATAAAACATAAAGCTGTATTTCTCTGTTTATTTCTCTGTTTATTACCCTCCTCTCACCTACCAACACCCATCCTGTTAGAATATCAATGAAATGCTTTGATGTCCCCATGCATACCTCCTACCCATCCCCACCCTCCCACTCTGTTAGACTGTCAAAGTAATGCTTTGATGTTTCTCTCATATATACTATCTGCTACCTCATTTGCTTATTTCCGATCTGATGAAGAAGGGCAACCTTCGAAAGCTAATCAAGAAATGTATTAAATTATGTCCAATAAAAAAGGTATCATCTTATTTTCTTTTCCATGTTTTATTTTGTTTGATTTCTATTGATAACCTTATATTGGGAGAAATTTGGTCTTCTCTCCTTTTTGAAATTGTTATACAGCCATCATTTTATTGATATACTATACTGCTTCTTTCTGATGCTTTGTCTCAAAATATGAGTGCAAAAACAGTTATGATGAAAACATACATAAATGCATAGAGACGATGTTCTTGGTCACAGAATATGAGTGCAATAATAAATGTAGTTTAAAAACAATTATGATAAAAGCATACACAAATACATAAAAGCAATGTACTCAGTCATAGCACATTGGTACAATAATAATATATGGTCTGAAAAAAAGTTAATATGGTGGACACGATAATGTATAAGCAAATCGAGTGACTCCTGATGCAGGCCTAGCGGCCGAAACACAACGTTTGTGCTGTCTTTCTACTCAAACTTTTTGAACTCAAGTACACGTCTTTCCAGTCTTTGGTACCCGTGGTCCAACTCCCACTTTTCTTGTCCAATCTCAAAAGTAATAGCAAGCCATGGGTTCTCTCTCTCTCTACATTTAAGGCTGATAGGTTTTTTCTATCTTGTATGAGTCCTTCAGTCTTGCTTCTGAAACAATTATCACATTCTGAACATTTAAATAGTTTCTCTTCCATATGTCATTCAGTGAAGATTTAGGTGGGCCTTCCTTATGAAACTCACTCCAGCCTCAAACCATGCCAGGTCTCATACAGGCCATCTATGAGAATTTAGTATAAGAATTTCATTTCGCTCTATTCTCCTGACGATGCTTTGGAATATGAAAAATGGTTCCATGTTGGGAATGGTATAGGAATTCAGAAGAATTGCTTGCTCTCACGGTGTCAAGCATTTAACACTCAATTGCAGATTGGACTGTTTTTGAGTGATTACCCAGAACCTAACAACTGTAAGATATTTGATTACTGGAGGAGAATTTAAAAGTGCAGGTCATTTATAAGAATAACAGTAGAATCACTGCGAGTTGGACTTAAGCAGATAAGTTTATGTTTTTAGTATCTTTGGATGAGTGACCCACATTGGACATTTGTATACACATGAGAAAAACAACCAGTAAAACAATAGTGGACAGTACAAATAATGCTTTAAAAGGATTAAAAACTATTAAGAAACTGCTGGAATAGGTAACGTGATTTTTTGAAGCCACTGAGCAACCAGTGAACTAGTAGGGAAATATTTGTCATTCGGAACTTGGGTAGCATTTTGTGTGTGTGGGGGGGGGGGGGGGGGGATCAATGGCTCAGATATTGGAGAACATTTAGCTGGGTATATGCTCACTATAATTAATCCTGATCAGGTAGGATTTATGACTGGAAGGTAAGTAGCTGATGATATTAGAAGAGTAAACCTCTTTTGGAAGGCACGTCAAGAGGGGATACCTACGATAGCAATAAAGTAGACGCTGAAGTTTATGGTTTATTTAAGGTAGACTGGGAGTTTATGATAGGGATGCTAAGAAAGGTGGGCATTGGGGAACGGTTTATTAGCTGGATATTGAATCCATGTACCTGACCACTGGCATGTGTCAGAGTTAATGGGAGCAACTCCTCACCGTTTGTCTTACACTGGGGCATGTGTTAGGGGTGCCCATTGTCACCCTTGTTTGACTTGGTGGTAGAACCTCTGAGGGACTTATAATAGAAGCAAGGAACATAAAGGGTCCTTGTTTGCAGATGATCTTTTGATATTGACTCAAGGTACAGAAAAGGGCCTCTTGGCTTAACAGGAGCAAATGGCAGAGTATGGAAGCTTATCGGGATTCAGAGCTAACCTCACTAACACAGAGATTTTGAATATATCCTTCAAAGGGCAGGAGATGAATCTTAGGAAACGTTTTCCCTTTCGATGGGTTTCCGACTCTATTAAATATTAGGGTATCAAAGTAGGGGCTGACTGGGACACACTCTTTAGTAGGAACTGAGATTTAGAGGGATGGGATAAATTAATACTGTCCTGGATAGGAAGGATGGAGGCAATGAGAATGATGGTTCTCCCTAAATTTTTATATTTATTCCAAGCTCTCCCTGTTGAAATACGTCCTATAATGTTTCAACACTGGCATAGAAAGATATTTTTATTTATTTATTTATTGCATTTGTATCCCACATTTTCCCACCTTTTTGCGGGTTCAGTGTGGCTTACAATATGAGTTAAATGATGGAAATACAATTTGTTACAGATTGGTTATGGATTACATTGTGCAGAGTTATGCGAGACAATCGAGGTGTCGTTAAGGAATGTAACAATGGAACACAAACATTGAAACGTTGGAAGGAGACAATGGGAGCTTAGAGGGCGATAATAAGGTATGAAGACACATGGTATATATCTTTCTGTGAGTAAAGGTATGAGAGATTACGGGAATGAGAGTTCAGAAGTGGATGTATGATGCATTAATGAACAGTAAGTATGGACTTTATATGTTTAGTTTATATGTGGAAGGAAGAGATCCAGAGTGGCTCGGAAGCCTATGCTCCAATCTAAGGGGAAAGGGGGGATGGGTATTCCCAATCTGGAAAAATATTACCAAGCTGCACAACTTAAGCCGATGTTAGCGTGTCAGGTACCCCAACCTAAACAATGGGTCCTTGCAGAACAAGGGGCTAGTACTTTTCAATTTAAGTTTCTCCCCTGGGCAGCTGGCAAATTCAAAGACATTCAAGAGGTTCAAAACCGATTTACGAGGACAACTATGGGTGTATGTCTCAAGACACGATCCCATTTATTGAAGAATAAAACATGAGCTCATTTTCAACCTCTGGGACATACAGATAACTTTGTACCTGGGTGTGGCAATAGCTTGTTTACGTAAGTACATAAGTATTGCCATACTGGGAAAGACCAAAGGTCCATCAAGCCCAGCATCCTGTTTCCAACAATGGCCAATCCAGGTCACAAATATCTGGCAAGATCCCAAAAATATACAAAACATTTTAAGCTGCTTATCCCAGAAATAAGCAGTGGAGTTTCCCCCAAGTCTACTTTAATAATGGTCTATGGACTTTTCCTTTAGGAAGCCGTCCAAATCTTTTCTAAACCCCGCTAAGCTAACCGCCTTTACCACATTCTCTGGCAACGAATTCTAGAGTTTAATTGCACGTTGAGTGAAGAAACATTGTCTCCAATACATTTTAAATGTCCTACTTTGTAGCTTCATTGAATGCCCCCTAGTCCTAATATTTTTGGAAAGAGTAACAGATGCTTCACGTCTACCCTTTCCACGCCTCATTATTTTATAGACCTCTATCATATCTCCCCTCAGCTGCCTTTTCTCCAAGCTGAAGAGCCCTAGCCACTTTAGCCTTTCCTCATAGGGAAGTCGCCCCACCCCCTTTATCATTTTCATCGCCCTTCCCTACACCTTTTCTAATTCCACTATATCTTTTTTCAGATGCGGTGACCAGAATTGAACGCAATATTTGAGGTGCGGTCACACCATGGAGCGATACAAAGGCATTATAACATCCTCATTTTTGTTTTCCATTCCTTTCCTAATAATACCAAAAATTCTATTTGCTTTCTTAGCCGCAGCAGCACACTGAGCAGAAAGTTTCAACGTTATCATCAACGACGACACCAAGATCCCTTTCTTGGTCGGTGACTCCAAACTTGGAACCTTGCATTACATAACTATAATTCGGGTTCCTCTTTCCCACATTCATCACTTTGCACTTGCTCACATTAAACGTCATCTGCCATTTAGACGCCCAGTAATTTTTCACAATCCTCCTGCGATTTAACAACTTTGAATAACTTTGTGTCATCAGCAAATGTAATTACCTCACTAGTTACTCCTATCTCTAGGTCATTTATAAATATGTTAAAAACCAGTGTTCCCAGCACAAACCCTACTACTACTACTTATCACTTCTATAGCGCTACAAGGCATACGCAGCGCTGTACATCATACACGAAAAGACAGTCCCTGCTCAAAGAGCTCACAATCTAAATAAGACAGGTAAACAGACAGAACAACTAAGAGGTAAGGGAATTACAGAGGTGGGGTACAGGGCAAGTGAGTAAAGGTTAGGCGTCAAAAGCAGTGTCAAAGAGGTGGGCTTTTAGCCTGGACTTGAAAATGGCCAAAGACGGGGCTAGACGTACCGGGTTGGGAAGTCTATTCCAGGCGTGAGGTGCAGCGAGATAAAAGGAACAAAGTCTGGAATTAGCAGTAGAGGAGAAGGGGACAGACGAGAGATTTATCCACAGAACGGAGTATCTGAGGGTAACCTAACTAACTACGCTTCTCCATTGAGAATACTGACCATTTAACCCTCTGTTTTCTATCTATTAACCAGTTTTTAATCTACAATAGGACACTACCTCCTATCCCATGACTCTCCAATTTCCTCTGGAGTCTTTCATTCGGTACTTTGTCAAACAATAAAACTGAGTGGGAAGTGGACCAATGACTCCAGAAACTGGAACAGCAGGGTCAAACAAATAGATTTTATTACAGACTCGACACAGATCTGTGTTTCGGCCACAGGCCTGCCTCAGGAGTCTCTGTAATGTATGACCAGATAAAACGCTGCTGAGAAATTAAAGAGGTCTTGAAAAAGACCTGGGTGCTAGAACTCTCAACAACATGTAATGCAGCTCTATCCACAGACCTTTTGGAAAATTCAGATACACGATATCAACCGGCTCCCCTGTATCCACATGTTTGTTCACCCCTTCAAATAAATGTAATAGATTGGTGAGGCAAGATTTCCCTTCACTAAATCCATGTTGGCTTTGTCTCATTAATCCATGCTTTTGAATATGCTCTGTAATTTCTACCATTTTGCCTGGCACTGACGTCAGGCTCACCGGTCTATAATTTCCTGGATCTCCTCTAGAACCCTTTTTAAAAATTGGCGTTACATTGGCCACTCTCCAATCTTCTGGTACCATGCTCGATTTTAAAGATAAATTTCATATTACTAACAATAGTTCTGCAAGTTCATTTTTCAATTCTATCTGTACTGTGGGTTGGATACCATCTGGCCTAGGAGATTTGCTACTCTTCAATTTGTCAAATTGCCCTTTTACATCCTCCAGGTTTATAGAGATTTCATTCAGTTTCTCCGACTCATCAGCTTTGAATACCATTTCTGGCACCAGTATGTCCCCAAAATCTTCCTTGGTGAAGACAGAAGCAAAGAATTTATTTAATCTCTCTGCTACAGCTTTTCCAGAATTCATTTAATCTCTCCACTATGGCTTTTCCAAGGACGGAAAAGACATGGTCTTCTCTATTATAGAAGATGGCCAAATTCTACATTTTGGAACGCTACAAGCTTGCTACCAACTGGCAGCTAGAGACGTATTCCTTTACCTTCAAGTTAAACATTTCACTCAGGTAGAACAACTAATAGCAGAGGGTGGAGGCCTTAAGTTGGCTTTTGAAACGTCAACAACTTGGGAGGACTTATCTATCTTTTGTTTATGGGCTCCTCAACACATTAGATAAATGGAAGGCTACCTACAGGGGGGCATGGGAGAGGGATCTACATAGAAATTACTGAGAACGGTCTTAAGGTACTGGTGAGTTGGCATTACTCTCCATCTAGATTGCAGGCCATTATGAGGAAAGGGGATGGAATATGTTGGAGAGGGTGTGGCCAGAGAGGAACATATACTCACATCTGATGGGAATATCCTAAGGTCTAGAAATTATGGAAGGCAGTATTTGCATATGGGCAACAGTTACTCAAGATTCATACTGCGTACTAGAGAAAACGCCCTACTAAGTGGGAGAGTGGAAGGGATAACGGGAGCTATGTATAAAGTAATGTTGGTTTTTACAGCAGGCCAACTGCTGATTGCCTCACACGGGACATGCCAACTATAGAGATTGTGTATTATATGTGAACAATATAGACTGACTGCCTTAAAATGTAGTAAATGGAAATATTATCAAGAAATGTGGGGAAGATTTCTCGAGTTAGAAGGACATTCTGTGAGATATTGGGAAGGGATTGGGGGAAAGGGCGGAAGGGATGGAGAGGTCTATTTTTTGTTTTTCATTATTGGGGGTGGCAATTCATTATGTAACAAGATGAACACTCATTTTTTATTTTTTATTTTAACAGATGCCGTCAGTTATTTTGCTTGAAAATTAATATAAAGATACAAACGAAAGAAAATGGCGAGACTGCCTCGGGAGGCTGCAGCCATTTTGGAATTGCGAATGGCATCATTACAATGAACTGCATTTTGTACTGTGATTTGCATTAACCTATCAGAAATACTAAATGTTCATGACTAAGTCAAACAGCACCGTGTCCATCAGTCATGTTCCTCCACAACAGTGCAGCCCTTTCAACAGTATAGATTTCTCAACCCCAAGACACTCTAGGTTGAAGGGTTTTGCAGACCTGATCCCATCCCTGGAATACCCACCTCTATCAATGCCTCCTCCATCTCAATAGAGAGTTTACTCTATCCAAAGTGGGGAGATTGACAGTGGAAGGAGAAAAGAAGATGACAGCCTTTTATCCCACCTGCACTGAATTCCTGAATGGTACCAGCTGACTTTAGTAAAGATGTGCAAGAGGATACGAACTTAAGAATAGTACTACTACTACTACTATTTAGCATTTCTATAGCGCTACAAGGCATACGCAGCGCTGCACAAACATAGAAGAAAGACAGTCCCTGCTCAAAGAGCTTACAATCTAATAGACAAAAAATAAATAAAGTAAGCAAATCAAATCAATTAATGTGAACGGGAAGGAAGAGAGGAGGGAAGGTGGAGGCGAGTGGTTACAAGTGGTTACGAGTCAAAAGCAATGTTAAAGAGGTGGGCTTTCAGTCTAGATTTAAAGGTGGCCAAGGATGGGGCAAGACGTAGGGGCTCAGGAAGTTTATTCCAGGCGTAGGGTGCAGCGAGAAAGAAGGCGCGAAGTCTGGAGTTGGCAGTAGTGGAGAAGGGAACAGATAAGAAGGATTTATCCATGGAGCGGAGTGCACGGGAAGGGGTGTAGGGAAGGACGAGTGTGGAGAGATACTGGGGAGCAGCAGAGTGAATACATTTATAGGTTAGTAGAAGAAGTTTGAACAGGATGCGAAAACAGATAGGGAGCCAGTGAAGGGACTTGAGGAGAGGGGTAGTATGAGTAAAGTGACCCTGGTGGAAGACGAGACGGGCAGCAGAGTTTTGAACCGATTGGAGAGGGGAGAGGTGACTAAGTGGGGGGCCAGCAAGAAGCAGATTGCAGTAGTCTAAACGAGAGGTGACAAGGGTGTGGATGAGGGTTTTGGTAGAGTGCTCGGAAAGAAAGGGGCGGATTTTACGGATAGCCATAGCAGTGGCCAATCCAAGTCACAAGTACCTGGCAGAAACCCAATCAGTAGCACCGTTCCATGCTACCAATCCCAGAGCAAGCAGTGGCTTCCTGTATGTCCATCTCAATAACAGGCTATGGACTTTTCCTCCAGAAACTTGTCCAACTCTTTTTTTTAAACCCAGATACGCTAACCACCATTACCCACATCCTCCAGCAATGAGTTCCAGAGCTTAACTATTCTTTGAGTGAAAAAATATTTCCTCCTATTAGTTTAAAAGTATTTCCATGCAATTTCGAACTCTGCTATATCTTTTTTGAGATACAGTAACCAGAACTGAACACAATACTCAAGGTGAGGTCACACCATGGAGCAATACTTTTGGTCTTATTTTGCATCCCTCTCCTAATAATTACTAGCACGTTATTTGCTTTTTTAGCTGCCGCAACACACTGAGCACAAAATTTCAGTGTGTATTGTCTGCAATGACACCTAGGTTTTTTTCTTGAGTGCTAACTCGTAAAGTGGATCCTAGTATCAGATAACTATGATTCAGATTATTCTTCCCAATATGCATCATTTGCATTTGTCTACGTTAAATTTCATCTGTCATTTGGATGCCTAGTCTTCTAGCTTCCTAAGGTCTTCCTGCAATTTTTCATAATCCACAAGTGTTTTGACAACTTTGAATAGTTTCCTATCATCTGCATATTTCATCACCTCACTTACTTGTTACAGAAGGATGAGTCTGTTCAGACATCTCTGACTCAGGATGATCCATGAAGGGGAGATCTTCCTCTTGTTTAATGCTCAGTGAGAACACAGAAGTTACGACTGGAAGGCCTGCGATGAGAAAACACATTTACAAGGATTCACCAAGTATCTGATAATACTAAATTAGGAAACCGATTTTAAGAGTCCAAATGGCTTAAAACAAATCGGAGAAATATTTTCTTCACCCAACGCGTAATTCAACTCTGGAATTCGTTGCCAGAGAACGTGGTGAAGGCGGTTAGCTTAGCAGAGTTTAAAAAGGGGTTGGACGGTTTCCTAAAGGACAAGTCCATAAACCACTACTAAATGGGAAAAATCCACAATTCCAGGAATAACATGTATAGAATGTTTGTACGTTTGGGAAGCTCACCAGTTGCCCTTGGCCTGGATTGGCCGCTGTCGTGGACAGGATGCCGGGCTCAATGGACCTTTGGTCTTTTCCCAGTGTGGCACTACTTATGTACTTATGATGTTAATGACCTATCTCCTGTGATCTAAAAATGCAAAGCCCATTAAAACCAAAACATTTACTTACTGTTGGAGTCATTTGGATTTTCTTTTCCCTCCCACTCAGATTGTTGAGTGAAATATTTCTCATCTTCATTTTTAATCTTGAATACAACATCAAGATTAACAATTGAATAACCTGTTGATAAGAAGTAGGAAAATTACATCTAAATTGTATTTGTAGAATCCCTCGGGAGGTTCCATCTGCTTCATGTTTTGATATGTGATGTGTGCATGGAGGTTTGTATATATGCGTATTAATCTTGAGGTATGTGTATTTGTCTGACAATAATTAGAGAGAAGATCATATCATCCAGTTTTTCGGATTAAGAGAATTGTCTTCATAGCCCTCCTAGGTGGAGACACTAAAGGTGCCAATCTTCTGGTTATCATTTGGAGAGGTTATATGTTGTACAATACAATTGACTAGCGTGCAACTGATACGTCATGACCTTATGTAGAAATCTCAGAAGAAATCTGCGAGGTAAATCCTCTCTCTAGTCTTCTGTATAGGAATGGGAGAGAGACTCCTGCTGGTGTTGTGTGAAGCCTCTAGTTTAAGGTATGATTTTATCTTACAACAGAGAGCAGAATCTTTTGCAGATCCTGAAGCAGTGATATATTTCACAGGCTCCTATTGAGGGGATGGCATCAGAAGCCAGGATCTAAATTTCATGTGTCCATGGTATCTAGTTCCTGTGATTTTTACACCACTGATTCCATAATGTGCTTGTGTGGTAGATGACAGAAAAACATATTTACCTCGTGACATGAGGATGTCATGAATCTCCTTGACGACCTTCTTGTACAGCTCCTTCTGCCATTCTCCCAGAAGGTCCCAGTCCATTTCCGAGAAATAAGCAGCAACATCCTTGAATGTGACCAATGGCTATAACAGCAAATAGGACACCCTACATCAAAGTTTCATTATTTTTTATTTCACCTATCAACATACTTCTAGACGGTTTACAATAAACATATGTAATAAATCACACAAAAAGAAAAATTTTAAAAACGGGTACCAAAAACATAGGAGAGTGTAGGAGGGAAGTTCTGGAAGCCAAATTTAGGCTTTTAGATAGAAAACTGAAAACTAAAAGTATCAGAGTAACAGTCTCAGAAATACTCCCTGTTTCACATACAGGAGCCAAGAGATTTCCAGAGCTCCAGAATTTCAATGTTTGGGTGAGACAATGATACAGGGAAAAAGGATTTAGATTTGTTAGGAACTGGACAACATTCTGGGTAAGGGGAAGCATGTTCCAAAAAGATGTGCTGAACCTTAACCAGGGCAGAATCAAATGTTTAAAAGGAGATACTACAACTTGGGGGAAAGACGACAGTCACTCAGGGGTTGGGATTAGGTATCTTTAAAGGATACTATTAGATCAGGGAAGTAAGGGCATCCTGATAGGGAAGTTGCAACAATGGCAGAAGTAGGCCAGATGCCTTCAAGGGAAGAGCAGATGCAGAGAAGAGACTGCTAACGATCCCTGTCAAACTACTAAGCAAGTTGTAAATACAGGCAAAAAACACACTTTGAAATGTCTGTATACTGAATTTCCTGGGGTTCTACAGGGAAGGCTTTTACCAATTTCATCTGACTCCAGTCATTCAACCCTCTGAATTCCAATCAAAACTGAATATCCAAGGGTCTGCCTAGGGATGTGCACTTCCCCAGGTAGACCCAGAAGGACTGTCATTTTATTCTAGTTAACCTTTTTCCTTGCCCATATCAGAACTCATTTATTGTAACAAATTCCCCATAAGCAAGAAATAAAGAGAATTAGAGACAGGTTCAATTATTCAATTTATTACTCACCCAAGCCAGGTTACATATGAAGCGTTGATTTATAAGAATATAATTAAATATTCTTATGGGGAGATCTTCAACAGGGTGACATGCAGGTCAACCTCTGGTCTCAGACCGTCCCCCTATAGGGAGGCTGTCAGCCATATTTATACTCTTGATTTACATTGATCCCTATTACCCCCCACCCCTTCCCCTAAAAACACTTGCTCTCACACAGATGGCACTAACCGCAAATTTTTGATATTTTTACCCTTGGAAAAAATCCCCCACCTTTTTCCGGCAGATGGACAACTATCTTTGACCACAAATGTTCTTTCTCACTTCTGCTTTTTTCATGCACCTGCTACATGGTCCCTCCCTGCTATCTCTGTGGTCAGAATCTATTTTCATCATTCCAAACTATCAAACTAATGCCACAGTTATAAAATGCTTTTTTTTTTTAATTAATTCTTCCTTGGCCTGTCTTTCCCAGCAACCCTTAGGCTGGGCAAAGCTCTTCCAGCAGGTCCCAAGCTGGGTAGTAGGCCTCAGGCCTGTACTATATTTATACAATACAAATCCTACAAGCTTGAAAAATAAGATGGGAGAGAGAGAGAGTAGACTGCACTTAGGGGTCCTTTCACTAGGCCTCAGTAGGCTATGGGGGAAACGGCACACGGCGATCCGGCAGTGGTTCTGGCTCACACTGCACCATTTCAGGGACAGATTTTTTTTTGGGGGGGGGAGGGGGATCTGTGGAAGGAAGACAACCAAATGGAACACTGTGATATCAGGTATAAATTATATCGCCATGATAGGGTGGATTAAACTGGAGGGTGGTAGCGCAATGTGTTAAAGAGGAAATTGAGTGGAACAGAATAAAAATTCAGCAGGAAACAGACTGCAAAGTGGATAGAGACAGGTCAGAAAGAGCGAGAGATACAGGGAAAATGACAAAACTTGATAAAGGATGAGGAACAGTAGATACTAAAGAAGAGAAAGGGAAGAGAAAGAACGACATGGGATAATGGTGGTGGAGAAAAGAAAATGAACCGACAATGAAAAGAGAAAGGTAAAAATATTTAAAAAATAGAACAAATTATCTACACAACAAAGGTTAGATGTTGTGATTATATCACCTCATTCTCACTATCCCCTGTCCAGAGATCTTTCTTATAGGAAAAGTTTGTATCACCTCATTACAAGCTTTAATCCAAGTTTCATCACTTGCTTCAGGCAGTTCCTCACATGTGCCGTCGGTGGTGGTCACATTTCCTGTTTCCTTACACCCCTGAGGCTCAGTCCTGAATCCATCTTGCTCAAACCGGATTAAAATGTCAGGTTTCACACTGTAGGAGCCTATTATAAGAAAAAGAAAGCATTACAAATTTGGTTTTTTAAAGTTACCACAGAGCCAATAAGTGATCAGAATATTGCTGTTTTCATAGACACCTCTACTGGTACAGAACCAAAAAAAGAGGGGTACTGCTGTACTGATCATCATCAGAAATACCCTGATATTTTCATACTGTGACAGAGCAACAGCTCTGTCATCAGGAGGGTTTTTTGGTTTTGGTTTTTTTTTGACACAGGCTGTTTTCTATCTAGTTTCTGTAGATCAGAAATCAGATTTTGCAGGACACCAACAATTGGAAAACTGTTACATCATTACAGGGTAAATATTCAGCTTGAGACAGTCGGTGGTTTTTACCCGCTTATAACCACAGGCTGAATTAACCCCCGATAGTCAACGCTGGACAGACATCAGCACTGAATACACAGTAAGTGTGGTCACACAGAAGTTAATGGGGCGACGGCCAATATTCAGAGCAGTGCCCGGTAATCTCAGAAGATAAAGTTAGGACAGCCTTTTTGTTATCCATATATGTGTCCAGTTAGTGAACGATCAGTGTTAACCAGTGAAGTGCTGGATCTGCCCAAGCTCCACCCTCATACTATCCCGGTTAATACACTGTCAGTCAGAGGGGAGGATATTCAGTGATACCATCCAGTGAAGGGCCACTGAATGTATGAGAATGATCAGCTCAGTGGGGTTTAGCTGGTCAGGAGCCTCTCCTGCTCAGTTCAACCCTTTTGAATATCAGGCCCTAAGATTTTATAAGTCAGAGTGGAAGAGGTCTTCAGCCCCCACTAGAGGGCACCGGTGACAAAGAATTCCTAGAATAGGGGTGATTGAAACAGCAACAATGGCATAAAATGCCCCCATCCCCACATACTAAGAGGCAGGTATCGCCAGTTAACCCCCTAGATCAAATTATGCCTCTATTTCAACATTTACACTGGCTTCCTGTGCATTCTCACATTCTGTTTAAAATATTATGCCTAGCACCTAAGGCATTTCCTTTGGGAAAGCCAGCATGCCCTTCTTTGGTTATCCCCTACACAGTTTCTTCAATCTTTGGATATTAGTGGATTCATTTTATCCCATTCCAAGAAGGCCCATTATGAGATAACACGTCATTCGGCTTTCTAGTTTTGCTGCCATTAAGTTATGGAATGATCGCCCGGGATATATTTCTCATCGGGAGTTTAAAATTTTACTCGACTCATTTCTTTGAAACTGCTTTTTGGCACCAGATTTGATTCAGGTGGCTTGTTCTGGTGCCTGATGTTATCCACTTTGCAGGCTGATTGTTGCTTGGCATGAAAAGGTTCTTTCCTGTTAAAAATGTTGGCATTCTTTTCTATATTAATTATTTTACTTGTAAACCGCTTTCATCACAAGTACCCGGTAGAAACCCAATTAGTAGCACCATTCCACGCTACCAATCCCAGGGCAAGCAGTGGCTTCCCCCCATGTCCATCTCAATAACAGGCTTATAGACTTTTCCTCCAGAAACATGTCCAAACCTTTTTTAAACCCAGATACGCTAACCGCCATTAACACATCCTCCAGCAATGAGTTCCAGAGTTTAATTATTCTTTGAATGAAAAAGTATTTCCTCCAATTAGTTTAAAAGTATTTCCACGCGATTTCACTGAGTGTCCCCTGGTCTTTGTACTTTTTGAATGAATGAGAAATCAATAAACCTTCACCCGCTCCACATCACTCAGGATTTCGCAGACCTTAATCATATTACTCTCAGCCATCTCTTTTCCAAGCTGAAGAGGCCTAACCTCTTTAGCCTTTCCTTATATGGGAGCAGTTCCATCCCATCATTTTGGTCGCTATGAAATAGTGGTCTGATAAGAAAGTCACACAAAAATGGACTGTACATAGGAGTAAATTGAAACATTAAGAAAAAGAAAAAATAAGAAAAAGGTGCAAGACATGAGGATTTTGGCTAATGAGGAAGTTCGCACGGCAAACTAAAAAATTCATATGGAACAGCCAAGAATCTGAAGTCTTTCCCTCCTTGCTGAATAAAAATTAGAATTGACTAAAATTGAACGAATATAATTACTTGATTAGATGTTAGGTATATTTGAAGCAAGAAAGCCGGCAAAACAATCAGTTGAACCGCTGAATGATAAAATAGGCACTAAGAGAAGACCATAGTAGACAGATTAAATTAATTCTTTCCAAGGAAGATGTGGAAAATACACCAATGTGAGAAATGATATTCGATGCATATCGTAAGTACATAAGTGTTGCCATACTGGGAAAGACCAAAGGTCCATCGAGCCCAGCATCCTGTTTCCAACAGTGGCCAATCCAGGTCACAAATACATGGCAAGATCCCAAACATATACAAAACATTTTATACTGCTTATCCCAGAAATAGTGGATTTTCCCCAAGTCCATTTAATAACGGTCTATAAGTACATTAGTATTGCCATAGTCAGAGAAACTGAAAAAAATCTCTGTAAACCTTGTAATTGGGCAATTTGAAAAACTGAAGAGTAGCAAATTGCCTGGACCAGATGGTATACATACCAGACTACTGACAGAGTTGAAAAATGAACTTGCAGAGCTACTGTTAGTAACATGTAATTTATCTTTAAAATAACGCATAGTACTAGAAGACTGGAGGATGGCCAATGTAACACCAATTTTTAAAAAGGGTTCCAGAGGTGATCCGGGAAATTATAGCCTGACATCGATGCAGGGCAAAATGTATTATAAAGAATAAAAATTACAGAGCATATAGTCAACATGGATTTAGTGAAGAGAAATCTTGTCTCACCAATCTACTACATTTCTTTGAAAGGGTGAACAAACATGTGAATAGAGGTGAGCCGCTTCATATTGTGTATCTGGATTTTCAAAAGTACCTCATGAAAAAGACTACTGAGGAAATGACAGAGTCCCGGGATAGGAGGTGAAATGAGAGAGTCATGGGATAGAAGGTGAAATGACAGAGTCCCGGGATAGGAGGTGAAATGAGAGAGTCATGGGATACGAGGTGAAATGACAGAGTCCCGGGATAGGAGGTGAAATGAGAGAGTCATGGGATAGGAGGTGAAATGAGAGAGTCACGGGATAGGCGGTGAAATGAGAGAGTCCCGGGATAGGAGGTGAAATGAGAGAGTCATGGGATAGGCGGTGAAATGAGAGAGTCCCGGGATAGGAGGTGAAATGAGAGTCAAGGGATAGGAGGTGAAATGAGAGAGTCATGGGATAGGAGGTAGTGATCTCTACTGGATTAAAAACTGGTTAAAAAAATAGAAACAGAGAGTAAGATTAAATGGTCAATATTCTCAAGGGAGAAGGGTAGATAGTGGGGTTCCCAAGGGGTTGGTGCTGGGACTTCTGCTTTTTAACATATTCATTAATGATCTAGAGATGGGAATAACTAGTGAGGTAATTAAATTTAATGACCATACAAGTTATTCAAATTGCAAGAGGATTGTGAAAAATTGTAAGAGGACCTTACGAGACTGGGAGACTGGGCATGCAAATGGAAAATGACATTTAATGTGAGCAAGTGCAAAGTGATGCATGTGGGAAAGAGAAAACCAAACTATAGCAACATGATCCCAGGTTCCACATTAGGAGTCACAGCCCAGGAAAAGGATCTAGGTGTCATCGTTGATGATATGTTGAAACCTTCTGCTCAGTGTGCTGCTGCGGCTATGAAAGTAAATAGAATGTTAGGTATTATTAGGAAAGGAGAATGTTATAATGCCTTTGTATCTCTCCATTGTGCGACTGCACCTCAAATACTGTGCGCAATTTGGTCACCACTACTCTTATGTTCTTATTGTTTTTATCTAAGGATGGATAGACCCATGAAGACCCCCTCTAATAGGTTGGCAAACCAGCCATCTACCAGAGAGGTTCCCTTGAAGGCTGTCTATGATATGTTTGCGCTTATCAGCCCCCCATTATCTGCAACCCCCATTACCTCTCTTCCCTCCTCTCCCCCTATGTCCCCACCCGTAACCTCCGCTCTCAGGACAAATCACTCCTATCTGTACCCTTCTCCACCACCGCTAACTCCAGACTCCGCCCCTTCTGCCTCGCATCACCTTATGCCTGGAACAGACTCCCCAAGCCCATACGCCATGCGCCCTCCCTGCCCATCTTCAAGTCCTTACTCAAAGCCCATCTCTTCTCCCTTGCTTTTGGCGCCTAACCACCTTCCCCATTCATGATACCTACACTGACTACATAGTTCGTAACCTTTAGATTGTAAGCTCTCCTGAGCAGGGACAGTCCTTCCCCTTGTTTAAAATTGTACAGCGCTGCGTAACCCTTGTAGCGCTATAGAAATGCTAAGTAGTAGTAGTAGTAGTAGTTTCTAATGTCCATTAATTTATGTGTATTATTATCAAGCATTTTATCCAGAGGTGTATTTAATTCTCTAGATATTCTACAGAAAGGAGTGAGAAGGAAAGTTATAAGGATAATTACCTTTATTACAGCTTACCACAATAATACAACAGGATCAGGAATACAAGAAGATGGGTGGACAGTCGGACAGCACTTCGTGTAGCAAGTCAAAAGGTCTTCTGACACGCCCTAAATCCTCCTGCCTTAAATACCCCTTTTAACTCCATTCTAAGTAAAGGGGCCCATAAGCTACAGTGTTAAACTTGTTTATCCCAAACTAGCAGGAGGAGTATTATTCTTACTTGTTACAGGAGGGTGAGTCTGTTCAGACACCTCTGATTTGGGAGGATCCATCAAGGGGACATCTTCCTCTTGTTTAACACTTAGTGAGAACACAGACGTTACAATCGGAAGGCCTGTTAAGAGAAAACACATTATTACAAGGATTAGGAAATGGATTTTAAGTCTCCAAATGTCTGGAGACATTGATCTGAAAAGTCAAAGCACTTAAACCCTTCTACTTACACTTCATAGGATCATTTGGGTTTTCTTTTCCCTCCCACTCAAAATGTTGAGTGAAATATTTCTCATCTTCCTTTTCTATCTTGAACATAACATCAGGATTAACAATTGAATAACCTATAAGTAGGAAAATGGCATTTAAATATATACGAAGTTGTAGTTCTCAGCAAGAAGGGTCAGAATTTTGTTATACGGAAAAGGGAGACAGACTGCAGCTGGTCTTAAGTGAAGTCTCTACTTTAAGGTAACCATTTTATCTCACAGCACAGAGCAGCACCTTTTGCGTCAGAAGCCAGCTCTGAATTTCAGCTGCCCATGGGACCTGGTACCTGGGATCTTTCCAGCTCTGATTCAATAGCACAACAAAAAAAAAATTTTTTTCGTGTGCTACTGGGCAAAAACAATTTGTCCTATACTAAATTCAGTGTGCGAATTCCAAATCCAAAGTCAGAATTGTTGTAACACGTCAGGAAATTTTGTTATGCATAAGTTTGCCCAAATGAACTAAGCATTTGGAAAGCATTGAATAATTTTTTACAGAACGAGTTTTACTCCAACAATTACCTGATGTACATCAAAGTTTTTCTAGTAAACAGTGTATGAAAATGTGATGGAATAACAAAATTTCAAAAAAGTCTCGTTTTCCAGTTTTAAAGTCTTACTTCAGCAAGGCCCAGTACTGTTAAAAGTGCTTCAGGAATCTGCTTTTGCGTTTGTGACCGGAGTGGAGGAGTGGCCTAATGGTTAGGGTGGTGGACTTTGGTCCTGGGGAACTGAGGAACTGAGTTTGATTCCCACTTCAGGCACAGGCAGCTCCTTGTGACTCTGGGCAAGTCACTTAACCCTCCATTGCCCCATGTAAGCCGCATTGAGCCTGCCATGAGTGGGAAAGCGCAGGGTACAAATGTAACAAAAATAAAATAGATACTATTGGAGATTCTACATGGAATGTTGCTACTATTGGAGATTCTACATGGAATGTTGCTATTCCACTAGCAACATTCCATGTAGAAGGCTGCGCAGGCTTCTGTTTCTGTGAGTCTGACGTCCTGACTCACAGAAGCAGAAGCCTGCGCGGCCACATTGGTGATCTGCAAGGGCTGACTTCTACATGGAATGTTGCTAGTGGAATAGCAACATTCCATGTAGAATCTCAAATAGTAGCAACAGTGGAGGAGTGACCTAGTGGTTAGGGTGGTGGAGGAGTGGCCTAGTGGTTAGGGTGGTGGACTTTGGTCCTGGGGAACTAGGTTCGATTCCTACTTCAGGCACAGGCAGCTCCTTGTGACTCTGGGCAAGTCACTTAACCCTCCATTGCCCCATGTAAGCCGCATTGAGCCTGCCATGAGTGGGAAAGCGCAGGGTACAAATGTAACAAAAATAAAATAGATACTATTGGAGATTCTACAGGGAATGTTGCTATTCCACTAGCAACATTCCATGTAGAAGGCTGCGCAGGCTTCTGTTTCTGTGAGTCTGACATCCTGCACGTACGTGCAGGACGTCAGACTCACAGAAGCAGAAGCCTGCGTGGCCACATTGGTGATCTGCAAGGGCCGACTTCTAGTGGAATAGCAACATACCATGTAGAATCTCAAATAGTAGCAACAGTGGAGGAGTGGCCTAGTGGTTAGGGTGGTGGACTTTGGTCCTGGGGAACTGAGGAACTGTGTTTGATTCCCACTTCAGGCACAGGCAGCTCCTTGTGACTCTGGGCAAGTCACTTAACCCTCCATTGCCCCATGTAAGCCGCATTGAGCCTGCCATGAGTGGGAAAGCGCAGGGTACAAATGTAACAAAAATAAAATAGATACTATTGGAGATTCTACATGGAATGTTGCTACTGTTTGAGATTCTACATGGAATGTTGCTACTATTGGAGATTCTACATGGAATGTTGCTACTGTTTGAGATTCTACATAGAATGTTGCTACTATTGGAGATTCTACATGGAATGTTGCTATTCCACTAGCAACATTCCATGTAGAAGGCTGCGCAGGCTTCTGTTTCTGTGAGTCTGACATCCTGCACGTACGTGCAGGACGTCAGACTCACAGAAGCAGAAGCCTGCGTGGCCACATTGGTGATCTGCAAGGGCCGACTTCTAGTGGAATAGCAACATACCATGTAGAATCTCAAATAGTAGCAACAGTGGAGGAGTGGCCTAGTGGTTAGGGTGGTGGACTTTGGTCCTGGGGAACTGAGGAACTGTGTTTGATTCCCACTTCAGGCACAGGCAGCTCCTTGTGACTCTGGGCAAGTCACTTAACCCTCCATTGCCCCACGTAAGCCGCATTGAGCCTGCCATGAGTGGGAAAGCGCAGGGTACAAATGTAACAAAAATAAAATAGATACTATTGGAGATTCTACATGGAATGTTGCTACTGTTTGAGATTCTACATGGAATGTTGCTACTATTGGAGATTCTACATGGAATGTTGCTACTGTTTGAGATTCTACATGGAATGTTGCTACTATTGGAGATTCTACATGGAATGTTGATACTATTGGAGATTCTACATGGAATGTTGCTATTCCACTAGCAACATTCCATGTAGAAGGCTGCGCAGGCTTCTGTTTCTGTGAGTCTGATGTCCTGACTCACAGAAGCAGAAGCCTGCGCGGCCACATTGGTGATCTGCAAGGGCCAACTTCTACATGGAATGTTGCTAATAGCAACATTCCATGTAGAATCTCAAATAGTAGCAACAGTGGAGGAGTGGCCTAGTGGTTAGGGTGGTGGACTTTGGTCCTGAGGAACTGAGTTCGATTCCCACTTCAGGCACAGGCAGCTCCTTGTGACTCTGGGCAAGTCACTTAACCCTCCATTGCCCCATGTAAGCCGCAGTGAGCCTGCCATGAGTGGGAAAGCGCAGGGTACAAATGTAACAAAAATAAAATAGATACTACTGGAGATTCTACATGGAATGTTGCTACTATTGGAGATTCTACATGGAATGTTACTATTCCACTAGCAACATTCCATGTAGAAGGCTGCGCAGGCTTCTGTTTCTGTGAGTCTGACGTCCTGACTCACAGAAGCAGAAGCCTGCGCGGCCACATTGGTGATCTGCAAGGGCCAACTTCTACATGGAATGTTGCTAATAGCAACATTCCATGTAGAATCTCAAATAGTAGCAACAGTGGAGGAGTGACCTAGTGGTTAGGGTGGTGGAGGAGTGGCCTAGTGGTTAGGGTGGTGGACTTTGGTCCTGGGGAACTGAGGAACTGAGTCGGATTCCCACTTCAGGCACAGGCAGCTCCTTGTGACTCTGGGCAAGTCACTTAACCCTCCATTGCCCCATGTAAGCCGCATTGAGCCTGCCATGAGTGGGAAAGCGTGGGGTACAAATGTTACAAAAAATATATATATATATTTTCCCATTGCAAAAACCAGCAGTAGTCCCCCATCATGTTGGGATTCCAGAGGCCTTGATATCTGTTCTCCATTGTAGAAATGTCTTTATGGAACCTCTCTCCATGTTCGTCACTTACGTGTCCCAAATTGGGTGGGAAAAAGTCAAGATGGGAATGTAAGAAATGCATTTTCAATGACATTCGGCAGCCAAGTTGTTCGTATGCTTTAAGCATGTTGTCTACTAGTTCAGCATAGTTTTCAGCTCGTCTGTTCCCAAGGAAGTTCTGCACTACTAGCACAAATGCATCCCAAGCTGCAAGTTCCAGAGGGTTGAGTTTTGTTCTGAATGTGTCATCATGCATTAGTTTGTTGATTTCGGGGCCAATAAAAATTCCGGCCTTTATTTTAGCCTCAGTTTTCAGTGTGCTAAACATCTCCTTCAAATACTGAAAACCATTTCCATCACGATCACGTGCAATTACAAAATTTTTTATTACACCAAGTTTAATGTGAAGTGGTGGAAGATAAACTTGAAGTGGATCGACCAGTGATTTGTGTTGTACATTGTACCGACCAACTGTGTGCTCGACTCTTGAGAGGCCAGTGTCTCATTTTGTAATATTTTTGTCATCACGACTGTTCCATAGGCACAAGAAACACATATGCTTCGTGTACCCTAACTGTAGGCCAAGCATCAGTGTTATCACTTTCAGGTCAGCACAAATATTCCATTTATGTTCAGAGTATTTGATCATTTTCAAAATTAACCCCATCATAGAAGCATGGGTCTCTTTCATTCCAACCCCAGATGGTTTTTCGTTACCATTGTGCAACAAGACAGCTTTCAAACTCGTTTTGCTAGAGTCTATGAATAGCCTCCATTCATCAGGAACATGTGTACCGTCTAACTCCATCATAAGACCATTTCCATCAGTACAGAAACAGACATCGCTTTCCATTGCATAGTATGCAGCTAACTTGGTGTGTCGATGACGAAAGTGTGAAGTTGTGGTGCTTCGTTGTAGCAAATTCCATTCCCGAAGTCTAGAAGCTAGCAGTTCTGACTTTTCTTTAGATAACGACAGATCTCTTACCAGATCATCTCAATCTGATTGGCTCAGCAAGTGTGGTTGACCCTCCCGTTGTTCTGGATCAGGAAATACATCATGCCAATCAACGTCTTCTTCTTCATCAGGATCAGAAGCGTCAGTTTCAATTGGTCTTCTTTCTGCAGGAGGGGCAGGCACTGGATTCTCTACATCGTGTGGTACTAGTTTAAGAGCAGACTCACAGTCAGGATACACAATTTGTGACTTGTTTCTCTTTGAATATCCGGCGATTTTAGTCATGGTGATTTTTCTGCTCACGCCAAACCATTGGCACTGCAAAAGCCATTCCTTTCCTTTTACCATTCAACCACTGCGTTAGCCCAGAGTAACACACAGTGCAACAAACATGAGGTGCCCAGCTTTTATCTTGATCTCCAATTTGACAAAGAAATACTTGTAAGCAAGGCGCACTCGCTTTGTCAGATTCTTGCGCTGATCAGTGTATTTGCCACATATGTAGCAGAAATTGCGTCTATCCATCTTGCCTTATATACTTACTGCTGACATCAGCCAACAGACATGTCTGAGCGAGTCCGGACAGGTCCGGGCATGTCCGTTGGAATATTTCCAATATAGAATGCGTTAATATTATAAGTGAATAGGCTTTGCATGTATAACTTAAAATCTAGACGTGTCAGGCAAATTCGGAGTTCATATTTGGAATCGGCGGGTTCAATTTAGTATAAATCACATGCTTTTCTCTCAGTAGCAAAATTATTGTTGCGTTGTTTTTGCAAAAACTTCATTGGCTACCAGTACAATACAGGGCTAAATTTAAAACTCTATGTCTGATCTTCAAGGCCCTGAAAGGAAATGGCCCCAAGTATCTGAAGAATAGGATGATCCTCCAAACACCGCCAAGGACACTAAGATCCTCCCAAGGACTTTCACTAACTACACCCTCTCCAAAAGACATTACACGATGTGATACCCCGCAAGCGAGCCTTCTCCGGAGTAGCCCCCACACTCTGGAATGCACTGCCTGAAAGGCTTTGCTTAACACAAGACTATCTGTACTTCAGGAAGCAGGTGAAAGCTTGGCTCTTCAACCAAGCCTTTAATGGAAGAAGTAACTAACTTGTTAGTCTCACACACAAGGATTGACTCAGGCTGCACATACTGCAGGGGGACATGTTTATCCACTCCTACCCTAGCAGAGATAATATTTAACCATTTCTTTGACCTCATGTGCACCTTTCTTTAAATTAACCACCTTACTTTCTAACTCTTCTTACAATCTTACTCTCTTACCTATCTATATGTTCCATCTTTGCTTATACCCTTCACTGTAAATTAAAATGTTCTACTACATATTGGGTTGACATTGTAAGTAGTAGACTATCCAGCTTATTTTCAAAAGAGAAAGACGCCCATATTTCGACCCAAATCGGGAGATGGGCGCCTTTCTCTCATGGGCGCCCAAATCGGTATAATCGAAAGCTGATTTTGGGCGCCTCCAACTGCCACGGGAACGAACAAAGTTGACGGGGGCGTGTCAGAGGCGTGATAAAGGTGGGACTGGGGCGTGTTTATCGGCCGAGGAGAGATGGGCGCGCTCGGCCGATAATGGAAAAAAAAGGGCGCCAGAAGCGAGAATTTGGGTCACTTTTTTTGGACCCTTTTTTTTCATGAACAAGTCCCCAAAAAGTGCCCCAACTGCTCACCGGAGAGAATCGGTGATGACCTCCCCTGACTCCCCCAGTGGTCACTAACCCCCTCCCACTCAAAAAAAAAAAAAAAAAAAAAACTTTAAAAACTTTTTTTTCCAGCCTGTACGCCAGCCTCAAATGTCATACCCAGCTCCATCACAGCAGTATGCAGGTCCCTGGAGCAGTTGTTAGTGGGTGCAGTGGACTTCAGGCAGGTGGACCCAGGCCCATCCCCCCCCATCTGTTACATTTGTGCTGCTAAATGGAAGCGCTCCAAACCGCCCCCAAAACCCACTGTACCCACATCTAGGTGCCCCCCTTCAGCCATAAGTGCTATGGTAATGGTGTAGATGTCACATCCGTCGCTCCCTCTGGCTGCTCCTCTGCGGGAAGCAAGGGCCGGGAGGAAGGACCAGCAGCCAGAGAGGGCTTACCTGGCGGTCTCCCGGATGGGCGCCTGTTTCGGGTGCAGTAGGGCCGAGCCGGTGTCCATTGCGGCGATGGCCGGCCTTCTTGAGGCCGCGGCTGAGAGCCGGGGCTCACCGCGGCGATTGCCGCCCTGTCCGGGGCCGAGCCCGTGGGCCGGCGATCGCGGCTTTCAGGCTCTCGGTCGCCAGCTATGGGCTCCGTGCTTGCGCCAGCGGGGAGGATGGCGCCGAGACGCAATGGCCGGCGTCTTCCCCACATTCGGGTGCGGGAGCCCGAAGCTCCGCCTCAGAGGAACCAGATTGGGATGCGGGTGCTGTAGCCCCGCCTGGGAAGCCGGACAGAACCAACCAGAGGGATTTCTTCAGTAGCCGGGTTCCGATTGGCCGGCCATGTCGGCTGGGGCTGGGCGGTTGATTGCTGACAGTATTTAAGGAGCGGGGCTGAAACAGGACGTTGCTTCAGGTTCTGTTTCCCTATGGCCAGTCTTTGTGTGTTCTTGTTTTCAGTACGTTCCCTTGCTCTCCTGGTTTGACCGTTGGACTGTTTTTGGACAACTCTGCTAGCCGCCTGCCCTGACCTGTTGCCTGTGTTTGGACGACGCTGTGAGCTGCCTGCCCTGTTGCCTGTTTCTGGACGATGCTGTGAGCTGCCTGCCCTGACCTGTTGCCTGTTTCTGGACTACTCTGATTTCCACCTGCCCTTCCCGCTCCCGGTTCTGGGTCAGTTCGTCAACCCCGCGGTTCCGGAAGTCCCGTTGGCCGCCTGCAGCTGGGGGCTCAACCCCCGGTGAACAGCGGTCGCCGCGGGTGAAGTCTTGGGGTTGCACGGCTGTCCTCTGAGGTCCTTCGGGGCCTTGCGGGACCTAAGGGCTCACCTTCTTTCCAGATAAGACAGTAGAGTTGTGGGCAGTGGGTTTTGGGGGGGGATTTGGGGGGGGGGGCTCAGCACCCTAGGGAAGGGAGCTATGCACCTGTGAGGTATTTTAATTTTTTTTTTACTTTTTACAAGTGCCCCCTAGGTGCCCTGTTGGTGTCCTGGCATGTCAGGGGACCAGTGCACTACGAATCCTGGCCCCTTTCATGACCAAATGCCTTGGATTTGTTTGTTTTTGAGCTGGGCGCCTTCGGTTTCCATTATTGCTAAAAACTGATACCGACCAGCTCAAATCCACCCAAATGCGATGCAGGAGGAGTGGCCTAGTGGTTAGGGTGGTGGACTTTGGTCCTGGGGAACTGAGGAACTGAGTTCGATTCCCGGCACAGGCAGCTCCTTGTGACTCTGGGCAAGTCACTTAACCCTCCATTGCCCCATGTAAGCCGCATTGAGCCTGCCATAAGTGGGAAAGCGCGGGGTACAAATGTAACAAAAAAAAAATTGCCTGGCACAAACTGCATTATCGAAACAAAAGATGAACGCCCATCTTTTTTGAAAATATGGTCTGTCCCACCCCTTCGCGTACCCGTCCTCGGAGATAGGCGCCCATGGAGATGGGCGTTGGCATTCGATTATGCCCCTCTATGCCATACTTTGTATTGTTATCTGAATATTTTTACTGCTATAATTGCCTATTGCTCATGTTTGATCTACTCTTACTGTACACCGCCTTGAGTGAATTCCTTCAAAATAGGGGTAAACAAATCCTAATAAATAGACAAATAAAAATGATAGAGAAGGCACATTTACCTTTTGATGTGAGGATGTCATGAATCTCCTTGATGACCTTCTTGTAAAGGTCTTTCTGCCATTCTCCCAGAATGTCCCACTCCGCTTCCAAGAAATAAGCAGAAACATCCTTGAATGTGACCAATGCCTGGAACAGCAGACAGGACATCGTCAGTCACAGTTTCATTATTATGTTTGTGTAATAGACTTTGTTATATGAAGATCAGACCACCCAGTATATTATATTATGAAGTATATAGTATTTATTTATTTATTTTATTTTTGTTACATTTGTACCCTGCGCTTTCCCACTCATGGCAGGCTCAATGCGGCTTACATGGGGCAATGGAGGGTTAAGTGACTTGCCCAGAGTCACAAGGAGCTGCAGTGGGAATCGAACTCAGTTCCCCAGGCTCAAAGTCAGTCCACTGCACTAACCACTAGGCTACTCCTCCACTCATTCCACCAATAAGAGCCAACCTCATCAGTGATGTCACAATGGCTTGATTGCCCGATACTTGGCTCACTTCTGATATTGTGATGTCATAAGGGAAATGGGGGGGGGGGGGGGGAATGGGACTTGATATACGGCCTTTCTGAGGTTTTTGCAACTACATTCAAAGCGGTTTACATATATTCAGGAACTTATTTTGTACCGGGGGCAATGGAGGGTTAACTGACTTGCCCAGAGTCACAAGGAGCTGCAGCGGGAATTGAACTCAGTTCCCCAGGACCAAAGTCCACCACTCTAACCACTAGGCCACTCCTCCACTCTGTTCCCTTAACTCTCCAATATTTTGAACAGACTTCCTGGTCCTGAGAGAAACACTGGAAATCTCTCATGTTGGCTGATTTAGCTTGGAAGGAGGAGAAGAGGCAGCAGCAACTGAACAGGTGGGAGGTAAAGAAGCTGGTGGGTTATTGCAGGGAAGTTGGAGAAATAACAGGAGACGGCATGACCTCACAAAGCTGAAGCTGGTTTCTCCCAGCAGCTGCCATATTGTACAAAACAAAGCACAAATGCTATAAGTTGCTGTATCCATGCTGTCGTTGTTCATTATTATGTGCAGCAAACAGATGCACACAAAGGAACTGTCACAACGGAATGACCTTTCATTGCTTAGACTAGTAATTTCTCCTAAATTGCTATCATTGTGTCATTATATTCCGCCAGAACCGATATACTCATATCACCCCTCTCCTCAGGTCACTTCACTGGCTTCCAATCAGATACCGCATTCAGTTCAAGCTTCTCCTTCTTACCTACAAATGCACTCAGTCTGCTGCCCCTCACTATCTTTCTACCCTCATCTCCCCTTACGTTCCCGCCCGTAACCTCCGTTCACAGGATAAATCCCTCCTCTCAGTACCCTTCTCTACCACCGCCAACTCCAGGCTCCGCTCCTTCTGCCTCGCCTCACCCTATGCTTGGAACAACCTTCCTGAGCCCTTACACCAAGTCCCCTCCCTGCTCGTCTTCAAGTCTTTGCTTAAAGCCCACCTCTTCAATGCTGCGTTCGGCACCTAACTCTTACCGTTCACTAAATCCAGACTGCCCCAATTTGACTGCCCCTTTCAGACTGACTGTTCACTTGTCTTTTAGATTGTAAGCTCATTGAGCAGGGACTGTCCCTCTATGTTAAATTGTACAGCGCTGCGTAACCCTAGTAGCGCTTTAGAAATGTTAAGTAGTAGTAGTATTTGGAGGGGCTGGTTATAGGGACACCCTAGCAGGCATTGTATGGGTGCTTAGATTTTTTTTTCACCTAGTAAAGAGAAACCAAAACAGACATCATGTTATGAGAATCAAATGCTCAAAATTCAGAGTTGGTTTTTTTTAACTTTTTAAGAACAAAGGTGAAACCTGGGAGCATTTATCATCTTCTTTCCTGTGTGTAGAACAAAAGAGAAAGATGTTATGTGGGAACTTGCTCCTTTTGTTTTGTGGAATGCAGTGGCATATTATAAAAATGCAGCTCATTTTTTTTATTACTACTATTTAAAAGAGAGGTATTGAATAATGAGGGAAGAGCTATCTTAATGCAAAAGTTCTAACTGGATTTTTTTTTTAACTTTGCCTCCCGGCTGTGTGTTACTATATAGATGGGAGATGTGTCCTAGGAATAAGCAGCAGTAGAAGAGTTGGAACTGTATGACATTTACATTTTGCATAAGGTGATGCATAGCTTGATGGGATGCTCTTGTTGTCACAACAGAGTAAATCATTTCTTAGCTATTTTGCAGGGTGGAAACAGTTGGGTGGCCTTCTCTTCATCGGCATAAAGAACTCTCATATATAGTTTTTTTGAAAAACACCAGAGAGTTCTTTAATCATGTGGATACCATAACGTGACATATAAATGCAAAAGGACTTAACTTTCAATCCAGTGTGCGGTTAAGAAACATACAGCTGCGCCAGCACTTTACCCTCAAAGCACTCCCTTGGGCTGTGCCTTTCATGCTCCCTGTCCAGCCCACTGACACTGCTCTCCCTTCTCCCAATGACTCTGGAGCAGAGTTGCCATGTCCGTGGTTGTCCTGTGGAATTGGGCAGATTTTTGCCGCCTCTTGCAGGAATTTTTCAAACGTCATGGGCCATGTCTTTTTGGGTGGGTTTGCTGTCGCGACCCTGCGGGTTGGTTAAAATTCAATACTTGCCCTTCCATATTGGCCAAATTCGACCAATCGGAGAGTAGAATTTAAAGAGGGTTTGGACGGTTTCTTAAAGGACAAGTCCATAGACCGCTACTAAATGGACTTAGGAAAAATCCACAATTCCAGGAATAACATGTATAGAATGTTTGTACGTTTGGGAAGCTTGCCAGGTGCCCTTGGCCTGGATTGGCCGCTGTCGTGGACAGGATGCTGGGCTCGTTGGACCCTTGGTCTTTTCCCAGTATGGCATTACTTATGTACTTAAGGAGGCATCTTGTGGTGTTCGTGAGAGTCAGAGGAGAGATTTCAGACACAGTGTGGAGCAGATCAGCGGATTCGGATTTCAGACTAGGAGATGTAGAAAAGCAGGCAGCAGCAGCACAACACTGTCACAGCAAGGGACTGGACTTCAGTCACCACTGGACTGGAGCTGCACTGAGCATGAGAGAGAACAGGAGGCAAGAGTGTTCAGACAGACAGTGCCTTGGGGGGGGGGGGGGGGGTTGATTGAGGGACTGACCACAACCCAGAAATTACAAACTATGTGTGTGGATGAAGGGAGGGAGAAGGGGGCTGTACCTTATGCCTGTAAACTCTTGTGAGACTACTGTGAGAGGTCGCAGCCGCATTTTGTTTCTTGGAGCCGGCATCGCATGCACGGGCAGCAGCGACTGGGATCGTTGCTGCTTGAGGGACAGAGGTCCTGCATCGGGGGGGGGGGGGGGGGGGGCAAAGAAGGAGAGGTGCTTAACATGACATATAAATTTGCTGTTGCTCTGAGACTCCATCAATACCGAGATCTGTGGTGCAGAGCCCAGACACTGCTTTCGCAACAGCACTCCAAAGCCAAGTAGTAAAGAATGTGTATAGTTGGGGAAACTCTCTACTCGGGGGGGGGGGGGGGGGGGGGGGGGTTAAAAAAGAAACTGTCATGGAGTCCAATCAGAGTAAAGGCTATGCTGTGTTTGTACCGTGAACAATTTTATTCAGCACCTGTTACACTTTATGTTATAAGATGTATTAAGTCTGACTTCATACACCAATAAAAATATTAAAAAAAAAAAAAAAGGAGAGGTGTTATGTGATGGGAAGACAGAGGGGGAAATGCAATGATGGAAGGGAAAGATGGGAAGGAAAGGAAAGGGAAAGGATGTACACTCAGGAACAGTATTATATTAGTTCCTTATATGATATCTCAAGATTCTCCAGTGTATTTCCACACTCTCTGAACCAAACTGAGAACTAATCTGTGAGAAATAGATTTCTATTCCTCAGAATTATATTCCAACTAGTAAAAAAGGCCCGTTTCTGACACAAATGAAGCGGGCGCTAGCAAGGTTTTCCTCGGAGTGTGTATGTTTGAGAGAGAGAGAGAGAGAGAGAGAGAGTGTGTGAGAGATGGAGTGTGTGTGTCATAGAGAGAATGAGAGAGAGACAGAGACAGTGTGTTTGTGTGAGAGAGAGAGAGAGTGTCTGTGTGTGTGTGACAGAGAGAGAGTGTGAAAGAGAGTGTGTCATAAAGAGTGTATGTGAGAGACAGTGAGTGAGTGAGTGTGAGTCCCCACCCCCCCTCTCGCAGGGCCCCCCTTCCCACCCCCGCCTCTCTGGTCTCAGGACCCCCTCCCCACCTCCCTCTCCCCTGCTCCGCCTCCAGCCATCCATGTCCAGCAACCCTCCTCTCCCCCTGCCCCCCCTGCAGCCACCCATGTCCAGTGACCCTCCCCTCCCCCCCGGCGCATCAAACCCCCTCACCACCCGCAGCTGCCAGTGGTAACGCTGTCTGGCCGCTGCTGCTTCCCCTGTTGAGCAGCAGCGGCCGCTACAAAAAGAAAAGAAGCGATAAATGTTTTTAAACCCTGCCCAAACATTCGCAAATGCCCGAGTCTTACAACGCAGTCTCTGCAGCCGCTCCTCCTCTCGCCTGTCACGTCACTGCGCTCCTCCGGGGTCTTACTCCACGTGCAGGTGAGAGGAGAAGTGGCTGCAGAGACTGCGTTGTAAGACTCGGGCATTTGCGAATGATTTGGGCTGGGTTTAAAAACATTTATCGCTTCTTTTCTTTTTGTAGCGGCCACTGCTGCTCAACAGGGGAAGCAGCAGCGGCCAGACAGCGTTACCACTGGCAGCTGTGGGTGGCGAGGGGGTTTGATGCGCCGGGGGAGGGGGGTGTTTGATGTGCTTGGAGGAGGGGAGAGGGGGGTGTTTGATGTGCTTGGGGGGGGGAATTGGGTGATGTGCCAAGGGGGGGGGGGGTGTTCTGTGGTGCCGCGCTTGTAGTTTTTTGATGGGGCGCTCCCTGCCACTTGCTCTGAAGTGGCAGGGAGCAGCGCACTGACAGCTGTTTCCCTACTCCTCCCCCTGCCTGGGAATCACCTGTTAGTGATGTCATCCTGGCTACGGAGCCTAGCTCAGCAACTCCAGGAGCCACGGACACATGCAGTCCCACATTAGAACGTTGGTGGTGTGAATTATTATATAGGATTACTCTTCAGATTAAATAATATCAATATTCCTTAGAATAAAGCAATCTAATTTAAGTTTCTTCTTCAGGGAAGAATTAAAGTTAAGTTCTTCTTCTCAAAAAATATAATATATATTTTTTTATTTTTGTTACATCTGTACCCCGCACTTTCCCACTCATGGCAGGCTCAATGCGGCTTACATGGAGCAATGGAGGGTTAAGTGACTTGCCCAGAGTCACAAGGAGCTGCCTGTGCCTGAAGTGGGAATCAAACTCAGTTCCTCAGGACTAAAGTCCACTCCTCCACTGTTGCTACTATTTGAGATTCTAGAAGTCGGCCCTTGCAGATCATCAAGGTGGCCGCGCAGGCTTCTGCTTCTGTGAGTCTGACGTCCTGCACGTACGTGCAGGACGTCAGACTCACAGAAACAGAAGCCTGCGCAGCCTTTTACATGGAATAGTAACATTCCATGTAGAATCTCCAACAATAGTAGCAACATTCCATGTAGAATCTCCAATAGTAGCAACAGAATCTCCAATAGTAGCAACATTCCATGTAGAATCTCAAACAGTAGCAACATTCCATGTAGAATCTCCAATAGTATCTATTTTATTTTTGTTACATTTGTATCCTGCGCTTTCCCACTCATGGCAGGCTCAATGCGGCTTACATGGGGCAATGGAGGGTTAAGTGACTTGCCCAGAGTCACAAGGAGCTGCCTGTGCCTGAAGTGGGAATCCAACTCAGTTCTTCAGTTCCCCAGGACCAAAGTCCACCACCCTAACCACTAGGCCACTCCTCCTCAAAAACTTTAAATATTCTAAGTTGCTACACATTCAAACATTTCTTTATTATTTCAGTCAAACCTTTACTTATATATACCTTACTTATATATATATATATAAAACTGGCTACTTTAAGCTAAGTGCTTATACAGATTTATTTTAAATTCTTTTTATTATGAAAATGAAAAATTAAGATAGTTTGAAAATATTATATATCTTGAATAGAAGACTTGGCCCTTCAGCCTCCTCCCCCCCCCCCCCCCCCCCCCCCGGAACTCTGCAGAGAGTTCTACTGAAGTCCAGTAATCCCCAATATATAAAATAATCTTATATTGGAGATTTTTTTCTAATTTTCTGTGTGTTTTAACTTTACTGTGAACAACTTTGATCTTTTGTTTAGCATTTTAATAAAAGTAAACTTGACTTTCTGCTTCACTCCAACGGGGACAAATAAGGAAAGAGAAGAGAAAGGAGGAAGAGCTGCAGTTTGATCTTTTGTTTAGCCAAGCAGTACATTAATGGGCTCATTTTCGAAAGAGAAGGGCATTCATCTTTCGACACAAATCGGGAGATGGGCATCCTTCTACCAGGGTCGTCCAAATCGGCATAATCGAAAGCCAATTTTGGGCGCCCTCAACTGCTTTCCGTCACGGGGATGACCGAAATTCCCAGGGGCGTGTCGGAAGCATAGCGAAGGCGGGACTGGGGCGTGCTCGGCCGATAATGGAAAAAAGAAGGGCGTCCCTGACGAACACTTGGCCAACTTTACATGGTCCTTTTTGTTTTTTTTTTACGACCAAGCCACAAAAATGTGCCCTAAATGACCAGATGACCACTGGAGGGAATCGCAGATGACGTCCCCCTACTCCCCCAGTGGTCACTAACCCCCTCCCACCCTAAAAAAAAATGTTAAAGGCTTAAAGATATTTTTGGTCCAAGATGGCGTCTGGAACAGACGTGCGCTCGTTTAGCTCCTGACTACCAGAAGAACGCCTAACTCTTGGGGCTTCCTTGGAACCTGCGATGGGAAAAAGGAAGGGGAAGTCTACGGTACCTACCTCCGCAGGCCGCAAAGACTCCTCAACCATGCGACAGGCGACACTGGATACGATGGTGCTACGAGCGCCGGCAGTCAATTTGAGCGCTTCGGTAAACCCACAAGATCGGGAACATAGTTTGGAGGAAGTGACGCTGAGTCCTCCTCTTCGCACAGCTCCCCCGCGGCCCGGCGATGAAGGAGAGGCATTGGTGGAGCGGCAATCAGACATACCCGGAAGTGGTTTGGCCCTGACTGCATCTGTTGGAGGCCCCGTTGCCACTTCTTCCCCTGTGAGAATATCAGAAGCGGTAGGACAAGATTTAATTTCCCTCCCGCTTTTACAGCAGGGTGAAACCGCCGAGATGTTTCGAGGAATAAAAAAACCTGCTGTGATAACCCTTGATTCTATTTGGGAAGCAATTCAAGGGATGAGTTTCACTCTTCAACAAAATTTGCTTAGTATGCGAGGAGAGATGGCGGAGGTTAAACAATCACAGGAACAAGCAGTAATTCGGATCGAGACTATGGAAACTAAAGTTCAGGTACTGGAAAATGAAGCACAAACTTTTAAAAATTTTTCAGCAGAGGTTGTTAAAGATAAAGCATTCCAGTCCCGTAAAATTGAATATTTGGAAAATCAGGTACGCAGGAATAATTTGAGACTTTTGGGCTTCCCAAAATCTCCATTGATCTCTCCCCTGGACATGTTTAGGAAATATCTAACGGAAGTTTTGCTTATTTCCTCAGACAATTATCCACCTGTTACCAGGGCCCAATATATATCGGGTGTTAGAAATGTAAGAGACATTGGTCCTACAGATATGAACTTAACTGATTTTCTTCAAGATTCATTAGATATTATAACCGAGAGAACAACTCTTTTGATAACGTTTGCTCTCGAATTCGATCGAAATAATATTTTTAAACTATACTTTCGCCATATCAATGATAACTTTCTGGGGGCAAAAATTCAAATATTCCCTGATTTGGCCAGGGACACCCAGAAAAGACGGAAAGAATTTCTTCAGCTTAAATCTAGAGTTCTTAATTTGAATGGTACTTTTCTGCTTAGATACCCTTGCCGTTGTATGATAGTATATGATTCTACAAATTATCTTTTTTTTGACCCAGTTAAGTTACTTAAATTTATTTGTAGTAAAGAATGATCTCATTAATACTTGAATGATATAACTATGTATCGGCTGCGTTTCAAATGTATGCTTCTGTTTCTAGCATTGTTTTGCTAATTTTTCTTTTTCTTTTTTTGTTAAATTCCTTGTACTTGGACCATATTGGGGACTAATTATTAGATATATTTACCTTTGTTTATTGCAAATTTGTATATTTCCATATTTCCATATATTTTTTTGTGTAATGCATGAATATAAAATTGAAACTGATAAATAAAAAAATTAAAAAAAAAAAAATGTTAAAATATTTTTCCAGCCTCAAATATCATACCCAGCTCCATGACAGCAGTATGCAGGTCCCTGGAGCAGTTTTAGTGGGTGCAGTGCACTTCAGGCAGGTAGACCCAGGCCCATCCCCCCCCCCCTACCTGTTAAACTTGTGGTGGTAAATGTGAGCCCTTCAAAATCCACCAGAAGCCCACTGCACCCACATCTAGGTGCCCCCCTTCACCCATAAGGGCTATGGTAGTGGTGTACAGTTGTGGGGAGTGGGTTTTGGGGGGCTCAGCACACAAGGTAAGGGAGCTATGTACCTGGGAGTTTTTTCTGAAGACCACTGCAGTGCCCCCCTAGGGTGCCCGGTTGGTGTCTTGGCATGTCAGGGGGACCAGTGCACTACAAATGCTGGCTCCTCCCACGACCAAACGGCTTGGATTTGGTAGTTTCTGAGATGGACGTCCTCGGGTTCCATTATCGCCGAAAATTGGGGACAACCATCTCTAGGGTCGACCTAAATGTTGAGATTTGGGCGTCCCCAACCGTATTATCGAAACGAAAGATGGCCGCCCATCTTGTTTCGATAATACGAGTTTCCCCACCCCTTTGTGGGGACATCCTGCGAGGATGCCCTCAGGAAAACCTGGGTGCCCCATTCAATTATGCCCCTCCACATCAAACATATAAACGGCAAGTGACTGACTCACCTGCAAATGCGCAGTAGAGTCGGAACGCTGAGAGTGTAGAAGTCCAAGCCCCGCCTCCACCAGCAGTACAACCCAATAGGAAGGAGGGCTCGGACATGGGCGTGGAAAACGGAGGAGGAGGGAGCAGGGAGGGGAAGGAGCCCCTACATCTTGCCCCATCCTTGGCCACCTTTAAATCTAGACTGAAAGCCCACCTCTTTAACATTGCTTTTGACTCGTAACCACTTGTAACCACTCACCTCCACCTACCCTCCTCTCTTCCTTCCTGTACACATTAATTGATTTGATTACTATATTTCTTGTCTATTAGATTGTAAGCTCTTTGAGCAGGGACTGTCTTTCTTCTATGTTTGTGCAGCGCTGCGTACGCCTTGTAGCGCTATAGAAATGCTAAATAGTAGTATTAGTAGTAGTGGGCGGAACTGAGGGAGAGAGCAGGGTTGGTGGACAGGGTGGGGGGGGGGGCATAGGAAAATAAAAAACTAGCCCGTTGTTACGGGCTTAACGGCTAGTGTTTTAATAAACATAAACTAGACCTAGTGCTTCACTCCAACACAGACAAATAAAGAAAGAGAAGAGAAGGCTGGAAAAGCTGTGCACAGAAATATTTTCCTTTTAGTGCTGGAACCCTGTGTACAAGAGGGGAGAGAATAATTTCTTACCTGATCAGAAACCAGGGCAGACATTTCCCTGCTGTTTTCCCTCTGAATTTTGCTGCTGCTGCTGGGATGGATTCAAGCTGGAGATTTCCCTTTTTCTGGACAGATGAATAAAACAGGAAGAAGTTGAGCTGATTCCGGGTCTCAGATAAATTCCCTCCTCTCCCTCTCTCTGCAGATCTAAGACTGGGTCTTGCAGGGATTTCTAGACCCCAGAGACAGAAAGATTCTGCTCTTGTTTTGAGTCTTTTCCCTCTTTGCAACTCTGCAGACACTAGACAAAGAAAATAGCTTAAAAGGCTCAGAGCTCCAGCTCCTCCCACTCCCCTCCCCTCTGATGAGGTCATTCTGGGATTTCCTACCTACTTAAGGTGGATTTGTGTAGAAGAAAGCAGATACCAGAGCAGGAAAATGATTTAGTCTTCTTGCATTTATGTCCTTGCAGTTCTTGAGACCTGACTCTTTCTGAAACTTCTGGACCTCACTTCAAAGAGAGAGAGAGTGAATGAGTGAGACAGAGAGAGTGTGAGTGTGTGTAAATTGCTTCATGAAATTGCATTAAGACTGCAATTGCAGTGCAGTGATTGGATGGTAAATGATCTCAGCTTCTGGATCTGCAGAGCTGCCAAAGGGTCCCAATTTTTGAGAGGGAGATTTCAGTCCTGCCCCACTCTGCATGGCTCCACCCCCCTGGCACAAACCCAAAGCCCTTTCAGAAAATATTTTCAAGATGTTCAATTGCTGTGTGGCACAGCTGTTCATCATCATAAGGCTGGCAGCCAACGAGGTCAGATGGGCAGTACTCCTTCTTTACTCTCTCTGCTTTATTGGCTAGCAGCTTGTGATATGCAGAATGAAGAGGCCATGTGACTACCATGTTCTTTCTTGCCCGCTCGCCGAGTGAAGGAGGAGGGTGCCCACCATTTTCTTTCTCTTCCGATCAACCCTAAATGCAAGTTTGATTCTGCGTCTCTATCAAAACTGTGGGCTGTAATGGTAGCGGAGTACCAAAGGTGTGGGGTATGAAGATGAGGCAACCACATAAAATGCAAGTTTGTTTCTCTGTCTGTACCAAAACTGTGGACTGTGAAGTTAAGCCGAGCACCTAAACGCAAGTTTAATTCTGTGTCTGTACCAAAACTGTGGGCTGTAGTGGCAGCGGAATGCCAAAGGTGTGGCCTGTAAAGATGAGCCGACCACCTAAATGCTCTGGCTGTACAGTAATGGCCGTGTCACCATACATGTGTAAAGCGCCATCACTCGCAGATAGGATCAACGTTATAATAACTATCCAACTGACCAACTCTCTTGGCTCTAATCCTCGACTTCTCTTCACCACATTGAACTCTCTCCTCAAGGTGCCCCCTCCCCCAACTCCCCCTTCATTATCTCCTCAGACCCTTGCTGAATTCTTTCACAACAAGGTTCAAAAGATAAACCTTGCTTTCTCTACCTCACCAGCTCTCCCTCCACTAGTCCGTTCCCCTCTCTCTCCTTCCCCTCATTCCCTTTCCTCCTTTGCTGAAGTTACTATTGAGGAAACTACACTTCTCCTTTCTTCCTCAAAATGTACCACCTGTTCCTCTGATCCCATTCCCACCTTCTTAATGCCATCTCTCCTGCTCTTATTCCTTTTATCTGTCACATTCTCAACCTCTCATTTTCCACTGCGACTGTCCCTGCTGCCTTTAAACATGCTGTGGTCACACCTCTCCTTAAGAAGCCTTCACTTGACCCTACTTGTCCCTCTAATTACCGACCCATCTCCCTCCTTCCTTTTCTCTCCAAATTACTTGAGCGTGCTGTTTACCGCCGCTGCCTTGATTTTCTCTCCTCACATGCTATTCTTGACCCATTACAATCTGGTTTTCGCCCTCTCCACTCAACCGAAACTGCGCTTACTAAAGTCTCCAATGACCTATTACTGGCTAAATCCAGAGGTCAATATTCCATCCTCATTCTTCTTGATCTTTCCGCTGCTTTTGACACTGTCGATCACAGCATACTTCTCGATACCCTGTCCTCACTTGGATTCCAGAGCTCTGTCCTTTCCTGGTTCTCTTCCTACCTCTCCCTCCGCACCTTTAGTGTTCACTCTGGTGCATCCTCTTCTACTTCTATCCATCTGCCTGTCGGCGTACCTCAGGGTTCTGTTCTTGGTCCCCTCCTCATTTCTATCTACACTTCTTCCCTTGGTTCATTAATCTCATCCCATGGCTTTTCCTACCATCTCTATGCTGATGACTCCCAAATCTACCTCTCTACCCCTGATATCTCACCTTGCATCCAAACCAAAGTTTCAGCGTGCTTGTCTGACATTGCTGCCTGGATGTCTCAACGCCACCTGAAATTAAATATGACCAAAACCGAGCTTCTCATTTTCCCCCCCAAACCCACCTCCCCGCTCCCCCCGTTTTCTATTTCTGTTGCTGGCTCTCTCATTCTCCCTGTCTCCTCAGCTCGAAACCTTGGGGTCATCTTTGACTCTTCTCTCTCCTTCTCTGCTCATATCCAGCAGACCGCCAAGACCTGTCGTTTCTTTCTTTACAACATTCGTAAAATCCGCCCCTTTCTTTCCGAGCACTCTACCAAAACCCTCATCCACACCATTGTCACCTCTCGTTTAGACTACTGCAATCTGCTTCTTGCTGGCCTCCCACTTAGTCACCTCTCCCCTCTCCAGTCGGTTCAAAACTCTGCTGCCCGTCTCATCTTCCGCCAGGGTCGCTTTACTCATACTACCCCTCTCCTAAAGACCCTTCACTGGCTCCCTATCCGTTTTCGCATCCTGTTCAAACTTCTTCTACTAACCTATAAATGTATTCACTCTGCTGCTCCCCAGTATCTCTCCACACTCGTCCTTCCCTACACCCCTTCCCGTGCACTCCGCTCCATGGATAAATCCTTCTTATCTGTTCCCTTCTCCACTACTGCCAACTCCAGACTTCGCGCCTTCTGTCTCGCTGCACCCTACGCCTGGAATAAACTTCCTGAGCCCCTACGTCTTGCCCCATCCTTGGCCACCTTTAAATCTAGACTGAAAGCCCACCTCTTTAACATTGCTTTTGACTCGTAACCACTTGTAACCACTCGCCTCCACCTACCCTCCTCTCTTCCTTCCCGTTCACATTAATTGATTTGATTTGCTTACTTTATTTATTTTTTGTCTATTAGATTGTAAGCTCTTTGAGCAGGGACTGTCTTTCTTCTATGTTTGTGCAGCGCTGCGTATGCCTTGTAGCGCTACAGAAATGCTAAATAGTAGTAGTAGTAGTAGTAATAATAAGACTAGAGAATAAGGAATCTCCAGGCTTTCATTGCAAAAGAGTAAGGGGTGCATCCAAGCCAAATCTCATTCATCTACAAGCAGAAGGACAAGCTTCTTCAGGATTGGGAGAAAGAACATCACCAATCCTGAAAGGAAATGCAAGAGAACTGGAAAAGCGGAGGATGTGGAAGAAGCTCTTCTTCGCTGGTTTTCACAAGTAAGAAACCATTCGGAGATACGAAGGCAGTAGAACTAGAGGACATGAAATGAGATTGAAGGGGGGCAGACTCAAGAAAAATGTCAGGAAGTATATTTTCACGGAGAGAGTAGTGGATGCTTGGAATGCCCTCCCGCGGGAGGTGGTGGAAATGAAAACGGTAACAGAATTCAAACATGCGTGGGATAAACATAGAGGAATCCTGTTCAGAAGGAATGGATCCTAAGGAACTTAGCTGAGATTGGGTGCCGGAGGCGGGACTGGTGGTTGGGAGGTGGGGATGGTGCTAGGCAGACTTATACAGTCTGTGCCACAGCCAGTGGTGGGAGGCGGGGCTGGTGGTTGGGAGGCAGGGCTGGTGGTTTGGAGGCGGGGATAGTGCTGGGCAGACTTATACGGTCTGTGCCCTGAAGAGCATAGGTACAAATCAAGGTAAGGTATACACAAAAAGTAGCACATGAGTTTATCTTGTTGAGCAGACTGGATGGACCATGCAGGTCTTTTTCTGCCGTCATCTACTATGTTACTATGTTACATTGACTTCCTGTCAGTGATCCCCTACTGATGGAGAAAGCCAATCATTTGGCACAAAAAACTTAGATTGGACGGTTTCAGTTCAATTGTTAAATGGCTGGAGCGATGGAAAGTAAGATACATCAAGCTTAAGAAACAGCATGGTGAAAAACAAGATGCAAATGAGATGGGTGTGGGGAGATGAGTATCACATGTTCTACCAGGCACCATGAAAGATTACCAACCATGTGACATTTTCAACGCAGATGAAACAGGTCTTTATTGGAGAGCTGTTCCAGATGGGACGCTGGTATTCAAACAGGCTAAGGTAGCTGGAACAAAAATGCCAAAGGAAAGACTGGCACTGCTACTCTCATGCAACATGGATGGAAGTGAAAAATTGGAGGCACGTTGGTTCAAGAATGTTAAACAACTCCCAGTGGCCTATGAGACAAACAAAAATGCTTGGATGACCTGAGAAATTTTGATGCTATGCGACAACTGTGCAGCACACAGCACTTATGTTAGACTATCAAATGTTAAAGTTGTGTTCTTACCATCCAACTCAACTTTGTTTATCCGGCCAATGGATCAGGGTATCATTGCCAATTTCAAGAAGCCATCTGATGGAGAGCAGCCGATTTCGCTTGCAAGCTACTCCTACTAGACTCTTTACACCTGCAGAAGGAGGCCTGGCGTGGTGTTACCTTAAGTACAAGTGCCAACTGCTACATACTGGCTAGCTTTATGAAAGAATGCTACGATGCTGAGAATCCTACATCCACTGTTGATCTCCAAGCGGAAGTTACTCCAGAGGAGTTTAACCGCTATGTGGCACTTGATGACAACCTGCAGACATCTGCGGATATAAACAATGAAGATATTTGCTCAGCGTTGCAGTCTGTGGGTGAGGATGCTGGAGACACAGATGATGAGCCAACGGAGGTGAAAGTTGGCAGTCAGCGTGAAGCAAGACCCACTGCCACATTATAAAGCTTGGACATTGTAAGAGCTTATGTAGGACAATGGTTGCCAGAGTTGTGACTATTATTATGAATTGCTTAACCTTGTCTACAATGCAAATAGAAAAAAGCACTGTACAAAATAATTACAGATTTGTTATACCTTTTAAATGACACTAGTCTTATGTTGCAAAAATTTTATTTTTGTTTTATTGATCTTCTTCAGAAAATGAGCAATGCCTCGCAAGATTTTGATTGAAGAAAAATTGTTAACTCTTCAATAGCAGTAATAAATAAGTTAAGTTACACTGGCTAAAGTGGCTTTGTGTGATTTCTTAAATAATGGTGTGGAAATGGTAACTTTGGTTATGTGGATGCTCTGGTTAAGTGAAAGTCAAATTCCAGTCCGGAGCACCTGCCTTTCTCTCATCACTCTCCACATATCGGTTGTCAGCAGCTTTTAGTCTCACAATTCCATTTCTTGCCTTCCTCCTTTCCCCAAGTCTTGTCACCTCTCTATGGCCCCTTTACAAAGCCAGACTAGCAGCTGGTCACTTTGAATGGACTGTGTTGGCAGTGCCACATGGCTTTGTATACAGGGGGGGGGGAGGGTATGTCCCTAGCCATTTTTTCTCCCGCCTGCACTTGTGCCAGCTGTGTTTCTCATGAGTTTAATGTTCTTTTGTACTTCATAGCTGCCTCCTGTTTGTGTTTATTCCTTCAGGAACTTTTGTTTAGTGAATCATATAGGTTTCCTTAAATATAGTAACATAGTAGATGACGGCAGAAAAAAAGACCTGCATGGTCCATCCAGTCTGCCCAACAAGACAACTCATGTGTGCTACGTTTTGTGTATACCCTACTTTGATTTGTACCTGTGCTCTTCAGGGCACAGACCGTATAAGTCTGGCCAGCACTATCCCCGCCTCCAAACCACCAGCCCCGCCTCCAAACCTCCAGCCCCGCCTCCCACTACCGGCTCTGCTATCCATCTCGGTTAATAAAGCTCCTTTGCCATTTTTTTGTAGCTGCTTTTACCATGGGTCACTGACTTTCCACTTCTCTTATATCCTCGCAACCTACTACCTTTTTCCTCAGTTAATCCCTCATTATATTAAAGTCAGCAAGTTTAAAATCCAGAAGTTTGGCTTTTGTGTGTCAATACTCCTCTTTAGCTCCTACATCGAACCATACTGTGTAATGATCACCACTGCTCAGGGGGGCATCCCCTGGACATTAAGACACATTGTCCCCATTTGTGAGCTTGAGATCCAGCGTTGCCTCATCTCTGATGGGTTCTGTCACCGTTTGCCTAAGGAGAGCACTTTGAAAGGCATCCACTGTCTCTCTGCTTCTTTCCCATTCTGCAGATGGCACAATCCAATCTGCATCTCACAAGTTGAAATCTCCCAGCAAAACCACCTCACTTTTTATTCCCTGCCTTTGGATATCTGTAACTAGAGTTCAGGTTTTGTTTTTAACACTGGGCTCCAAATTTTCAGCTGAAAATTTAACTAATTCAGGAGTTTCAAAGATGTTTATTGGCCTAGATTTAAGAGTCTGTAGTGCTGAAAACAGTGTTAAGCTTCTTTTTTTTCCCCCTTCCTTAAAATCTACCTCTGTTGTAACCTTTTTAGGATCCTAAATCTAGGAGTTTAGTAATATTTTAAGCATAGATTTGTATACTCAGCCCTAGTAAATTTTCAAATTTAGGATAACAACCCATTTTTAATATTCTAAATATTTTACAACCAGATCTCTGAGTCCAGTGTAATAAGGCTCACCCCTGTCTTGATGATTTTAGGGAGGGAGCCAAAGCAGCAGATATCAGACAGACACTAGGATCACAACAGCTCTCACTGCAGGCAAAAGGAAGGAAAAAGGCCAGCCTTCAGTCTGATTTCTTCTCATCTTTGTTCTGGATTGAGTGACATGCCACTGTCCAGCTAGTGTTCTGTTTAAGGCAGTTGGAGAGCACAGTGCATGCTGGATGTGGAGGTAGGGTTACCATATGTCCGGGATTCCCAGACATGCCCTCTTTTCCAGGGAAGTGTCTGGTGTCCAGGCAGTTTTGTACAGCCTGTTTGTCCGGGTTTCTGGCAGGAGGTGGGCTGCGCTGCACTCTAATTCTCCAAGTCCTTCCCAATGGCTAGACTGGTTGGCCTCCCCCTCCCCCCCCCCCTCAAGCCTCAGGGTGCCCTCCCTGAACATACCTTAACACACCCTGGTGGCCTCCTCAGGACAGGAAAGAACCCCACTCTTTCCTCCCTGCAGCCTCTTCTTCAAAATGGCTTCTGAGACTTCAAGCAGAAGTCTCACAAGGCTGCCACGTGAAGTCTCAGCAGCCATTTTGATACGCTGAAGTGGGCAGGAAAGAGTAGGGTTCTTTCCTGCCCTGAAGAGGCCACTAGACCACCAAAGCATGTTAATTTAGGTTTGGGGAGGGCACCTTAGTTCATGGCTGGAGGGGAGGGTAGGGCAGGTGGATGGATGGATGGAGGGAGGGGCTGTAAAAAAACATGGATTATGGCATTGGATGTAAAAAAAAAGGTAGATGGAGGGGGATGTGTACATGAAGGGGGGATGGGAAGGGGGAAATGAAGTACATGGGTAGAAGGGGATGGAGAGGAGAGGGGTGACATGCTGCTCATGGGTGTTTGCTGTTTTGGAAATTCACATTTTTCAAATTTTGTATTTAGCAGAGTACAGAAGAAAACACATTACTGTTACTTTTACCAGTATTTTGACTGCTTATAGAATCTGGCTTTCTTGGGGGGGGGGGGGGGGGGGGGTTCTGTCCTCCGACAGCCTTGCACCAGTTCGTAATGTGATCCTAAAATGTGTTTAATACCTGTTATTCTCATGTCTAAGGACTTAAGGTTACATGAGCAATGCATTGTGTGTAATGTAGTTCGGAGGTAAACGCAGTCACATTTGCCTATTTGTATAAGAACTGTTACCATTGGTTTGTGTCTCTGCCTAGACCTCCTCCTCTCTTTCTCAGCCAAGCTTGGCCCCTTTGTCTAACCGCTGTCATTTCCTGATCATTCTTACTAACTCTGTCCTGAGAGATCAGCTAGGTATGACCTTTCCCTCCAATCGAGGGCCGTCCTCTTGGACCACCCTTGCCACCCTATGGCAGGCTCTGTCCTGATTGGTCTTTAACTCTTCCTCCCTGGGCTTGTGAGCCTTCTTGACCCCCCTGCCTGTCTGGCCACGAGGCATTCACCATCTTGCTTCTGACCAGTACTTGTCCTGCTCCCGACACCCTGGAACGAACTTGGGTTTTTACCTTGAATATATCTCCTTCCTAATGAGATTTTGCACATTCTAGTCACCCAGCTTTGAACCATTTCTATCTGCTCAACTATTTCTCGCCTGCAATAAAGCTACCTCTCTTCAGATCTCACCTTCAACCACTGAAACTCCCAGAACTACGGAGTCTCTGTGCCCTGGGGCAGCACTTCTGAACATCTGAGTAAATTATTATTTTTTATTCAATAAAAGAGACTTCATAAAAATTAAAATAGAGACTCCAGGTGTGACTGATGTGCCAAGGTTACACTCTAAGATATCATGACTTTACAGTAACATAGTAGATGACAGCAGAAAAAGACCTACACGGTCCACCCTAGTGGTTAGGGTGGTGGACTTTGGTCCTGGGGAATTGAGGAAGTGAGTTCAATTCCCACTTCAGGCACAGGCAGCTCCTTGTGACTCTGGGCAAGTCACTTAACCCTCCATTGCCCCATGTAAGCTGCATTGAGCCTGCCATGAGTGAGAAAGCGCGGGGTACAAATGTAACAAAAATAAAAAAAATCCAGTCTGCCCAATAAGTCTATGAGAGTCTTAACGGGGGGGAGGGGGGGTCAAGGTGACTGTGCAGCATTCTATTTTTTGTCTCCCTAAATACGGCAACCCTATGTGGAGGCAGTAAGTCAAGGTACTTACGAGTACTGTCTATGATTTGGGGGGGGGGGGGGGGGAGAGAATTACTCCTGTATCCTACTATTTCAAGGTTCATGTTTTAAGTAGTTAGAACTTCTGATTCATTTATATTATTTTAAAACTGAGCTCACACCTTTTTAGTAATAGCTCGACATGTTACATTCAGGCACATAATCTATTCCCCTGTCCCACTCAGGACTACACCAATGTAATAGCAAGTTGCTTTGATGTTTTGAAATTGTTAATTGTATAATTGCAAAATTTAATAAAAAATAATAAAAAACCAAAACAGAACTTAAAGGGTTGCATATGGTTTTTGCATCTCAAGTGGTGCTTAGATGGCAATTCTGGCTGTGTCAACTAAGGCTGGTGCTGGGCTGGCTTCTACGGTATGAGTCTCACATATAGTAATCCAGTTTAGGATGGGCTGGAGAAAGCTTCGAATGTGAGGACAGTGCCGGGAAGACTTTTACAGTCTGTGTCCTGCAAATGACGAGATGATTTTGGATAGGCTAAAGTGGGATTTGATGGTAACTCCAGTAGTTGGAACATAAGGACAGAGCTGGGTGGACTTCTACGGTCTATGTCCCAGAAACACCAAAGAAAGACCACGATCAAGTATATAATGAATATTATTACAGATGATTAATATCAAGATTGTTGTTTTCCCAGAGTTCCGGGTACGACTCCTAAAGTTTTTTTCCTCTGAAATGATTCCTCTTAGTATATTAATTCAAAAGGAGTTAAGCCTGTGAAACTGGGATTACCTTAATCAGTGGGAATTGGTTTAGAGATTCAAGTGTTTGTATTGTTAAATAATTTCTGGTTTTAAAAGAGAAAAAAAATGAAATCAGGTGTATTATTTCCACTAATATTGGACAATATGTATGTTTCCAACAAAATTAATTGACTATACATTGTCTTGGATTTGAAGAAGCCAACCAGATGATCAATGTGGAATAATGATTTAGATAAATAATAACTGGGGATAATCAGGTTAATACCACGTTTTCTTTGTTTACTGTTGTTTAATTGATCTCCTTGTCTTGTTTCACTCTCCCTATTTATTTTGTGGTCTAAGAAAGAGAAAGATTGTATATAATCCATTTATCTAGTTGAGATTGTTTTCTTCTAATATTGTATTATTGTACAGTCATCTCTGCATTACTGTTTGCAAGTGACCCTTGTAAAATGAAAAATTATAAATAATTTTTATAATTTATAAATAAATGATTAAAAAAAAAAGAAAAAGAAAAAAAAAGTATATAACATTCACTGCTGATGTAATTTTGAATTGATAATGAATGTGACTTGGGCAGACTGCCGTGGCCAGAATGATGCTAGGCTGCATAGAGAGGGGTATAACCAGCAGAAGAAAGGAAGTGTTGATGCCCCTCTACAAGTCGTTGGTAAGGCCCCACTTGGAGTATTGTGTTCAGTTTTGGAGGCTGTATCTTGTGAAGGATGTTAAAAAGATGGAAGCGGTGCAAAGAAAAACTACGAGAATGGTACGGGATTTGCGTTCCAAGACGTATGAGGAGAGACTTGTTGACCTGAACATGTATACCTTGGAGGAGAGGAGAAACAGGGGTGACAGGATACAGACGTTCAAATATTTGAAAGGTATTAATCCGCAAACAAACCTTTTCCGGAGATGGGAAGGCGGAAGAACTAGAGGACATGAATTGAGGTTGAAGGGGGGTAGACTCGGGAGTAGTGTCAGGAAGTATTTTTTCACGGAAAGGGTGGTGGATACATGGAATGCCCTCCCATGGAAGGTGGTGGAGATGAAAACAGTAATGGAATTCAAACATTGTGCGATAAACACAAAGGAATCCTGTTTAGAAAGAATAGATCCATGGAATCTTAGTGGAGATTGGGTGACAACACCGGTAATTGGGAAGCAAAACCAGTGTGGGCAGACTTCTATGGTCTGTGCCCTGATTGTGACTGAGTAGATAAGGATGAGCTAGAGTGTAAATTTTAAGGGGCTTCAATGTTAGCTTCAGAACTTTTAGTACAAGAACAGTGCTGGGCAGACATCTACGGTCTGTGCCCTGAGAATGGCGAGGACAAATCAAACTAGAGTATACATATAAAGCATCGCATACCATGTAAAATGAGCTTATCTTGTTGGGCAGACTGGATGGACCATATAGGTCTTTATCTGCCTTACTATGTCTCAACATACAACTGTATGCAATTGAACATTTTACACCCATCCTTAGCTGGGAAATAATGGGCCTAAAAAAGGCCGGAACCATCACTGTATAACACATATCAGCCTTACACATAGTAAAAAATGTTTTAGGCATATTAAAAGAAGCCAGCAAAAGAATCAGTTGGATCGCTAGATGACAGAGGGGTAAAAGGGGCACTCAGGGAAGACAAAGCCATTGCATGGACCGGAAAGTATACATCCCAGAGTACTGATAGAATTGAAAAATGAACTTGCAAGAGTTGTTAATAAAAATTATCTTTAAAATTAAGCTTGGTACTGGAAGATTGAAGAGTGGGCAATGTAACACCAGTTTTAAAAAAAAGTTCCGGAGGTAATCAGGGAAATTACAGACCGGTGAGCCTAACGTTGGTGCCAGGCAAAATGGTTGAGACTATTATAAAAAAGTAAAATTACTGAGCCTATACATAAGCATGGATAAATGAGACAAAACCTATATGGATTTAGTCAAGGGAAATCTTGCCTCGCCAAACTACTACATTTCTTTGAAGTGGTGAATAAACATGTGGATGAATGTGAACTAGTCAATATTGTGTATCTGGATTTTCAAAGGCCATTTGACAAATTACCTTATGAAAGACCCCTGAAGAAATTTGGGATAAGAGGTAATGTCCTAGAAAACAGTAGGGTTAAATGGGCAGTATTCTCAAAGGAGAAGGGTAGATAGTGGGGTTCTCAAGGGGTCTGTGCTGGGACAGCTGCTTTTTAACATCTAGAGATGGGAATAACTAGTGAGGTAATTAAATTTGATGCAGGGTTAGTGGACGCATTCCGCAGTAGTGCCCTTTTACTGCGTCTTAGTAAAAGGATCCCATAGTTTGTTAAAAGTATACAGTTAATATATTAGGTTTATTTGCTTTCTAGCTACTGGATCCAGTTTACAGAGCTAAACTAAGAATTTCAACCAAGTTTTTAAAACTAATGAAGCAGATAAATATATCAAATATTCAAAATTCTGTCTTTTAGTTGGGAGCTTTGATTCTTTGTGTGTGTGTGTGTTTTTTTTAGAACATGCACTGTACCCATGTGTCACGTTTTCAAAGCTGGAAACTGGGTTTGTGAGCCCTTGGGCCACTGCTGAGGAGTGGCAGTGGCAGGCAAAACCACCCCACGCTAGAGACAGAGCAGATCTCTGACAAACAGTTAGGCTTCACCTGCACCTGGCCACTTTTCACCAAGAGTTGAGCTCCAGGCTTCAGGTGGCCAGCAGGACTGGGACAGCAAGGCAGGGAAAGGATAGGCTACAGGACAGGACTGAAAGCTGCGAGCAGCCACTGAAACAGGGAACAAACACAGATAAACCCAGAACTAGACAAAGACATACAAACAAGACACAAGACTGGAAAACAAGCAATACAGTAAACAAGCAATACCCTAAACTAAACATAGACTAACTAGAACAGGCAAGACTTCAGGCAAGAACAAGAGCAAGAAACAAACTCAGGCTGAAGTGCAAAAGCACCAACATACCAGGGCCTTAGACACAATGCAAAGGCAAGCAGAGATATTTCAGAATAGCTAATAAGCCCAGCAGCAGCAATCACCAGGCAGCTACGGGTGCTGATCAGGGACAAACAAGAAGAGTAAGTATGGCAGCCTGGAAGATCCGGACTGGACTGGGCTAAAGTCTGGAACGGGCAGGAACAGCAAGACAGTCTATAGCAGTTCATGCACTGGGAGTGTGCATGGAATCAGCTCATGAATGCAGAGCCATGCAGAAAAGCATGCCAGGACTGAAAAGCGAGGAAGTAGACAAAAGAGGATTTTTGAAGGCCTTGGAAAGGTGGGGAGAGGGATTCTATTTAAAATCTATGCTGTTTCTTTTTTTTGTTGGGAATCTTGCTTAAAAATGCAATAGTGCGAGAGAGCACGTGGTTGCAGTAGTGATAAGCCTGTGCTACCCTGGGGCTTTTGTTATCAAGGCAAACATTCTAAACTGCCAGGGTTTGGCAGTTGGGTGGGTATCTTGATAAAGTTAAGACATGTACCAGTGTGTGAGATTGTAAGGGAGGAAAAAAAAAAAACCCTTGAAAATATCACTTTGAGAAGCTGTTGAATTAATTTACTTGAGTGGTGTGTGTTCTTAATAGTTAACTGATTGAGCCCCAAGGGAATTCTGACTCATAGTTATTTTTGTGAGAGTGCTGTCTGTTGTTGAGAAGAAAATAAGAGTTTCATCGGGAAGTTAAAGTTTTTAAATTAAAAGATGTTCCGACTGGCATTATCTGACTGTTACATTATTTGAGTGAAAAGTGGTGTTCTTAGAGAATCTTTATTTCTGGGAAGGAACCTCTTGTGATACAACGGTCAACACACTGTACTGTTATTTAGTTGCTCTAACCAAATTATAAGAGTTATCCATATATAAATAATCTAAAGGAATTTCTCGCTGTATTATTCTGAGTTTAATATCTCTGTTCTCACTTGCATTGAAAGTTTAGCCGGAGACTAAAGCGAATGCTACATACCTGTAGAAGGTATTCTCCGAGGACAGCAGGCTGATTGTTCTCACTGATGGGTGACGTCCACGGCAGCCCCTCCAATCGGAATCTTCACTAGCAAAGTCCTTTGCTAGTCCTCGCGCGCCCGCGCGCACCGCGCATGCGCGGCCGTCTTCCCGCCCGAAACCGGCTCGAGCCGGCCAGTCCAGTATGTAGCAAGACAATACAAGGGAAGACACAACTCCAAAGGGGAGGCGGGCGGGTTTGTGAGAACAATCAGCCTGCTGTCCTCGGAGAATACCTTCTACAGGTACAGTATGTAGCATTCGCTTTCTCCGAGGACAAGCAGGCTGCTTGTTCTCACTGATGGGGTATCCCTAGCCCCCAGGCTCACTCAAAACAACAACCATGGTCAATTGGGCCTCGCAACGGCGAGGACATAACTGAGATTGACCTAAAAAATTTACCAACTAACTGAGAGTGTAGCCTGGAACAGAACAAACAGGGCCCTCGGGGGGTGGAGTTGGATCCTAAAGCCCAACAGGTTCTGAAGAACTGACTGCCCGAACCGACTGTCGCGTCGGGTATCCTGCTGCAGGCAGTAATGAGATGTGAATGTGTGGACAGATGACCACGTCGCAGCTTTGCAAATTTCTTCAATAGAGGCTGACTTCAAGTGGGCTACCGACGCAGCCATGGCTCTAACATTATGAGCCGTGACATGACCCTCAAGAGCCAGCCCCGCCTGGGCGTAAGTGAAGGAAATGCAATCTGCTAGCCAATTGGATATGGTGCGTTTCCCCACAGCCACTCCCCTCCTATTGGGATCAAAAGAAACAAACAATTGGGCGGACTGTCTGTTGGGCTGTGTCCGCTCCAAATAGAAGGCCAATGCTCTCTTGCAGTCCAATGTGTGCAGCTGACGTTCAGCAGGGCAGGAATGAGGACGGGGAAAGAATGTTGGCAAGACAATTGACTGGTTCAGATGGAACTCCGACACGACCTTTGGCAAGAACTTAGGGTGAGTGCGGAGGACTACTCTGTTATGATGAAATTTGGTGTAAGGGGCCTGGGCTACCAGGGCCTGAAGCTCACTGACTCTACGAGCTGAAGTAACTGCCACCAAGAAAATGACCTTCCAGGTCAAGTACTTCAGATGGCAGGAATTCAGTGGCTCAAAAGGAGGTTTCATCAGCTGGGTGAGAACGACATTGAGATCCCATGACACTGTAGGAGGCTTGACAGGGGGCTTTGACAAAAGCAAACCTCTCATGAAGCGAACAACTAAAGGCTGTCCTGAGATCGGCTTACCTTCCACACGGTAATGGTATGCACTGATTGCACTAAGGTGAACCCTTACAGAGTTGGTCTTGAGACCAGACTCAGACAAGTGCAGAAGGTATTCAAGCAGGGTCTGTGTAGGACAAGAGCGAGGATCTAGGGCCTTGCTGTCACACCAGACGGCAAACCTCCTCCATAAAAAGAAGTAACTCCTCTTAGTGGACTCTTTCCTGGAAGCAAGCAAGATGCGGGAGACACCCTCTGACAGACCCAAAGAGGCAAAGTCTACGCTCTCAACATCCAGGCCGTGAGAGCCAGGGACCGGAGGCTGGGATGCAGAAGAGCCCCTTCGTCCTGCGTGATGAGGGTCGGAAAACACTCCAATCTCCACGGTTCTTCGGAGGATAACTCCAGAAGAAGAGGGAACCAGATCTGACGTGGCCAAAAAGGAGCAATCAGAATCATGGTGCCTCGGTCTTGCTTGAGTTTCAACAAAGTCTTCCCTACCAGAGGAATGGGAGGATAAGCATACAGCAGGCCCTCCCCCCAATCCAGGAGGAAGGCATCCGATGCCAGTCTGCCGGGGGCCTGAAGCCTGGAACAGAACTGAGGGACTTTGTGGTTCGCTCGAGATGCGAAGAGATCCACCAAGGGGGTGCCCCACGCTTGGAAGATCTGGCGCACCACTCGGGAGTTGAGCGACCACTCGTGAGGTTGCATAATCCTGCTCAGTCTGTCAGCCAGACTGTTGTTTACGCCTGCCAGATATGTGGCTTGGAGCCCCATGCCGTGACGGCGAGCCCAGAGCCACATGCTGACGGCTTCCTGACACAGGGGGCGAGATCCGGTGCCCCCCTGCTTGTTGACATAGTACATGGCAACCTGGTTGTCTGTCTGAATTTGGATAATTTGGTGGGACAGCCGATCTCTGAAAGCCTTCAGAGCGTTCCAGATCGCTCGCAACTCCAGGAGATTGATCTATAGACCGCGTTCCTGGAGGGACCAGCTTCCTTGGGTGTGAAGCCCATCGACATGAGCTCCCCATCCCAGGAGAGACGCATCCGTGGTCAGCACTTTTTGTGGCTGAGGAATTTGGAAAGGACGTCCCAGAGTCAAATTGGACCAAATCGTCCACCAATACAGGGATTCGAGAAAACTCGTGGACAGGTGGATCACGTCTTCTAGATCCCCAGCAGCCTGAAACCACTGAGAAGCTAGGGTCCATTGAGCAGATCTCATGTGAAGGCGGGCCATGGGAGTCACATGAACTGTGGAGGCCATGTGGCCCAGCAATCTCAACATCTGCCGAGCTGTGATCTGCTGGGACGTTCGCACCCGCGAGACGAGGGACAACAAGTTGTTGGCCCTCGTCTCTGGGAGATAGGCGCGAGCCGTCCGAGAATCCAGCAGAGCTCCTATGAATTCGAGTCTCTGTGCTGGGAGAAGATGGGACTTTGGGTAATTTATCACAAAACCCAGTAGCTCCAGGAGGCGAATAGTCATCTGCATGGACTGCAGGGCTCCTGCCTCGGACGTGTTCTTCACCAGCCAATCGTCGAGATATGGGAAGACGTGCACCCCCAGCCTGCGAAGTGCTGCTGCTACTACAGCCAAGCACTTTGTGAACACCCTGGGCGCAGAGGCGAGCCCAAAGGGTAGCACACAGTACTGGAAGTGACGTGTGCCCAGCTGAAATTGCAGATACTGTCTGTGAGCTGGCAGTATCGGGATGTGCGTGTAGGCGTCCTTCAAGTCCAGAGAGCATAGCCAATCCTGAATCATGGGAAGAAGGGTGCCCAGGGAAAGCATCCTGAACTTTTCCTTGACCAGATATTTGTTCAGGGCCCTTAGGTCTAGGATGGGACGCATCCCCCCTGTTTTCTTTTCCACAAGGAAGTACCTGGAATAGAATCCCAGCCCTTCTTGCCCGGATGGCACGGGCTCGACCGCATTGGCGCTGAGAAGGGCGGAGAGTTCCTCTGCAAGTACCTGCTTGTGCTGGAAGCTGTAAGACTGAGCTCCCGGTGGACAATTTGGAGGTTTTGAGGCCAAATTGAGGGTGTATCCTTGCCGGACTATTTGCAGAACCCACTGATCGGAGGTTATGAGAGGCCACCTTTGGTGAAAAGCTTTCAACCTCCCCCCGACCGGCAGGTCGCCCGGCACGGACACTTGGATGTCGGCTATGCTCTGCTGGAGCCAGTCAAAAGCTCGCCCCTTGCTTTTGCTGGGGAGCCACGGGGCCTTGCTGAGGCGCACGCTGCTGACGAGAGCGAGCGCGCTGGGGCTTAGCCTGGGCCGCAGGCTGTCGAGAAGGGGGATTGTACCTACGCTTGCCAGAAGAGTAGGGAACAGTCCTCCTTCCCCCAAAAAATCTTCTACCTGTAGAGGTAGAGGCTGAAGGCGGGAGAACTTGTCGAATGCGGTGTCCCGCTGGTGGAGATGCTCTACCACCTGCTCGACCTTCTCTCCAAAAATATTGTCCGCACGGCAAGGCGAGTCCGCAATCCGCTGCTGGAGTCTATTCTCCAGGTCGGAGGCACGCAGCCATGAGAGCCTGCGCATCACCACACCTTGAGCAGCGGCCCTGGACGCAACATCAAAGGTGTCATACACCCCTCTGGCCAGGAATTTTCTGCACGCCTTCAGCTGCCTGACCACCTCCTGAAAAGGCTTGGCTTGCTCGGGGGGGGAGAGCATCAACCAAGCCCGCCAACTGCCGCACATTGTTCCGCATGTGTATGCTCGTGTAGAGCTGGTAAGACTGGATTTTGGCCACGAGCATAGAGGAATGGTAGGCCTTCCTCCCAAAGGAGTCTAAGGTTCTAGAGTCTTTGCCCGGGGGCGCCGAAGCATGCTCCCTAGAACTCTTAGCCTTCTTTAGGGCCAGATCCACAACTCCAGAGTCGTGAGGCAACTGGGTGCGCATCAGCTCTGGGTCCCCATGGATCCGGTACTGGGACTCGATCTTCTTGGGAATGTGGGGATTACTTAATGGCTTGGTCCAGTTCGCAAGCAATGTCTTTTTCAGGACATGGTGCAAGGGAACAGTGGACGCTTCCTTAGGTGGAGAAGGATAGTCCAGGAGCTCAAACATTTCAGCCCTGGGCTCGTCCTCCACAACCACCGGGAAGGGGATGGCCGTAGACATCTCCCGGACAAAGGAAGCGAAAGACAGACTCTCAGGAGGAGAAAGCTGTCTTTCAGGAGAGGGAGTGGGATCGGAAGGAAGACCCTCAGACTCCTCGTCAGAGAAATATCTGGGGTCTTCTTCCTCTTCCCACGAGGCCTCACCCTCGGTGTCAGACACAAGTTCACGAACCTGTGTCTGCAACCTCGCCCGGCTCGACTCAGTGGAGCCACGTCCACGATGGGGGCGTCGAGAGGTAGACTCCCTCGCCCGCATCGGCGAAGCTCCCTCCGCCGACGTAGTCGGGGAGCCTTCCTGGGAGGTGGCCGCAGTTGGCACCGCACGCGGTAACCTCACCCCGGGCGATGGGCCAGCCGGCGCCACGCTCGACGGTACCGGAGGCGCAAGCACCGCCGGTACCGGAGGGGTAGGGCGCAACAGCTCTCCCAGAATCTCTGGGAGAACGGCCCGGAGGCTCTCGTTCAGAGCGGCTGCAGAGAAAGGCATGGAGGTCGATGCAGGCGTCGACGTCAGAACCTGTTCCGGGCATGGAGGCTGTTCCGGGCTGTCCAGAGTGGAGCGCATCGACACCTCCTGAACAGAGGGTGAGCGGTCCTCTCGGTGCCGATGCCTGCTGGGTGCCGACTCCCTCGGCGACCCAGAGCTCTCGGTGCCGACGCGGGGAGGAGACCGGTGTCGATGCTTCTTCGACTTCTTCCAAAGCATGTCACCGGAGCTCCCTGGCACCGACGAGGAGGACGTAGAATCCAGCTGTCGCTTCCTCGGGGCCGAGGTCGAAGGAGGTCGATCTCGGGGGGGGCTGTACCGCAGGAGCCCTCAGGGTAGGGGAGACCCACCCGAAGGCTCACCGCCACCAGCAGGGGAATGGACAGCCCTCACCTGCACTCCTGACGATGCACCACCGTCCGACGACATCAGCAGACGAGGTCCCGGTACCACCGACGTCGATGCAGCTATCCGATGTCTCGGCGCCGATGCAGAGGGCCGATGCCTCGATGCACTCGATGCACTGGCGGCCGAGGATGAAGGTCTGGACGCTGACGACGTCGATGCACTCGATGGCCTTGGTGTCGATGCCGACGAAGAGCCCGAGAACAAAACGTTCCACTGGGCCAATCTCGCTACCTGAGTCCGCCTTTGTAACAGGGAACACAGACTACAGTTCTGAGGACGGTGCTCGGCCCCCCAGACACTGAAGACACGACGAGTGCCTATCAGTGAGCGAGATTACCCGGGCGCACTGGGTGCACTTCTTGAAGCCGCTGGAAGGCTTCGATGTCATGGGCGGAAAAATCACGCCGGCGAAATCAAAATCCGAAATGGCGAATTGAAGCACCAAAAATTTAGAAGGGAGAAAATCTCGACCGAGGCCGAAAAGAGGCCTACCCCGACGACGAAAGAAAACTTACCGGGGCAAAGACTGAAAAATACGGGAAGGGACAAACGAAGCCCGGGGGGCTTCCGGAGCACTTCCCAACAATTTTTAAAAGATTTTCCGAAGAAAACACACGTCAACGAAAAAAAGGACGCGCGAGGTCGACTTTCCGGGGCTCGACACGGCGAAAACACGACCGTACCGAGTGCGGACAAAAGAAGACTGGCCGGCTCGAGCCGGTTTCGGGCGGGAAGACGGCCGCGCATGCGCGGTGCGCGCGGGCGCGCGAGGACTAGCAAAGGACTTTGCTAGTGAAGATTCCGATTGGAGGGGCTGCCGTGGACGTCACCCATCAGTGAGAACAAGCAGCCTGCTTGTCCTCGGAGAAAAACCAGAACACTGTCTATGTTAATAGTTAAAGCTAAAGTAATGGGACAGTATATGAAAATTATTAAAAGAAAGAGAGACAGATTTGGAGATTCCGATTCTTTGGCAAGTTTGCGTGCCCGACACTTAGCACAGAATCAATTAGAGAACAGAAAAGTTAAGAAAACAGTCATATGGTTGTGTTGATAAGTTACACATGGGTAGGTTTTTAGTAAGAGACTTCAATCATCCTTTGATTTTTGTAGGAGCTAAAAATTAAAAATAAAGTAAAGAAAAAAGGGGAAGATGTCACGTTTTCAAAGCTGGAAACTGGTTTGTGAGCCCTTGGGCCACTGCCGAGGAGCGGCAGTGGCAGGCAAAACCACCCCACACCGGAGACTAGGCAGAACAGGACTGGACCCCCGGACTGGAGTAGCAGCAGAGGCAAAGAAGCAGGAAAGCAGAGCAGGCACAAGGTGAGCGGAGGAGTGAATGTGTGAGGTTTTAATAGTAGGCAGCAGTGCTAGTGAGGTTAGCGGGCATTGCAATACAATAAAATGTTTTTGTGATAAAGAAAAAATACTGGAGTCTTTGTGTAGTCGACACTTAAACTTCACCTGCACTTGGCCCCCTTTCACCAGGAGTTGAGCTCCTGATTGCAAGTGGCCGGCAGGACTGGATACCCACTAGGCTGAACCAGGACTGAGGGTCAGAGGGGAAAGGAACATACAGGGACAGCAGGGCAAGAAACTGGGCCAGGACTCACAGAATAGACAACACAACACAAGGCAGGAAAAGGACAATCTAGGGGACAGAAGCTGGGAGCTGCAAGCAGCCACAAAAGCAGGAAACTAACACTGACAAGCAAGGGAAAGAACTAAAAGCTGCAAGCAGCCACTGAAGACAGACAACACAGAAACCTAAGCACTACACAAGAACTACAAACAGGGAACAAGACTAAGAAACAAGCAAACCCTAAACTAATCATAGACTAACTAGAAACAGGCAAAAACTTCAGGCCAGCAACTAGAACAAGGAAACAAACTCAGGCTGAAGTGCAACAAGCACCAACATACCAGGGCCTTAGACGATGCAAAGTCAAAGCCAGAGAGAATCCAAATGGCTAATAAGCCCAGCAGCAGCTGAGGCTCAGCTGCAGCAATCACCAGGCAACTACGGGAGCTGTGCAGGGTCAAACAAGACAGACAGATCTGGCAGCCTGGAAGATCCGGACTGGACTAGGCTGAAGTCTGGAACGGGTGATAGTCCATAGCGACCACCGGTTCTGGCCTCCAAAGGGCGAGGCGAGTACAGACGTAACAGAGGAGAGGTGTGAATGAAAGGAAGGAAGGTTGTACATTCAGGTTAATGGTCCTAAGTAGAAGAAACCAGTAGAACATGATCAGCGTACAAAAGGTTTTCTTTTAATCTTGCATGAATTCACAGCAATATAAAATTCCTTTTAAAGGGTTTCATTTCTGGAGCTGTATACAAGGGAGACCACTGCAAAGAAAAGCAGAGCAGTTACTGGAACCTACCTTTGGATTTATGATCCTAACTTAAATGGTGGCAGCCAACAGCTTTAAATAATGCAGGATCTTCCATCTTAAGTAGTTCTTAGTTTCTGACTAGTGCGTTTGCAGGAAAAACTGTTTCAGCTTTATTACTGGTTTAAAGCTTGGTGTGTGGTTGACTGCTTTGCTGTTAACTGCCACCATTTAACTGTGGTACTTTTGAATACGTGGGGAAGCTAGGAGTGGAGTCAGGTTAGGATCCAATTTAGGTGGCTTTAGAAGAAACAGCAGCTGTAAGTTAGGATCATAAACCCAAAGTATGTAGATTCCAGTAACTGCTCAGCTTTCTTTAAAAAACGCTTCCACTTATTACCTTAGGAAGAACTATCATGTATGACAGAGAAAGGCACTTTCTTTGAACAGACATTGAACACAGGCGAGAACGTGGCAGAAAAACACAGACCACCTATTTACAGCAGTTCTCCTAGACACAGTCAGAAGCCCATTCTGGCCCTCTTCCTCTGTGGCTGGGACTCAGCCAGCCTGACCTGAGAGGCAGGGGTTGCTGGCCTGCTTCCTTGTGTCTTGGTTCCCAAGAAATGTTCTGCATGCTTCTTGCTGTCAGGTAGAGCAGAGAAGTAATCCTGCACAATCTTCCTTCTCTCCCTAGGAATCCCCTGAGACTGCAGAGCTTGTGAGGACAACGGCTGGGAGTGAAATGATGGTAGCTGAACTGTAGAGCTGGGCTGAGAGCTTTTTACATGCCTCTGCTGACCGCTATTCACCAGGTGATTCTCTAGCTGACCCCGAGACCCTAACCAGCTGCCAGACTGAACAGATTTCACAAGATCTGTGTCCTTTCCTTCATCAGTCAGGAGCTCGGCAACTGGAGGTGAGTCATGCTGGTCCACAAACTCCGAATGCTCTCTGAGGGCTGGTGCCAACTCAGTCTGTGAACAGTCAGCATTTTTTCCAGGGGCCTTTAAAATGGAAACTAGCTGGGACGTGTCCCTGGATGTGACTGTCAGGGAGCAGCTGCCAAGGTCAGAGGGGCTTTCTGTCAACCACTGGCTATCAGCTGAGCACAGTGAGTAGTCACTGGAGCCTAAGAGGTCAGACTTACAGCTAGCAGATGAGGTGAAGCTTCCGGAGAGGCTGCATCTGCCCTTTGCCAGCTTCTGCTGACGCCTTTTCTCTCGAAGGGCCTGAATTTTCTGGCTCCTGTTCAGTCCTAACTGCTCCTCCCACCAGTTTCTCCACTGTCCTTTCCAAGACGCAGTGAGTCGCAGGCTCAGGTCATCTGTCCAGACCAAGGGATCCACAGGGTCTGGAAAAGACACAAATTCCAGGGGCTCCATATCCTCACGCCCCACCACTAGCTGCTGCTTCATGCAGGCTCGAAAGCGCTGTCGCAGCTCTGCATACATCGTTTTGTTCTGCACCTGCAGCTCGGCAAGTTTGAACAGCTGCCGGCAGTGGAAAGTGGGGCGAATTCCCACACGCTGAGCACTGTACTGTATTCGCTTCTGGTCCCTCAAGAACGCCTTAAGCCAGCGTCGGCAACGGGAAATGGTGGCTGTGCTTAGGACGACATGGGTGTGCGCCTCACCCTGTCCCATTTCCTCACTCTCTTCACGACACTGCTCATCACTGCCCCCCTCCATCAGGCTGAAGTCAGTCCCCCGCTCGCTGCGCTGCCCAACAGCTGTACCCCCTTCCACCGGACCCAAGACGCTTTGCTGCTCCGATGTGGTACTCTCTGAGTCATTAACCACCTCCAGGTGAGAGCAAGAAACTTGTTCATCGTCACTGCTCCCCTCCCCTGCACCAGAGCCACCCTGTTGCTCCGATGTGGCACTCTCTGAGTCATTATTTACCACCTCCAGGTGAGAAAGGGAAACCCGATCATCGTCACTGCTCCCCTCCCCTGCACCAGAGCCACCCTGTTGCTCCGATGTGGTACTCTCTGAGTCATTAACCACCTCCAGGTGAGAGCGGGAAACCTGTTCATCATCACTGCTCTCCTCCCCCAGGTGAGAGCGGGAAACCTGTTCATCGTCACTGCTCTCCTCCCCCAGGTGAGAGTGGGAAACCTGTTCATCGTCACTGCTCTCCACCTCCAGGTGAGAAAGGGAAACCCGATCATCGTCACTGCTCCCCTCCCCTGCACCAGAGCCACCCTGTTGCTCCGATGTGGCACTCTCTGAGTCATTATTTACCACCTCCAGGTGAGAAAGGGAAACCCGATCGTCGTCACTGCTCCCCTCCCCTGCACCAGAGCCACCCTGCTGCTCTGATGTCGCACTCTCTGAGTCATTAACACAGAACTCCAGGTCAGAAAGGGAGACATGGGCCTCACTGTCATCTCCCGACTGCAAAGGTGCACCAGCACCCTGAAGCCCCTTTGATGAGAGGTATCTCTGTGCACTGCCCAGGTCTTGAGCCCTTGACTCTCTCCTCTGTGGGCCCTTTGAGGTCTCCGGCAGTAAATGGCAGCTCCGTGTGGCTCCTGTTTCAGGTTCCTCCAGTCCTCTCCTCTGCAGACTCTCAGGTGCTGGGTTCTGATGGATGAAAGGCTGGAAGAACAGATCTCCAGCCTCCGACAGCTGGAAGACCAGTAAAGTCTCGACACCTTGCTTCTGGTGTACTGCTGTCAAACCTGGAGAGAGAAGGAAACAGGACAGAGGGTTACAGAAATGGTATCTAGAACAGCAGAAAGCCAGTCTGCGCCTAGGGTCAGTCTTAAAAATTCCCAAAACTTACTGCAATACCATAGATCTTATATGAACTACAGCATGATAAACATTTCCCCACAATTAAAGAAACTGTGTATTTTTAGATAGAAGGGGCTGATGACTCACGTTTGAGGAGCCTCAAACAGGGGAGCTTGGGGGGTGGGGTGGAGTGGGGGTAAGTATGCACAGACTCTCCTTCCTTTACCTTGCCCCTTCCCGCCAAGGAACTAGCTTTCTAATTGAAACTGTATTGAACAATTTTAAATTTGTTAATTAAAAAAAAAATTTATAGACCACCTAAAACTAGGTAGTTTCCAATAAATCATTCATAATCCATTACACATGATTGCACAAAACGATATATAGCAGAACACATTACAACGAAGTCCCCACAATATCAGAAAAATAGTTTAAAAAAAAAAAAAAACGCAGCCACAAAATGCTTATAGTCTTCAAAATTTTTTTAAACTGCACAAGACTATCGCAAAGGCGAAACTGTCCAGGGAGAGCGTTCCATAATGAAATTCCCGCCGACACAAATGCAGAAGCCTTTGTGTCAGCATAGTGTAAATGCACTACCTCATCCGTTGACAGTCGCATGGCAGTCTCTGTTCTTAACACCCCTCTTGGCTGGTAAATGGACAAAACTCGTTTCAAATAATATGGTGTAGAAGCTGTTAATATGTGTCCCAGCTTGAGACCCATCCACTGGAATAGTGGTGGGCCAAGTTACATAGCTTAAACAGCTGAAAAGCACTGACTAGGCCTGAAAAGCAGATGATGGCCTTATAGCTGAGAGCCTGCAAGAGCAGGACTGCTTGGTGAGTCTTATTGAAACCTGGTACAACTTTCAAATTCAGTGTAAGAGTTAAGATGAAGGAATAAATGGCAGAAATGGTAAAAAGTTTGGTTCATAAGATGGAGTCTGTCCTTATAAGATGGCTCCCAGAGTCACAAGATACAAAGAAACTGATCTCTCTATATTAGGAAAGATGTTTACAAGTCCGGAAATTGGCGTTATGGAGTAATCTCAGAAAGGAGGGGCAGATGGGCACCTGACCTGCGGTTAAGTATGATTCATAGATGCAAAAAAAAATTAGAAAAAAAGTCTTTCTCCATTGAGTTGTATGGACTGCAAATGCTATATAAGGACTGTGCATCTGAGCTAGAGTCGGAGTCCTTCCCCAACTTGAGTCGGATGACGGCAAAGCTACGGTCCGTTGAACCCAGAATTTGACTGATGTGTATAACAGCTGGCAGATTCATTCGGTGAGAATAAAGACTATTTCTATCACTAAACTTCTCCAGTCTCAGTTTCAATCTCTTCATTCTCTTTAAACTGCCTCACATAAATACTATACACATAAGTAAATTATCTTTACTCATGTAGACTTTATGTGGGAACATAAATGGACAAAGATTCACCTATATCCTAGAAGACAGAAAGTTGTGGTCATGGGAATTAGATTTGAACTGCGCCTTCTGCCACCCCCCCTACACCTCCGTGTCCGAAGGCACTCCTTTGGACCCCGATTCATCTCACTGTGGAAAGGGGTTCCACATTAAAAATGATTTGACACAACGTTGTGTTTCGGCCAGATGGCCTACATCAGGAGTCTTGTGGGTAATGACGATGATAAAATATGATCATCAAGTGACGTGATGAAGAGAACTCAAGCCACAAATGAGAAATGTGCAGACAAGGATTGTTTCTGCAACGTGCAGCATCAGACGGATCATTTAACAAACGGTCTTTTTAAAGACCATTTTTAAATCCGGGGATGGGGCTACAGCTTCTAGTGAGCAATACAGAGTAGGATAAGGGTAGAAGTACACTTAATTATAACTGGAGTGGTAAAACTTGTACAGTTTGAAGTAATAGGATTATGTGGAAGGGGTATTGTTCATTTCTTAGATCGAAAGATGTGATGCATTGTTCATGAATTAGTTCGGGTCTGCCGGGTAGGCTTTCCGGAAGAGGTGAGTCTTGAGGTCTTTTCGGATTTTTAGATGGATGTTCACAGTTCTAATGTTTCTAGGTAAAGCACCACTAAAAAAGGTCTTATGCCCCACTCACATTTCTCCTGAACTTCAAATCCTTAAACACGAAGGACGAAAACTGGAAAGGAGATGGCGCAATTCTCACCTGGATGAAGACAGGCTAAACTGCAGGAAGCACATGGCAAAGTACCGCCAAGCCTTAACAGCAACCAAAAAACAGTATTTCTCTCAATGCATTGCACAGGCTGCCAATTCAACCAAGCAGCTGTTCAGTATAGTAAACAGCCTACTGCAACCCCCACAACAAAACCAGCCTCCCCAGTCTAAACTGAACTGCAATGGTTTTGCTGCATACTTTCCCAACAAAATTAAAAGTCTCCACCAGGATTTACAGGCAATCCCACCCAGTGTCCAACCAGTCAACCAGGGTTGCACAAACTCGCCCCCTCCTAACAGAGACAGATGAAACACATTTAACCTAATGACAGAGGAGAGCCTTGACAAAATCCTAAGAGACCTTCGACCAACTACCTGCTCCCTAGTCCATGCCCATCAAAGATAGTGCAGCAGGCAAGTATGGGCCTTATAGAAGGCGCCACAAAAACTGTGAACACCTCTCTTCTAATGGGCAACTACCAACAGCATTAAAAAGGACAGTGGTTCGCCCTCTGCTGAAGAAAAACAACCTTGACCAGGAGAAACTTGAAAGTTACAGGCCAGTATCCAACATCCCGTTTCTAGGGAAACTCATAGAACAGTCTGTCTTCAACTTAATGAATGGCTAGAAAAGAGTAAAATAATGGAAAGCATGGTAACCAACCAACTTACTAACTACCTAAACAAATTCACAATATTGCACGAATCATAGTCAGGATTTCGATCCAACCATAGTACTGAAACAGTGCTAACCACCCTCATAACCAAATTCCAACAATTGATTGCAAACGGGAACAATGTACTGCTCCTACAATTTGACATGTCCAGCGCATTCGACATGGTTAACCACCAAATACTCTCGAACATCCTAGACTACTTTGGGATTGGAGGAAACGTACTAAGTTGGTTTCAAGGCTTCTTAACAACAAGAACATATCAAGTGATTTCAAACTCAAAAACGTCGACACCATGGAAACCTTAATGCGGAGTACCACAAGGATCACCGCTCTCACCAACCCTCTTCAACTTAATGATGACACCTTTAGCCAAATCACTATCCAATCAAGGACTCAACCCATACATCTATGCAGATGATGTCACGATATACATCCCGTTCAAACACAATATAACCGAAATCACAAATGAAATCAAACACAGCCTCCAAACAATGAACTCATGGGCGGATGCATTCCAACTAAAGCTAAACGCAGAAAAGACACAATGTCTCATCCTATCCTCATAATATAACACAAACAAACCCATTACTATAAATACCCCAGATTACACCCTTCCGGTCTCAGGCAGTCTGAAAATTCTGGGAGTCACAATTGACCGAAATCTCACACTCGAAGACCATGCGAAAAATACCGCAAAGAAAATGTTCTGCGCAATGTGGAAACTTAAAAGGATCAAACCTTTCTTCCCAAGGGAAATATTCCGCAGCCTGGTACAATCAATGGTACTCAGCCATCTAGACTACTGCAATGCTATCTATGCCGGATGCAAAGAACAAATCATTAAGAAGCTTCAAACCGCACAAAACACAGCAGCCAGACTCATATTTGGAAGAACGAAATACGAAAGTGCCAAACCCCTAAGAGAAAAACTACACTGGCTCCCATTAAAAGAATGAATTGCATTCAAAGTTTGCACCCTGGTCCACAAAATCATTCACGGGGAAGCCCCAGCCTACATGTCAAACCTTATAGACTTGCCTACTAGGAACGCAAAAAGATCAGCAAGCTCATTCCTCAATCTCCACTATCCCAACTGTAAAGGGCTAAAATATAAAACCACATACGCAACCAGTTTCTCCTACATTTGCAATCAACTATGGAACGCACTACCGAAGGCCATAAAAACAACGCAAGACCTCACTATCTTCCGAAGGCTATTGAAAACTGAACTGTTCAAGAAGGCATACCAATAACACCTATCCTCAAAACTAAATAAGATTGCACATGAACTGGAATAATCAAACGTTTTACCACTTGAATAAGTAACCTCTTCGTTAATAATGATCAAGCACTATCACTTTAATCCTTATGTCAAATAAGGTTTATCTATAGTCGATGACCTAATGTATGTTACAATCCTATCTATCACTCAGGAACTTATATGCTATACCATAATATATTCTTCTTTACCATGTATGTATGCACCTTAATGCAATGCCTTTGTAACTCTGCTACCCGGAAATGGCAACCGCCATTACGGCAAATGTAAGTCACATTGAGCCTGCAAATCGGTGGGAAAATGTGGGATACAAATGCTACAAATAAATAAATAAAATATCCATGTCAATCTGGATTCAGACCTGGTTATGGAACAGAAACGGTCCTCGTATCCCTGCTAGATGATCTTCACAGAAACCGAGACAAGGGATTTGCCTCGTTGTTAGTACTGCTAGATTTCTCAGCAGCTTTTGACGCTGCGGATCATGATATCAGTTTTACCTAATTTTCTAATGCACCTTATTTGTAATATAATTAATGTGATTGCCATTGCAACATAATGTAAGCCACATTGAGCCTTACATTTCTAGCCATTTGTTCTTCCGCTTGCGCCTTCGCCAGACGTACCTCTCTCTTGGCTTCTTTCAGTTTCATCCGGTATTCCTCCCCGTGTTCCTGTTCTTGAGATTTTCTATATTTCTGGAACGCTAATTCTTTAGCCTTTATTTTGTCAGCCACTTGCTTGGAGAACCATATCGGTTTCCTTTTTCTCTTGCTTTTATTTACTCTCCTTACATAAAGGTCTGTGGCCCTATTTATCACTTTTTTCAGCCTGGACCACTGCCCTTCCACTTCTCGTACGTCCTCCCAGCCCATCAGCTCCTTCCTCAGGTATTCCCCCATTTTACTAAAGTCAGCACTCTTGAAATCCAGGACTTTGAGTTTAGAGTGGCCGCCCTCCACTTCAGCCGTCATATCAAACCAAACCAAACCGTTTGATGGTCACTGCTTCCCAGGTGTGCACCCACTCGGACATTTGACACACTATCCCCATTTGTGAGCACCAGATCTAGCGTCGCTCCCTCCCTTGTGGGTTCTGTCACTATTTGTCTGAGCAGAGCACTTTGGAAAGCATCCACGATCTCTCTACTTCTTTCCGATTTGGCAGACGGAACCTTCCAATCTACATCTGGCAGATTGAAATCTCCCATCAACAGAACCTCTTTTTTCTTTCCTAATTTTTGAATATCTGCGATCAGATCTTTATCTAGTTCCTCTAATTGTGTCGGGGGTCTGTAGACAACACCCACATGGACAGAGGTTCTATCCTCTCTTTTTAAGGTGATCCATATCGCTTCTTCCTTTCCCCAGGTCCCTGTCATTTCAGTCGCCGTGATATCATTCCTCACATACAGAGCTACTCCTCCACCTTTACGACCCTCTCTATCCTTCCTAAATAGATTATAGCCTGGTATGCTTGCATCCCATTCGTGGGAACTGTTGAGCCACGTCTCTGTGATTGCAACAACATCTAAGTCTGCTTCCAACATTAGGGCTTGAAGGTCGTGAACTTTATTGCTTAGACTACGAGCATTTGTGGCCATCGCTTTCCATCTATAAGTCGTTAGTACTTCATGTGAATCCTTGTCATACAAAGAAAGTCTGTACTTAACTTAATGATCAATGAACCATTCTCTTCTGTTTTCCGTTGTATTCTTAGGGCTGTCTGCGGATTCACGATCCTGCTGTTCTGCTCCGTCCGTCTCTCTATTGTGGCCAGGTCCTGCACTGCAGTGCCTTTACTCCTTACGTCCTCATTCCTCCTGTATTCTTTTCTTATTCCTTCAACAAGAACGTCTCGTTTCGCTGTACTCACAGCTGCGTCAGGAAGGAAACATTTTTTCTGAGGATGTCTGCAAGGAGGATGTCCATTTTCGTCAAAAATTTTAAAAAGGCATATTTTGCAGGTGAGCTCAAAAATGATTCTGCGCATGCTGAAAATGCGTGTCTACACTACCCCAGGCCATTTTTCAGCAAACCTTAGTAAAAGGACCCCTAAGAGCGGACCCTTGAGAGACTCCAGTTACTCTGACTTACTTAAACCAATCTGACACCAAATTTCCTACCTGTCAAGAAAGAGCTAAACCATTTCAAAACCTAACCAGTAAAACCAATTGATTGCAACTCATTTTCAAAGCATGTTCCATAGCAAGTAAGTGCTTTGAAAATAAGCCTCTATGTAACTTTGTAATTCTGTGCTTTGAAAATACTCCTCCATATCAAACGCTGCCAAAATATCCAGGCTAATTAACAAATAACGATCTTCATTATTAAATCTTGTTCTGATGGTATCCAACAATGAAAGCAATAAAGTCTCTGTGTCATGCAAAGCACGAAAACCAAACTGATTAATGTCCAGAATTTCCTGAGACTTTAAAAATCCAAAACTTGATCATACACCACCTCACTAGTATAGTCTGGCCATCAAGGATAGTGATGAGATAGGCACATAATTCTCAACTAAATTAATATCAAAAGACTGATCCTTTAATAATGGTCTCACAACCGCTTTCTTAAGATTTCCATCTTTACTACTACTACTGCTTATTATTTGTAAAGCGCTACTAGACATACGCAGCGCTGTACACTTGAACATGAAGAGACAGTCCCTGCTCGACAGAGCTTACAATCTAATTAGGACAGACAAACAGGACAAATAAGGGAAAAGGACAAAGAGTAACAAGGTTCCGGAATCCCAAAGAGTAGCAACATTCCGGAATCCCAAAGACTCCTATTACTACTTATCATTTCTACTAGTAAAAAAGGCCCGTTTCTGTTTTAAAGGAAACGGGCGCTAGCAAGGGTTTCCTCGGAGTGTGTATGTTTGAGAGAGTGTGTGTGAGAGTGACTGTGTGAGACAGAGTGAATGTGCGAGTGTGTGACAGAGAGAGAGTGAGACTGGGTGCGAGTGTGTGTGAGAATGAGAGTATGTGCCAGGGTCCTCCCCCCCGGTCTGTCTCCCAGTTGCAGGGTCTCCCCCCCTCCCTCCCTTTTTCCCAGTTGCAGGGTCCCCCCTCCCGGTCTCCCTCCCTCCCGGTTGCAGGGTCTGTCTCCCCTCTCCTTTTGTCCTCCACATTTTAAGGCACTGTCTATCCAGTTGAAACACCTTTAGACTTGTTTCAGATGGAACAACAATTTTAAAACGCAAATGTGAAGCAGCAGCTCTTAGGTTTGCTTGGTTTTGAATGTATACCAATGACGGCTGTGTAGGGGAGTGGAAACAGAGATTAACCAATGGGCTTCCTTGCTTACAGTAGACTTACGTTGCTCACTTCCACTCCTGTGTATTAAATGTCCTGCAGCATCTCCTAGGTTTGCTTGGTTTGTTTTGAGTGAACGGGAATGACAGCTGCGCTGGAGTCGGACCCGCCGCTCTGACCCTCCCCCCTCTTCCGAGTCGACACTGGACCCCGACGGCCGCCCTGAGCCCTCACCTGCCTCCTCCACATTGGACAGTCGCCGCAGGCGCTCACTCGCCATCCTCCCTCTTCGTCCTCTCCGTCAGTCCGAATCTGGACTTGTAGAGGAGAGGCAGGGCGGTGACGTTTTTTTGATGGCGGTTAGTGTGCGTGGGTGTTTCGGGATGTTTGCAGCCAGTCTCGAGCGATTCCTAGGCAGGGGGAGGAGTAGGGAAATGTTTGCTGTTTGCTGCTGGCTGGGTCGCGTTTTTTTGCTGTGCTGGCTGGGTCGCGTTTTTTTGCTGTGCGTCTGGCTGGTGACTTCACCCGAGGCGCAGCCAATCAGTGGGATTCATGACTTCATTTTAATCTACAGCACCTAGCAGACCACGGCGGAAGCCAGGATCCCAGGCAGCTTCAGAACGTTGGCGGTGAGAATTATTATATAGGATAGCGCTACTAGACGTATGCAGCGCTGTACACTTGAACATGAAGAGACAGTCCCTACTCGACAGAGCTTACAATCTAATTAGGACAAACAAACAGGACAAACAAGAGATATGGGAATATTAAAGTGAGGATGATAAAATAAGGGTTCTGAACAAGTGAATAAGGGTTAGGAGTTAAAAGCTGCATCAAAAAGGTGGGCTTTTAGCTTAGATTTGAAGATGGCCAGAGATGGAGCTTTAATGTTTAGAATTTCTATCAGAAGGCTTCTTATGTTTTTGTGATTGTCATTCCTGTAGGGCTATAATAGAACAATGTTTTGAAGATCTTTTGAGGAGTTATCCCCAAAGCATATATTCCCCTGATAAAACATCAGCCATATTAATCTGTGTCAGATCTGGGCTGATATCTAGAAATACAGCAGAGACATTTTCTTGCTGTAACTGTCCCTGAGGCATCAATGTTCAAGAGAGGTTTCTGGAACTGTCATGTTATTTGCATCATAGGCTTTAAAAACAATAACAAAACATCCCACAAAATGTTTTTGCTAAGGTAAGTATAAGATTAAAACCAGTAGAAGTAGTCAAATTGAAGCCAACAGTTGACCAAACCCTTAAAGCTTCTGTCCTTAACTGAACTTTCCCTCAGAGGCAACAGACGGCACAGACCATCAATGTTTAATTTAAATCTGCCTACACAGTCGTGTTTCAAGATTTTCACAGAGGGCTAAACCAGTCGTATGTCTCTGCAGCAGGCCTTGAATCCAGATAAACTAGCAAAGCCAAAGCAGAGTTGAATTTACCTGCCCCAGGGGAGGCTAGCCTCTCTCTCAGCATCTCCTCTTGGTGAGGCATCTTTAGGGGTAAGTACGTCAGGAAGTCAGAGATACGGGAAAGCTTGCGAGCAGGTCCCAGGAGCTGACAGGGAAATTTATTCCCACCTACAAAAACCAGAGGAGGACACAGTCAAAACAACGTAGACAAACTGGAAAGGAATGGGAGAATGAAGCCTGAAGTCACTATAAGGTTATTTTGACTTTCTCCTAACATAAGGGGAGCATGAAACATGTGTGACCTTATAGGACCGCAGTCTCTAAGAGTGTACTTCAGTACCCTCCAGATCCATAGAGAACCTACACTGAGGGCAGCAACCTCACCAGCTCATCTCTTATCATCCCATCCTGCCTGTTACTTCAGAGAAGGGGATCTTATCCAGCTGTCACTATATTACTGCTAACTATTTCGGCGGATAGATAGCAGTAATATAGTGAGAGCTGGATATGATCCCCTGAAGAAGCCACGGTGAAACGGGTGCTTGTTGGGATCCAGCAAAGGTAAGTGTCACTAAAAATATATTTTTTTTTACTGCTGTGATTGGGCAAAGTAGTTGGAATAGTGTTTATTAAAAAAAAAGCTAAAATGGCAAGGATATTTGTTGCATAAAGTAGTTGGAATAAAGCAGGGCCGCCGAGAGGGGGGGACAGGGGGGACAAAATTCCCGGGGCCAGGGCCTCCAAGGGGGGCCCGGCACCGCAGTCCCACCCGCCACCGGGCCCCTCCACATGCAGGGTGTCAGACGCACAGAAGTTTTGCAGAGTACAGCGAAGATCAGCTGAGAGGAGCGCGTCTGTGTGTGCCGCGCACGCCGGAGTCAGAAGACAGCACTTCTGCTGGCGGGGGTTTGGATGGAAGGGGCCCGGCCCGGTGACGGAGGCGGGTGGGACTGTGGCGCCGGGCCCCCCTTGGGGGGGGGGGGGGGGCGGCGGCAACAACCTGGGGGGGTGGCAGTGGGGGAGGGCCCAGGGGGCGGCCTTGTCCTGGGCCCGGCCCAGTCTCTCGGCGGCCCTGGAATAAAATTTATAAAAAAAGAAAATAAGTTAAAAAGACAAGGATCTTTGCTGTATAAAGAAGATTTTTGATGGAAATGATTTTGACCAGCATTCAATAAAGGTCGTAAAAGCTGGCAGTAATATAGTGACAGCTGGATAAGATCCCCTTGTCTGAAGTAACAGGCAGGATGGGATGATAAGAGATGAGCTGGTGAGGTTGCTGCCCTCAGTGTAGGTGGAGGGTGCTGAAGTACACTCTTACAGACTGCGGTCCTATAAGGTCACACATGTTTCATGCTCCCCTTATGTTGACATTAAAAGAAGTTATTTGAAACCACAGTGCAACAACTCTTTGCACCATCTGAGGTCCTTTTCCTCCTGCCATGCAGTTTATTAATGGTAGTATGGCAGTGTATATCTACTTCCACATACAGAGTTATAATTTATACAAAACATTGCAGTTTGGATGATTTCAGGGACAAAGATAATGGACCTTACTATTGCTGTACCTAAGGACCTTCACTGGTTACCGAGTGGTACATAATATTTAAATGTCACCAGGATTTTAAACATCATTATCAATTTCGCTCAGAAGATACCACAGTGTGTACTCTCTGTTCACCTCAAGAAATGTTTTTTTATCCTACCTTCCATGACATAAGCCAGATTTTCCATCAACTAGAAAGTCTTCATTTAGCTGTGTAGCATCTTTTAAATGGAATAAACTGTCAACCTTTTATAAACAGGTCAAATTTTGACCGTTTACGCAACCTTTTCTCCCCTCTGATTGTTGATTAATGTTTACATTTTTGCGTGTTCATGATTCTTATCTTTATATGTTTTGAGTTTGGCTAAGGTAAACAAATAGAGTGGGTTGGTGTTGACTAGTGTGCTAGTTCATGGAGAAAAAGCTCCCATTCCATCTCAAAATATGCCAGTCTGAGGTATTTGAATCTACCAAAGCAGCACTACAAAAGACTGACACTAGGCCAGCCTACTGCACCCTTCTTCCATCAAATCAAAATGACTTCCAAGTTGCAACATTACAGAATTCTACAAAGACATTTACACTTTCTAAAACAAAGCTTGAGTTGCTAGTCTCAGAAATAATGCCGCCAATCCATCTGGAAGAGGCTGGACTTTAAAGTAAGCTTTCATTTTTTTGTAAGCCAGTCAGAAGAAATAATTAGTTTTCTAAAATCTCTTTCCATATAGAGACAATTTTTCAAAAGACATTTACCCCATGTCAGCTGCCCACCCTGTATCTGGGTAAATGCAAACCCAATGTTCCACAATTTACATACTTCTATTTACGTAGATGGAGTCGTGGGATAGGGTTAGGCCCAGGCAAGGAAAGACCAAATGTGGTTTTTGTTTTTTCAGAACTACATGCATTGTTTTTGCCAGACATATTTGCAGAGAAAGTAGGTGCAATTTGTGGGTACACTTTGCTTAGGCAGTTTTCAAACAACAGACAATCAAAAAACTCCAAACTGCCCAGAATACGGCCGCTAGACTCATATTTGGAAAAACTAAATATGAAAATGCAAAACCAATAAGACAGAAACTTCACTGGCTCCCAATTAAGGAACGCATTGCGTTCAAGATCTGCACGATTGTACACAAAATCATTCATGCAGACGCTCCAACATACAGTGGTGGAAATAAGTATTTGATCCCTTGCTGATTTTGTAAGTTTGCCCACTGACAAAGACATGAGCAGCCCATAATTGAAGGGTAGGTTATTGGTAACAGTGAGAGATAGCACATCACAAATTAAATCCGGAAAATCACATTGTGGAAAGTATATGAATTTATTTGCATTCTGCAGAGGGAAATAAGTATTTGATCCCCCACCAACCAGTAAGAGATCTGGCCCCTACAGACCAGGTAGATGCTCCAAATCAACTCGTTACCTGCATGACAGACAGCTGTCGGCAATGGTCACCTGTATGAAAGACACCTGTCCACAGACTCAGTGAATCAGTCAGACTCTAACCTCTACAAAATGGCCAAGAGCAAGGAGCTGTCTAAGGATGTCAGGGACAAGATCATACACCTGCACAAGGCTGGAATGGACTACAAAACCATCAGTAAGACGCTGGGCGAGAAGGAGACAACTGTTGGTGCCATAGTAAGAAAATGGAAGAAGTACAAAATGACTGTCAATCGACAAAGATCTGGGGCTCCACGCAAAATCTCACCTCGTGGGGTATCCTTGATCATGAGGAAGGTTAGAAATCAGCCTACAACTACAAGGGGGGAACTTGTCAATGATCTCAAGGCAGCTGGGACCACTGTCACCACGAAAACCATTGGTAACGCATTACGACATAACGGATTGCAATCCTGCAGTGCCCGCAAGGTCCCCCTGCTCCGGAAGGCACATGTGACGGCCCGTCTGAAGTTTGCCAGTGAACACCTGGATGATGCCGAGAGTGATTGGGAGAAGGTGCTGTGGTCAGATGAGACAAAAATTGAGCTCTTTGGCATGAACTCAACTCGCCGTGTTTGGAGGAAGAGAAATGCTGCCTATGACCCAAAGAACACCGTCCCCACTGTCAAGCATGGAGGTGGAAATGTTATGTTTTGGGGGTGTTTCTCTGCTAAGGGCACAGGACTACTTCACCGCATCAATGGGAGAATGGATGGGGCCATGTACCGTACAATTCTGAGTGACAACCTCCTTCCCTCCGCCAGGGCCTTAAAAATGGGTCGTGGCTGGGTCTTCCAGCACGACAATGACCCAAAACATACAGCCAAGGCAACAAAGGAGTGGCTCAGGAAGAAGCACATTAGGGTCATGGAGTGGCCTAGCCAGTCACCAGACCTTAATCCCATTGAAAACTTATGGAGGGAGCTGAAGCTGCGAGTTGCCAAGCGACAGCCCAGAACTCTTAATGATTTAGAGATGATCTGCAAAGAGGAGTGGACCAAAATTCCTCCTGACATGTGTGCAAACCTCATCATCAACTACAGAAGACGTCTGACCGCTGTGCTTGCCAACAAGGGTTTTGCCACCAAGTATTAGGTCTTGTTTGCCAGAGAGATTAAATACTTATTTCCCTCTGCAGAATGCAAATAAATTCATATACTTTCCACAATGTGATTTTCCGGATTTAATTTGTGATGTGCTATCTCTCACTGTTACCAATAACCTACCCTTCAATTATGGGCTGCTCATGTCTTTGTCAGTGGGCAAACTTACAAAATCAGCAAGGGATCAAATACTTATTTCCACCACTGTACATGTTAAACCTCGTGGACCTACCTCCCAGAAACGCCACAAGATCATCCTGTAAATTTCTCAACCTGCACTACCCCAGTTGCAAAGGACTGAAGTACAAACTGATGCATGCCACTACCTTCTCGTACATGAGCACGCAGTTATGGAATGCACTACCCACAGACTTGAAAGCAATCAACGAAACAACTATCTTTCGAAAATCTCTGAAAACATTCTTCTTCAACAAGGCCTACAATGAACACCTATAACCTCACTAAGTCACCTCACCAACCCACTCAATTATGAATGGTCACCTTATACAACTATCCTTATCACTACCTTCCTTCTCCCTCTTCCCGTCCTTGATCGTCACACATTACTAATTGTATCTGATATATTGTTACGATAATGTCAACAAATCTACGTAAGTCACATTGAGCCTGCAAATAGGTGGGGGAATGTGGGATACAAATGCAATAAATAAATAATAACAACAAAGTATGTTGTCATAGACATAGGATGCAAGTGGACGTGGAATACCTAGAGAGATAAAATAGAATAACAGGAGTCAGACAGAAAACAAGGGTGACTAACATGCAAAAATTGCTTGGGAAGTCGGAAAGGATGCATGAAACTAGACAGAGTAAGAGTGGATGAGCCAAGTCCAAGTACAGGAGAATATTTATTTATTTAATAATCAGACTCATTTTATTTATGTAATTAATTGAAGAGCTTACTTCCAAAACTCTCTAAGTCCATATTAGTTGCATTGAACTTAGAGGGTTTTGGAAATAAGCCCTTCAATTTTAATTTAACCCATTAGTGCCCAATGTTCCCATATGAATTTTATTTATTTGTTACATTTGTATCCCACATTTTCCCACCTTTTTGCAGGTTCAATGTGGGCTTACATAATACAGTGAAGGCGTTTGCCAACACCGGTAGAGAAACAAATACAATAAGGTGTTGTGTTAAGGTTCATGTGTACAGACACATTTAGGAATCATGAAGAGGAACAGAAGAGTTAGTTTATGACATTACGAGCTTTGGTTTCATTGTGTTGCATGCTTCAGGCGTTTAAGTTGGGTCGGTTGGGTATGTCTTTTTGAACATGTTGGTTTTTAATCGTTTTTGGAAGTTTAGATAGTTAAATGTTGTTTTCATGGCTTTTGGTAGTGCGTTCCACAATTGTGTGCTTATATAGGAGAAGCTAGATGTGTATGTTGATTTATACCTTACATATACTGAAGAGAAAACGACATTGACCCAGATTCTATCTCCCACCTTACCTTCCTCTCTCTATCACCTGTCTCTACCTACCCATCCATCCTAGTATTATGTTATACTTAATTTCCTACTTTACATAACAAAATTCTGTGTTACCTATTACTATGTAAGCCGCATTGAGCCTGCTTTTAGTGGGAAAGTGCAGGATACAAATATAATAAATAAATAAATAAATAAATATTTGAGTCCTTTGCAGTTTGGGCAGTGGAGATTTAGGTATGCTCTCGTGTTGATCCGATTGTGTTTCTGGATGGTAGGTCTATGAGGTCGGTCATGTATCCCGGGGTTTCGCCGTAGATAATTCTCTGAACCAGGGTGCAGATTTTCAAAGCTATACGTTCTTTTATAGGGAGCCAGTGCAGTTTTTCTCTGAGGGGTTTGGCGCGTTCAAATCACATTTTTCCAAATATGAGCCTGGCTGCCGTATTTTCAGCGGTCTGCGGTTTTTTTATGAGTTTTTTGCATCCTGAATAGATTCCGTTGTAGTAGTCAGCATGGCTTAATACCATTGATTGTATCAAATTACGAAATGTTTCCCTAGGGAGGAATGGTTTCACTTGTTTAGAGTTTCCACATTAAGTGGAACATTTTCTTTGTTGTTTCACTTGGCTCTCAAGTGTAAGGTTTCAGTCGATCGTAACGTCGAGGATTTTCAGGCTGAGATGGGAAGGGTGTAATCCAGGGTGTTTATATTTGTGGGTTTGTACATATTGTGTTGGGATGAGAGGATAAGGCAGTGTGTTTTTTCTGTGTTAAGTTTTATTTATTTATTGCATTTGTGTACCACATTTTCCCACCTCTTTGCAGGCTCAATGTGGCTTACAATACATCATGGATAGTGGAAGAAAGAAGAGAATACATATTTGGTATTACAGATGGATTTTGGGTTGCAAGGTAATGGAATTCATGATAGTAATATAACAGAAGGCATTATTAAACATTTCTGGATATATGTGCATTAGCCTATGAGTCCATGATGTTCATGCTGAGATTGATTTCATTCATGATTTCGGTCAGGTCATGGTTGTAAGGAATATATATTGTGACGTCGTCTGCATAGACGAATGGGAACATTGGGCACTAATGGGTTAATATGTCACCTTGCTCAAACTCAAATGCTAGCCAAAGGGAATTGCTGCCAATCGCACTGGTGAAGCCGACGTCAGCACCTTGTTGCCATAAAGGGAGAACTTGCTCCGAGGCATCCTGCACATCCCTTTGTGCGTTCCTTCATCTGTACCTTTGGGCAAGGCCTCTCGGAGGGGCTCTCTCCAAAGATCTTGCTCTTTTTAGGACATTTTGTCAGTCACAAAGATTTAAATTTGTTCCTAGTAATTTAATAATGTTGATTCAAGTGAATATTGTAAAAGGGATGTGTAGCTTATTGATTTGGCTCCAAGATAAATAACATTGCAGTCATCTAGTAGACTGAACAGTAAAACGTGCACGAGGAGGCGGGATTGTTCTTCCTCGAAGTTTTTCCAAATATGCCGCAGCTTCTGCATTAGTAAAAAAAAAAGTTCTTTTGGGTTATAAAATGAACCTGTGGTTGAAGTGTAAATTTGTCTACATGAATTCCAAGGATTTTTCCAACTGAGGATATTATTCGGTATTATTAGGAAAGGTATGGAAAACAGGTGCGAGGATGTTATAATGCCGTTGTATCGCTCCATGGTGCGACCGCACCTTGAGTATTGTGTTCAATTCTGGTCGCCGCATCTCAAGAAAGATATAGTAGAATTGGAAAAGGTGCAGCGAAGGACGACTAAAATGATAGCGGGAATGGGACGACTTCCCTATGAAGAAAGATTAAGGAGGCTAGGGCTATTCAGCTTAGAGAAGAGACGGCTGAGGGGAGACATGATAGAGGTATATAAAATAATGAGAGGAGTGGAACAGGTGGATGTGAAGCGTCTGTTCACGCTTTCCAAAAATACTAGGACTAGGGGGCATGCGATGAAACTACAGTGTAGTAAATTTAAAACAAATCGGAGAAAATGTTTCTTCACCCAACGTGTAATTAAACTCTGGAATTCATTGCCGGAAAATGTGGTGAAGACGGTTAGCTTAGCAGAGTTTAAAAAGGGGTTGGACGGTTTCCTAAAGGACAAGTCCATAAACCGCTACTAAACGGACTTGGAAAAATCGAAAATCCCAGGAATAACATGTATAGAATGTTTGTACGTTTGGGAACCTTGCCAGGTGCCCTTGGCCTGGATTGGCCGCTGTTGTGGACAAGATGCTGGGCTCGATGGACCCTTGGTCTTTTCCCAGTTTGGCATTACTTATGTACTTATGTACTTATTAACTTATAGTCCTTTTGATCTATAATAATGGACGGAATATCAGTATCAGAGTATTTATCAAGAAATAAAAACTTAGTCTTCAACTTATGGGCAGTCACCCAAGTTTCTATTACATTAATGGCTTTTTAGATAGTGACAATTTCAGATTGCACAGAATGAGTAATTGGAATCAACAGTTATATCATCCGCATAACTATACGATAAAAACACCTGCCTCTCAAATTTATACCCAAATGAATGCATGCACACATTAAAAGGCATCAGAGGATAGCGGGAAGCCTTACTGCAAAGCGAATGCTACATACCTGTAGAAGGTATTCTCCGAGGACAGCAGGCTGATTGTTCTCACTGATGGGTGACGTCCACGGCAGCCCCTCCAATCGGAATCTTCACTAGCAAAGTCCTTTGCTAGCCCTCGCGCGCCCGCGCGCACCGCGCATGCGCGGCCGTCTTCCCGCCCGAAACCGGCTCGAGCCGGCCAGTCCAGTATGTAGCAAGACAAACTCTTAAGGGAAGACACAACTCCAAAGGGGAGGCGGGCGGGTTTGTGAGAACAATCAGCCTGCTGTCCTCGGAGAATACCTTCTACAGGTATGTAGCATTCGCTTTCTCCGAGGACAAGCAGGCTGCTTGTTCTCACTGATGGGGTATCCCTAGCCCCCAGGCTCACTCAAAACAACAACCATGGTCAATTGGGCCTCGCAACGGCGAGGACATAACAGAAATTGACCTAAAAAAAAAATTTACCAACTAACTGAGAGTGTAGCCTGGAACAGAACAAACAGGGCCCTCGGGGGGTGGAGTTGGATCCTAAAGCCCAAACAGGTTCTGAAGAACTGACTGCCCGAACCGACTGTCGCGTCGGGTATCCTGCTGCAGGCAGTAATGGGATGTGAATGTGTGGACAGAAGCCCACGTCGCAGCTTTGTAAATTTCTTCAATGGAGGCTGACTTCAAGTGGGCTACCGACGCAGCCATGGCTCTAACATTATGAGCCGTGACATGACCCTCAAGAGCCAGCCCCGCCTGGGCGTAAGTGAAGGACATGCAATCTGCTAGCCAATTGGATATGGTGCGTTTCCCTACAGCCACTCCCCTCCTATTGGGATCAAAAGAAACAAACAATTGGGCGGACTGTCTGTGGGGCTGTGTCCGCTCCAGGTAGAAGGCCAATGCTCTCTTGCAGTCCAATGTGTGCAGCTGACGTTCAGCAGGGCAGGAATGAGGACGGGGAAAGAATGTTGGCAAGACAATTGACTGGTTCAGATGGAACTCCGACACGACCTTTGGCAGGAACTTAGGGTGAGTGCGGAGGACTACTCTGTTATGATGAAATTTGGTGTAAGGGGCCTGGGCTACCAGGGCCTGAAGCTCACTGACTCTACGAGCTGAAGTAACTGCCACCAAGAAAATGACCTTCCAGGTCAAGTACTTCAGATGGCAGGAATTCAGTGGCTCAAAAGGAGGTTTCATCAGCTGGGTGAGAACGACATTGAGATCCCATGACACTGTAGGAGGCTTGACAGGGGGCTTTGACAAAAGCAAACCTCTCATGAAGCGAACAACTAAAGGCTGTCCTGAGATCGGCTTACCTTCCACTTGGTAATGGTATGCACTGATTGCACTAAGATGAACCCTTACGGAGTTGGTCTTAAGACCAGACTCAGACAAGTGCAGTAGGTATTCAAGCAGGGTCTGTGTAGGACAAGAGCGAGGATCTAGGGCCTTGCTGTCACACCAGACGGCAAACCTCCTCCAATGAAAGAAGTAACTTCTCTTAGTGGAGTCTTTCCTGGAAGCAAGCAAGATACGGGAGACACCCTCTGGCAGACCCAAAGAGGCAAAATCTACGCCCTCAACATCCAGGCCGTGAGAGCCAGGGACCGGAGGTTGGGATGCAGAAGAGCCCCTTCGTCCTGCGTGATGAGGGTCGGAAAACACTCCAATCTCCACGGTTCTTCGGAGGATAACTCCAGAAGAAGAGGGAACCAGATCTGACGCGGCCAAAAAGGAGCAATCAGGATCATGGTGCCTCGGTCTTGCTTGAGTTTCAACAAAGTCTTCCCCACCAGAGGAATGGGAGGATAAGCATACAGCAGGCCCTCCCCCCAATCGAGGAGGAAGGCATCCGACGCCAGTCTGCCGGTGGCCTGAAGCCTGGAACAGAACTGAGGGACTTTGTGGTTTGCTCGAGATGCGAAGAGATCCACCAAGGGGGTGCCCCACGCTTGGAAGATCTGGCGCACCACTCGGGAGCTGAGCGACCACTCGTGAGGTTGCATAATCCTGCTCAACCTGTCGGCCAGACTGTTGTTTACGCCTGCCAGATATGTGGCTTGGAGCACCATGCCGTACCGGCGAGCCCAGGTCCACATGCTGACGGCTTCCTGACACAGGGGGCGAGATCCGGTGCCCCCCTGCTTGTTTACATAATACATGGCAACCTGGTTGTCTGTCTGAATTTGAATAATTTGGTGGGACAGCCGATCTCTGAAAGCCTTCAGAGCGTTCCAGATCGCTCGTAACTCCAGAAGATTGATCTGTAGATCGCGTTCTTGGAGGGACCAGCTTCCTTGGGTGTGAAGCCCATCGACATGAGCTCCCCATCCCAGGAGAGACGCATCCGTGGTCAGCACTTTTTGTGGCTGAGGAATTTGGAAGGGACGTCCCAGAGTCAAATTGGTCCAAATCGTCCACCAATACAGGGATTCGAGAAAACTCGTGGACAGGTGGATCACGTCCTCTAGACCTCCAGCGGCCTGATACCACTGGGAGGCTAGGGTCCATTGAGCAGATCTCATGTGAAGGCGGGCCATGGGAGTCACATGAACTGTGGAGGCCATATGGCCCAGCAATCTCAACATCTGCCGAGCTGTGATCTGCTGGGACGCCCGCACCCGGGAGACGAGGGACAACAAGTTGTTGGCTCTCGTCTCTGGGAGATAGGCGCGAGTCGTCCGAGAATCCAGCAGGGCTCCTATGAATTCGAGGTTCTGCACTGGAAGAAGATGGGACTTTGGGTAATTTATCACAAACCCCAGTAGCTCCAGAAGGCGAATAGTCATCTGCATGGACTGCAGGGCTCCTGCCTCGGACGTGTTCTTTACCAGCCAATCGTCGAGATATGGGAACACGTGTACTCCCAGCCTGCGAAGTGCCGCTGCTACCACAGCTAGGCACTTTGTGAACACCCTGGGCGCAGAGGCGAGCCCAAAGGGTAGCACACAGTACTGGAAGTGGCGTGTGCCCAACTGAAATCGCAGATACTGTCTGTGAGCTGGCAGTATCGGGATATGTGTGTAGGCATCCTTCAAGTCCAGAGAGCATAGCCAATCGTTTTGCTGAATCATGGGGAGAAGGGTGCCCAGGGAAAGCATCCTGAACTTTTCTTTTACGAGATATTTGTTCAGGGCCCTTAGGTCTAGGATGGGACGCATCCCCCCTGTTTTCTTTTCCACAAGGAAGTACCTGGAATAGAATCCCAGCCCTTCTTGCCCGGATGGCACGGGCTCGACCGCATTGGCGCTGAGAAGGGCGGAGAGTTCCTCTGCAAGTACCTTCTTGTGCTGGAAGCTGTAAGACTGAGCTCCCGGTGGACAATTTGGAGGTTTTGAGGTCAAATTGAGGGTGTACCCCTGCCGGACTATTTGCAGAACCCACTGATCGGAGGTTATGAGAGGCCACCTTCGGTGAAAAGCTTTCAACCTCCCTCCGACTGGCAGGTCGCCCGGCACGGACACTTGGATGTCGGCTATGCTCTGCTGGAGCCAGTCAAAAGCTCGCCCCTTGCTTTTGCTGGGGAGCCGCGGGGCCTTGCTGAGTCGCACGCTGCTGACGAGAGCGAGCGCGCTGGGGCTTAGCCTGGGCCGCAGGCTGTCGGGAAGGAGGATTGTACCTACGCTTGCCAGAAGAGTAGGGAACAGTCTTCCTTCCCCCGAAAAATCGTCTACCTGTAGAGGTAGAAGCTGAAGGCTGCCGGCGGGCGAATTTGTCGAATGCGGTGTCCCGCTGGTGGAGAGACTCTACCACCTGTTCGACTTTTTCGCCAAAAATGTTGTCCGCACGGCAAGGCGAGTCCGCAATCCGCTGCTGGATTCTATTCTCCAGGTCGGCGGCACGCAGCCATGAGAGCCTGCGCATCACCACACCTTGAGTAGCGGCCCTGGACGCAACATCAAAAGTGTCATAAACTCCTCTGGCCAGGAATTTTCTGCACGCCTTCAGCTGCCTGACCACCTCCTGAAAAGGCTTGGCTTGCTCAGGGGGAAGAGCATCAACCAAGCCCGCCAACTGCCGCACATTGTTCCGCATGTGTATGCTCGTGTAGAGCTGGTAAGACTGGATCTTGGACACGAGCATAGAGGAATGGTAGGCCTTCCTCCCAAAGGAGTCTAAGGTAGCGTCCTTGCCCGGGGGCGCCGAAGCATGTTCCCTAGAACTCTTAGCCTTCTTTAGGGCCAAATCCACAACTCCAGAGTCGTGAGGCAACTGAGTGCGCATCAGCTCTGGGTCCCCATGGATCCGGTACTGGGACTCGATCTTCTTGGGAATGTGGGGATTAGTTAAGGGTTTCGTCCAGTTCGCAAGCAATGTCTTTTTTAGGACATGGTGCAAGGGAACGGTGGACGCTTCCTTAGGTGGAGAAGGATAGTCCAGGAGCTCAAACATTTCAGCCCTGGGCTCGTCCTCCACAACCACCGGGAAGGGGATGGCCGTAGACATCTCCCGGACAAAGGAAGCAAAAGACAGACTCTCGGGAGGAGAAAGCTGTCTTTCAGGAGAGGGAGTGGGATCAGAAGGAAGACCCTCAGACTCCTCGTCAGAGAAATATCTAGGATCTTCCTCTTCCTCCCACGAGGCCTCACCCTCGGTGTCAGACACAAGTTCACGAACCTGTGTCTGCAACCTCGCCCTGCTCGACTCAGTGGAGCCACGTCCACGATGGGGGCGTCGAGAGGTAGACTCCCTCGCCCGCATCGGCGAAGCTCCCTCCGCCGACGTAGTCGGGGAGCCTTCCTGGGAGGTGGCCGCTGCCGGCACCGCACGCGGTACCGACGTCGGGGACCTCAACCTGGGCGATGGGCCAGCCGGCGCCACGCTCGACGGTACCGGAGGCGCAAGCACCGCCGGTACCGGAGGGGTAGGGCGCAACAGCTCTCCCAGAATCCCTGGGAGAACGGCCCGGAGGCTCTCGTTTAGAGCGGCTGCAGAGAAAGGCTGTGAGGTCGATGCAGGCGTCGACGTCAGGACCTGTTCCGGGCGAGGAGGCTGTTCCGGGCTGTCCAGAGTGGAGCGCATCGACACCTCTTGGACAGAGGGTGAGCGGTCCTCTCGGTGCCGATGCCTGCTGGGTGCCGAATCCCTCGGCGACCCAGAGCTCTCGGTGCCGACGCGGGGAGGAGACCGGTGTCGATGCTTCTTCGACTTCTTCCGAAGCATGTCACCGGAGCTCCCCGGCACCGACGAGGAGGACGTAGAATCCATCCGTCGCTTCCTCGGGGCCGAGGCCGAAGAAGGTCGGTCTCGGGGGGGCTGTACCGCAGGAGCCCTCAGGGTGGGAGGAGACCCACCCGAAGGCTCACCGCCACCAGCAGGGGAATGGACAGCCCTCACCTGCACTCCTGACGATGCACCACCGTCCGACGACATCAGCAGACGAGGTCCCGGTACCACCGACGTCGATGCAGCTATCCGATGTCTCGGCGCCGATGCAGAGGCCCGATGCCTCGATGCACTCGATGCAAGGGCGGCCGAGGAAGATGGTCTGGACGCTGACGACGTCGATGCACTCGAAGATCCCGGTGCCGATGCCGACGAAGAGCCCGAGAACAAAACGTTCCACTGGGCTAGTCTCGCTACCTGAGTCCGCCTTTGAAGCAGGGAACACAGACTACAGTTCTGAGGGCGGTGCTCGGCCCCCAGACACTGAAGACACGACGAGTGTCGATCAGTGAGCGAGATAACCCGGGCGCACTGGGTGCACTTCTTGAAGCCGCTGGAAGGCTTCGATGTCATGGGCGGAAAAATCACGCCGGCGAAATCAAAGTCCGAAATGACGGAAAAAGAGCACCAAAAACTTTAGAGGGAGAAAATCTCGACCGAGGCCGAAAAGAGGCCTACCCCGACGACGAAAGAAAACTTATCGGGGCCAAAAGCTGGAAATACGGGGAGGATTGAAACGAAACCCGGTGGAGGGGTTCCGGAGCACTTCCCGAGTACAAGAAAAGCTTTTCCGAAGAAAAAAACACGTTCAACAATATGGACGCGCGAGGTCGACTCTCCGGGGCTCGACACGGCGAAAAATACGACCGTACCGAGTGCGGACAAAAGAAGACTGGCCGGCTCGAGCCGGTTTCGGGCGGGAAGACGGCCGCGCATGCGCGGTGCGCGCGGGCGCGCGAGGGCTAGCAAAGGACTTTGCTAGTGAAGATTCCGATTGGAGGGGCTGCCGTGGACGTCACCCATCAGTGAGAACAAGCAGCCTGCTTGTCCTCGGAGAATGTTATTTATCTTGAATGTTCTACTTCATTATTGAAAAAGCTTCAAACTATCTAAAATATGGCAGTACATTTAATTTCGTCTCTGCTAGACTTTAAATCAATCTGCACCGGCTTCCCATTCATGCATGAATATTGTTTAAATTTGCTTGGATCTTCCTTATCTCGAACTGCCTGTTGCTCGTGATTTGTATTGCAAAGGTGATCACGCTCTTGGTCAGTCTCTCTCACTCTTGGGGGGGGGGGGGGGGGGGAAGGAGGATTGTTCCAGAGCTGTACAAAGTCCGTTTCATTAGGGTAACAACAAGATTTTCTGGATTCAAGCTGGCTTGAGAGTGTTTTGCAATACATGGTCCTTAGTAGGAAAACGACACTCTCGCAAATCTCTGAAGACATATTTCTTCAACAAGGCCTACAATGTAAACCTATAGCCTCACTAATCCACTTCACCAACCCATTCAGTTATGAAAGCCCACCTTCTATAATTACCCTAATAAATCCCTTCCTTCTTCTTTCTTCCCTTAATTAATCTCTACACCAATACTAACTGTACCTGATATACTGGAGTAACTATGTTAACAATACTATCCAGCTTATTTTTGAAAGAGAAAAACGCCTATAGTGCGACCTAAATCGGGAGATAGATGTTTGTCTCGCAAAGGCGCCCAAATCGGTATAATCGAAAGCCGATTTTGGGCGTTTCCAACTGCACTCCATTGCGGAAACGAATAAAGTTGACGGGGGCATATCGGAGGCGGAACTGGGGCGTGGTTATCAGCCGAGGAGAGATGGGCGTCTTTAGCTGATAATCGGAAAAAAAAAAAAAGGCGTTTTTACCGTGATTTTGGGTCACTTTTTTTGGACCCTTTTTTTCCACGAACAAGTCCCAAAAAAGTGCCCCAACTGCCCAGGTGACCACTGGAGGGAATCGGGGATGACCTCCCCGGACTCCCCCAGTGGTCACTAACCCCCTCCCACCAAAAAAAAACCCACTTTAAAAACTTTTTTCCCAGCCTCAAATGCCGTACCCACCTCCATGACAGCAGAATGTGTTTGATCCTGTCACAGCCTTTCCCTGCTCTCGGGTGCAGTACAGGGTCACATCAGCATTGCATTGTGGTGGCTGTAGGGTATTGGGCTCCGTGATTTCATTAGCTTGTGTTACAGTCTCACGATGTTGGTAGTTGGTAGGGTCTTCTCCCATGGTGCTTTTCCCCCTGCCTACTGGGTCAGAGTGTGCCCTGTTGTGTTTCCTGTTGTAGTCCATGCGGTAGTGGCCATTTTTGTAAGCCAGTTTTAGTTCCCTTTCCTGTGTTAGCCACGTTAGACAACTTAGTTCTTCCCTTGAATGTGGCTGAATGAGGGCATTGTACAGCATTCTGCCAGTTCTGACCTACTGCTCATCTCAGTACAAGGGAGACTCGTTGCCAGTGGGGCACAACCTCTGATCTGCAGTTAACTGTGAGTAAAGGCGGTTATTCCAATAAAGGACGTTTTCGGAGAGATTAGTCTTCAGGTGTCAACTGGTGTGCCAATGTTATATAGCAGCAACCAGTCCTAGAGGCCTGCGTGTATGCAGGTCCCTGGAGCACTTTTAGTGGGTACCGCAGTGCACTTCAGCCAGGTGGCCCCAGGCCCATCCCCTCCCCCACCGCTAACACTTGTGCTGGTAAATGGGAGGCCTCCAAAACCCACTGTACCCACATGTAGGTGCCCCCTTCACCCCTAAGAGCTATGGTAGTGTTGTACATTTGTGGGTTTTGGGGGAGGGGGGTTGGGTGTTCAGCACCCTTGGTAAGGGAGCTATGCATGTGGGAGCTTTTTCTGAAGTCCACCGCACTGACATAGGGTGCCCAGTTGGTGACCTGGCATATCAGGGGGGCGAGTGTACTACAAATCGTGGCCCCTCCCACGACCAAATGGCTCAGATTAGGACATTTTTGAGCTGGGCGTTTTTAGTTTCCATTATCGCTAAAAAAAAAACAAACGTCCATTTTTTCGAAAATACGGTTCGGCCCGCCCCTTCACGGAGATAAACGCCCATGGAGATAGGCGTTTCCGTTCGATTATGCCCCTCTATGTAAGCCACATTGAGCCTGCAAATAGGTGGGAAAATGTGGGATAGAAATAAAATAAATAAAAAAATAACCAGAGGACTCGTCTGGGACTCAGGATTTGGCTACTGGGAGGACATTTTAAATATTGTTATATCCATGTTACCCCCGCCTTATAGACGGTTCTGTTCCTGGGACAGTGTTGCAAATCAATTCACCTCTACCTGTTCTACTCCAAAGGACCTTTATCATATCCCCCTCAGTCGCCTCTTTTCCAAGCTGAAGAGCCCTAACCTCTTCATTCGTTCCTCATACGAGAGCAGTTCCATCTCCTTAATCATTTCGGCTCCTTTCTTTGTACTTTTTCCAGTTCCACGATATCTTTTTTGAGATACGATGATCAGAACTCAAGGCCTGGTCTCATCAAGGAGTGATACAGAGTCATTGTCATATTATATCTTATTCCTTTCCTAATAATTCCTAGTATTCCTTTTGCTTTCTGTCTTCTGTGTGTGACAATCTCAGTACTGATAAATGCATATCGTTACCTGTATATTGCAACATCAGGATCTCTTGGCTGCTCTGTGTTCCCAACAGAACCTTGTTGGATCTGTCTTTTCTTTCACCCGCAGTCACATGAGCAAAGACGGGCGGAGACTTCAGCATGTGGTCCCACTTCAGCATTGGAACTGAGGGGAATCGCTCGTCCACAATGTACAGCGAGAACTGAGAGACAGACAAGAAGGGAGTGGAAAGGGGAGATGGGTCAGTCGTGTGAATCAGGGAGGTGGATACAATTATCTTTGTGTGAATCATCTGCTTTGACTAGCATTTCTGGCTTAGCCTCAAATACAAACACTCCAAGCTCAGCTCGATCAGTCTCTGACACTCTCAGCTTGCAGAACCTCAGTGTGAGAACCAGGGAAGCCAGAGTTCAAATCCTGCTTCTCCCAGACAATCCCTTATGACCTTGGGCAAGTCACTTTACCCTCCACTGCTTCAAGCACAATATTAAAGACTCTATGCCTTCTAGGGAAGGTACCTTCCTACTATACCTGTACCTTACTTCAAGCAAATAATTAAAAAGAAAACCTAAAATCTAGACACTTAACACATCAACAGCCATGAGATCATTTATGATGGGAAAAATGGTGCTTAGACAGCAGCTCCAGCAGTGGGAAAAAGTGAGGCCAGTGTCAGACAGACTTGTACGCTCTGTGTCCCTTCTATGATAGCAAGACAGATCAGGATACACTGAAATGGACTCCGACAGCAACTCAAGCCAGTCCTGGGTAGACTTTTAGGGTCGGAGTCCTGAAAATGGTTCAAGTATGCATATCTTAGGCCATGTTCATACAGTATGCTATAAGTGCAGATGCTGCATCTCTCAGCGGGGCAGGGAAAGGCATCATAAAGTGGAATTTAGCAAGTAAAATGTTGTTAGTAATTCTACTGGATTATTGGTTCAATCATGAATTGCTAATGAATGCGACTGGGGGCAGACTGGATGGGCCTTGAGGGTCTTTATAACAGCATGCCCACAGGCAGGTTCAAATGTTATTAAATATTTTTTATATTGTAGTGGAATATTAATGGCTGGTTGTCAGTCTACATCAGATTTTCCCCTGCTCCTATATAAAAAACAAACAAACAGTGAAAGGAGTGAAGACCCACAACGATGCAAAATTAATCTCAAAATTCTCACAAACATACCTAATTCAAGGAAATGCTCATTTCAAATGTATTATCAAATTATACATTACTCATTTCTAATTGCAGAAAACCATCAGAACCGTTAAAATATGCAAATAAGCATTTACCCGATATTTTTCTGCACAACCTCAAAAATAAGTTTTGACTATTCAGTAAAATAGTGGAGTTTTTTTTTTTTTTTAACCTGTGATGATGATAAATGCAGGGAGGTTTCTTTACAACAAACCGTTGAGGTCCTTTTTCCTCTAATTTAAAATTTTACAATATAATACTGACACTTTAGATAAGCAATTTCATTTATCATTTATTTAAAATCTGATATACTGCTTGTCACAAAACGCCTAGAGTCCACCTGGGGGTTAACCCTATGGCCACCTAAAGGGTCTGTCCCAGCACTGCTCAGGTCCACTTCCACCTGTACACATGCTCTACACTGGCATATCCTTCCACCCGTCTGCTGGGTCCCATCCGCAAGTTATTTCCCCGGTGGTTTCTAACAGCCTACATGTCAGACCTGATAGACCTACCACCCAGGAATGCCAAAAGATCATCCCGCACATTCCTTGATCTGCACTTCCCTAACGGCAAAGGTCTAAAATACAAATTAATGCACGTGACAAACTTTACCTACTTGAGCACACAATTTTGGAACGCACTGCCGCGCAATCTAAAAACGATCTACGAACTAACGAACTTCCGCAAACTACTGAAGACCCATCTCTTTAACAAGGCATACCAAAAAGATCAACCAATGTGAATATACACAGCTCCTCCACATACATCCAGAACAGTCTTACAATATCTGCTTGCTATACTACCATCACGTATAAAAGCATAAAAAAATAGAAGTGGAAAGCTTCAAAGAACATGCAGAGCAAGCTGTTTCAACACTAAATCTCCTGAGACATGAGGCCCACATCAGCCAAAGGCACGGCTCCAGAAAGTCTGTGGAATAATGGGAACCAGATGCAGCATATGTTCTGCCATACATTAAGGATTTATGGTATGTTACAGCCTGCCTGCATACAGCATGCACGTGATATCAGGAGAAGATTATAAGGAGAGTGGAACAAAGAAATTAGTAAGCATTTTGAATTTTTCTTTGTCTGTATAGAGCATTTTTGATTTGCTTTAAGCACTCTGATTTCTCTCTCTGTATATAGCATTCTGATTTCTTTGCTGTACATTGCTTTGTTTTAATCATTCATTCTGACTTGTATATTGCTTATCAAGAAATGCTTCCTGCAATAGCCCATTGAGCTATTCAGAACAATTGTAAATAAACTGTTTATATTAAATATGAAATTCGTCTGGCCTTCTCTACAAAAGTGGCGGTAGCCTTTTCTTCAATCATTATCATGTTACCCAAAATCCTTCTTGTTATACTACTATTATGTTTTTTCATTATCATGTTGTCCAAGATCCTTCTATAAAACTAAATGTCTATTTTCTAACATATTTCCACCACTCATGATGTATTGTAAGCCACATTGAGCCTGCAAAGAAGTGGGGAAAATGTGGGATACAAATGCAATAAATAAATAAGGACACTGGGGCCACAATCCCAGGGGTCCCATGGTTCCCAGAAAGAACCCACTGACCAAACACAAACCGCCAGAATTCTTAGTCCAGGACAGCAGAGTCAATAAAATAATAAGGTTTATCATCAGGAAATGGAACAGTAAGAGGAAAAAATGGTAGAAATATAGCAACAACAGGTAAATCAAACAAGTATCAATATTATAACTAATTAAACATTTGTTTACTACCTGAGCAGTACCTGGGGAGTTCAGGAAATATAGCTGCTTACAGGTTATAAAATATAACTGCTCAGAGGGCCTCAGTGAAGTGATCTTTCTCTCTCCTCTCCCTATCTGAGACTAAAGATTACCTCACAGCTTAGCCAGGAAAAAACTGTCACTCCTGAAACATCTTTACAAAAAACGACAGTCACCATCTGCTGGCCAAACAAGGGAAATGCAGTTCATGAAATAATACAGTTCACTGTTTTGCTACACCACTATACAAAAGAAAATAACATATTGAACTACAGACTGAGACAGGAAAGACAACCAACTCATACAAGAGTGACCAAACATTCACTTTTTTTGACCAGGACTACAGTCAAAATCTAGAAACCTTCATTCAGGCTCCCTCATCAAATACCATTTGAAATACATATGTTCTTAAAGCACTATGAAATTTAGAAGATAATTCTAAATGCAAAAAATTCCAAAGAGCTGGGGCCAAACAATAAAATGCAGCATTAAAAGTTAAGTCAGTGTTTATTTGTGAGATTGTGGGATTCTTTTTCCTCCATTCCTGGCATTTGTGGGCCTTTGCCTCACTTATCACTTACCCTTGTGCCCCTGCCAGAGATGGCCACCCAGTGAGCAGTCTTTGTGCCAGCATGGGGCTGGAGACAACGTCTAATCACAGAGCTGCATGGTGCATGAATGTTGCACTGACCTGCGTTGTGATGAGATGGTGGCATGGGTGGACTTCGCTGAGATATTTTGGGAATATCACCCTTTCCCCTCGTTGGCAGTCAGATTCTGCTCCCATCTTCAGCAAGCTCAGTCCATGGTTCTCGGGCAGCTTCAGCATAACAAAAAAAGAAAATGAGCTGAAGCGATTAGGTGTGAAGGGAGGAAAGAAAAGGGACCCTGCTTTAAGGGGATCCCTAGAAACCCATCTACTGGAAGCAAAATACACACATAACATGTGAACAAACTCTTCAAAAGCAGCGTCCTGCGACTGAAGTCATTTCAATGACATCAGCTCTATACGTCCACCCATCCCTGCTCTATGCTGTAGCTGATCTATTTATTAATTTCTCCTGTATTTCTGTGCTTCCCTCTCAGACTGAGGAAGCTCTAGAAGGGAAGTTATCCACATGGGCTACTATGAAGATAGGTTATTTTACCACAACTTGAGCTATTTTAGCAGAGGTCCCATTTTATGCAGTGAGATCCAATAACCAACAACCTGGGTTAACGATAAAATAACCCACCTTAAGAGTAGCCCATGTTGATAACTTTCCCCCTTAAAGAAATGTCTCAAGAAATTGAAATCACTGCTACATATAATAAAAGTGCGACAAGTACAGGACAATCAAGCCATTGTGACATCACTGAGGTTGCTCTTATTGGTGGAATGAGGCATTGTGACATCACTGATGAAGTTGGCTCTTATTGGTGGAATGAGGCATTGTGACATCACTGATGAAGTTGGCTCTTATTGGTGGAATGAGGCATTGTGACATCACTGATGAGGTTGCTCTTATTGGTGGAATGAGGCATTGTGACATCACTGATGAGGTTGGCTCTTCCTGGTAGAATGAGGCAAAGGGACAGGGAAATATCCAGGGTACCTAAATGTAACTCACTTTGAGCTACTACTGAAAAGGTGTGAGCAAAATCCAAATAAATAAATTATGACATCACAATATCAGCTCTGGTTATCAGAGACTGAAACTCTTCACACTAAGGGGAAAGTTATCAATGTGGACTACTACTACTTGACATTTCTAAAGCGCTACTAGGGTTATGCAGCGCTGTACAATTTAACATAGAAGGACAGTCCCTGCTCAAAGGAGCTTACAATCTAAAGGACAAATGTACAGTCAGTCAAATAGGGGCAGTCTAGATTTCCTGAAAGGTATAAAGGTTAGGTGCCGAAAGCAACATTGAAGAGGTGGGCTTTGAGCAAGGATTTGAAGATGGGTAGGGAGGGGGCTTGGCGTAAGGGCTCAGGAAGTTTACGCCAAGCCCCCTCCCTACCCATCTTCAAATCCTGACTACTGTTCAGATGTGTTATTTTACCATTAACATGTGCTATTTTAGCACAAGTCCCATTTTATGCAATGAAACCTAGCTATTAATAACTGGGGTTAATGATAAAACAACATGTCTTAATGGTAGCCCATGTTGCTAACGTCCGGCCATTTGCAGCAATTCTGAGAACAATTCTCAGACACAAACAGTTAAAAAAAAAAAAAAGAAGCCTAGTGTTGAACACAGGTCTCCATCTGCCTCTGCAGTTCTCGTTTCTGGGGGCATTTTTTTTTCAGAGAAATCTTTTTGACATGTACCATTTAGATTAATATTACACAGATTGCTGTATAAAAGGTGTTTTATATGACCAATGAATGAAAATGGGTCCCATAGATATGACACTGCTTGAGGTCCTTTTCCTCTAACAGTAACAAGTTACAAGCCCTTCTTACGGCCCAGCACATTTATGATTAAAAAAAAAAAAAAAAGTTGATACTAGTTTTTCAAGGCATTAACATTACAATAAGAAAACCCTCACCTCATTCCAGTAACAAATATATTAAAATTTGATCTACCATCCAGCCTAATCAGATCGAGACAGTTCACAATAAAATCATGTACATTTCAGAAAAGACCTCAAAACATCCATTCTAAAACTAAAGAAGGAAAAAATCGCATTGCATCCATCATCCGAGTCCATTCATCCTCTTCTCCTTCACGGGTTAAGCATGAAAAGACCCATGAAAAAAAAATGAGTTTTCAGCTAAGTTTCAATCTTTTCAGATCCGTTTCAGCACCAATTAAATTTAGGAGGAAATAGAGAATAAGGTATAGCAGTGTTAGGAGCAGTAGCTGTCTGGTATGTTTAGTAGTCCAGTTGTAGAAGGGTTCTTGGGGATGGGGGGATGAGTGGAGGGGGGAACTAGGGAGTAGGAGAGGGGGTGGTGTATTCAGGGAGGGGAGGGTAAGAAACTCTTAAGGAGAAAGTGTATTACTCTATATTGTAGTGTTTCTCATGAAGCTTATTTAAGTAAAATCACATAGAGTTTGGGGGCTGGTAAAGTGTTGAGCTCTTGGGGAGCATGGTTGGAATTTAATATACTGGAATGTTGGGGCTAATGGAAGAAGGCTATCAGAACACAGGCCTTCTAGTGTAAGTGGTAGATTGACATCCTAATGGCTGTTTTATCCTCCATGTCTTTTCCTTGGGAACAAATTTGTTTCTAATCATGGGGGGGGGGGGGGGGGGGGGGAAGGGTATATAATGAAAGAGTTGAACAAATCACAAGTGATATTTGGATGGTTATTTTATTGGTGTTCAATAAAAAGTGTTTAAATACTAAATTTAGGAGGAAAAAGGGTAACACGATCATACCTCTATGTATTCCCAATACCCTAACATTTAATGTCATAACGAAAAGCGGCATTTGTGGTCTCTATTTGGATCTGCTGGTTTTCCCTCTCTTAACTGGTTTATGGTTCACATTTTTACATAATCTGTTCCATCTGCTGCACTGACGATGTATCACTGATGACTTCTATACTTCTGTATCTACCAGAGATGAAAGAGTTGCAAATGTTAACCTACTGTAATATGTCTTTGAGCTCTGCAGTTGGAAAAGTGTGAAATGAACAATGATGAGGAAGCGATACCCTAAGGTCACTTAGTTCCTGCCAAAATAAGAGCATTACCCTGAGGTCAATCAGTTTCACGCCTGTCCTGTCTGCGAAGGTCACCACTCGCGGATGATGGGTGAAATCGCTCCACCTCCACATGGAGTGATCCTGGAAGAACATGTTATCTTCATCCTGATGAACCCTCCTCAAGCTGGAAAAAAAAAGCAGGCCATGTGTCAAAGGGGGTGAGGGATGATCTTCCCTTTCAATCAATATCCCAAAGCATGGTGTTAAAGGGAGCTTGTACTAACCCCGTGTCCCAGCATAGTTTTTGGAGGCACTCTTCTCTCTACAGATACTGACCTAAGACCCCAAAACAGTCCTTGGGGGCCCAGTCCTGAGCTATACTGATCCAGTGTACCAGCATAGCATTAATGCACAATAGCAAAGAAGATGACAGCAGATAAAGTAACTGCATGGTCCATCCACTCTGCCCAATAAGATAGGATTCAATATAACCTATAGCTCTTGATCTGTCCTTGCCATTTTCAGGGAACAGACCGTAGAAGTCTGCTCGGCACTGGACATACTCCCCAACTACTGGAGGTGCAGTCAAAGCCTTCTCCATCCCAATTACTGGAATTACAGTCTAAGCATTGCCACGTTTTATTTTGCTTCCATTCTCTTTCCATATAGGAAGCCTTTGTATTTTTAAATTCTGTTACCGTTGTCATCTCCACCGCCTCCTGAAGGAGGGCATTCCAGGCATCCACTGCCCTGTCTGTGAAAAAGTACTTCCTGGAACCTCACTTCATGTCCTCAAATTCTACCACTTTCCCTTCTCTGGAAAAACTTTGCATATTAATACCTTTCAAATATTTAAACGTCAGTATCATATCACTCCTACCCCTCCTTTCTTCTAGGGTATACAGATTCAGAGCTGAAAGCAGTTGTACCTTGCAATAAAACACTACAGACCACCCGTTCCATACCCAGTTTCCAGGTTCCAGATGTAGACAGACCCACTCTCAGTGCAGACAGTCAGCTCCCCAGGAATATGAGGACTGGAAAGGACAGAAAGGAAGACAGAATAAGTATTCCTTCCAAGCTGTGACCTCAGATGGTGAACCCTATGCACAAGGCAAAACATAACACATTAAAGAAAACACTGCAACAAATTTTTAATGAGGCATCACACATCTGCCTGATCTTGGCAGCTGATGTTCTGTAGTTATTTAGAACGAGAGGCTAAAATCATTTAATAGAGAATTACTTTCATAAACTTAACACTCTTGAAAGAGTGGGGAACAAAAAACATACCTAATATTTCACAGAAACATAAAACTCCTAACCAATTAAAACAGTAGATCTCAAACCTGGTCCTGGAGTGGAGGAGTGGCCTAGTGGTTAGGGTGGTGGACTTTGGTCCTGGGGAACTGAGGAACTGAGTTCGATTCCCGGCACAGGCAGCTCCTTGTGACTGGGCAAGTCACTTAACCCTCCATTGCCTGCCGCATTGAGCCTGCCATGAGTGGGAAAAAAAAAAAAAACCCAGGCAGTCAGGTTTTCAAGAAATCCACAAGGAATATTCATGAGAGAGATTTGCATGCAAACCTCTCTCATGAATGTTCACTGTGGATATCCCAGAAACCTGACTGGCTAGGGTGCCTCCAGGCCAAAGTTTGCGAATCACCGAATTAACTGAGTTCGCTTCCCGGCACAGGCAGCTCCTTGTTGACTCTGGGCAAGTCACTTAACCCTCCATTGCCCACCGCATTGAGCCTGCCATGAGTGGGAAAGCGCGGGGTACAAATGTAACAAAAAAAAAAAAAAAAAACCACAACCAGCAATAAAACTACAGTATTAACCCTCTTGATGGAACTCCCCCCAAGGTGCACTTCACTCACTGCGCACAAATTTGAATTCAGCTTATAAATAGCCACAAACATTTTTGTGCACACAGCTCATCGTAAATTAGAGGAAACATGGGAGGAAAGATTGCAGGATAGAAGTTTTTCTAGAGGCAGGTCCTGTCATAGGAACCCTATTTCTTCGACTGGGTGACTACAGTGTCAGATCGAGGGAGAGCACTTAGATTTTAGTGAAGCTTTTGACATGGTTCTCATAAGTACATAAGTATTGCCATACTGTGAAAGACCAAAGGTCCATCAAGCCCAGCATCCTGTTTCCAACAGTGGCCAATCCAGGTCACAAATACCTGGCAAGATCCCAGAAAAGCTCAATACATTTTATGCTGCTTATCCCAGAAATAGTGGATTTTCCCCAAGTCCATTTAATAACGGTCTATGGACTTTTCCTTTAGAAAGCCATCCAGACCTTTTTTAAACTCTGCTAAGCTAACCACTTTTACCACATTCTCTGGCAATGAATTCCAGAGTTTAATTACACATTGTGTGAAGAAACATTTTCTCAGATTTGTATTAAATTTACTACTTTGTAGCTTCATCAAATGCCCCCTAGTCCTAGTATTTTTGAAAAGAGTAAACAAATGATTCATGTCTACCTGTTCCACTCCACTCATTATTTTATAGACTTCTATCATATCTCCCCTCAGCCAGGCTGTACAATCTTTATTTCAGATCCTTTTCTGTTTCTCTCTGTCACAGCTGTGCTAAAGCACCTCGAATCATGGCTTCCGCAAGTTTCCTTGCTGAGATAGCAAAAAGCAGACTGTAATCAACAGGAGAGTCCTGTGCATTAAAGTGGATACTGTGGAGAGTCTTACCTCACATTGATGCAAGTTGCAACGTTCTGAGTCTTCACCACCTGCAGCGGAACAGGGTGTGACCGTGAAGAAACTTTCCAGACTGCGCAGTGATAATCTGAGCGAACACCTACAAAGGCTGGAGAATTGAGAGAAAGGAGGAGGAGGAGGAGGAGAAGGACAACAGGCAAGGCATAGAGAGAGCGACAAACAATGGGAGTTCCAAAGGAAGATAAAGACATTAGATAATTAAACATAATAAAAGGAGGAAAAGGGAAGAACAGAGGCAGCAGAGAATATGAAAGAAATCAATTTACATAGTGGGGTGAATGACAGTGATAAGAAAGGGAAGATTGAGAAAGGATAGAGGTTAAGAGCACATGTGAGGTGGGAAAGGAGAGGACATGAGAAACAGAAAGACAATAAAATTAGATTAATAACAAAGTTCCATCATTTTTGCAAGGGACTAAACTTATAGGGCAGAAATGGGTCATCTTGCATGTTCTTAGGAAGAGAGTTTACATCTTACACTGGGTTCTAGTCTGACGACATCATCTGGTACCTGTGTTTTTACCAAATTTCCTGACATAGCACCCTACCGATACTGCCAGGCCCTTCAGGAAGAGGAACGAGAATAGCTCAGTGACAGATGTATGCTAGACAAGCGCGGGGTACAAATGTAATAAATAAATATCTATCTATCTCTTCCCACCTCTACGTCCTCAACAATATTTCCTCAGCAGTTTCAAGCCAGAGGAGCAAGAGCCTGGGCCAGGAATGGAACCCGGGCAGCACTGACCAGAACACTATCCCTAGCTTAGAACACGGACTGCAGGAGACAGGAGACAAGGCAGTGTTCTCACCAATGTTTAGAAGCAAAGAACGGGCAGGGGCAACGGGGGACACTCTCCAGAAAACAGTAATATAGACCTGGCATCAGAGGGCAGAAGGTGCCCAGTTATGGATATTCCTCATGGACACAAGTCTAAAATGATACATCCTTCCAACCAGTGAGCTGGGCATTAAGTAATGTGTTTGCTCCATGTCAGCTGAACATACTGACCCGCTCCTGCTTTTGGCTTACTGCCTCCCTGGGTTTGTAGTCCAAGACCTAAACGATGGGGTACAAGCATGAGTGCAAGAACTGTAGCACCTTCCCTGACCAATTGTAACCTATAATGATGTGGTGTATAAACTGTAAACGCCAATCCCCATTTAATAGTGATAATTTAGCAGTTTAAAACCCAAATCTATTTTGTGTTGACAGGAATTTAGCACCTGCAAACTCTGGATATGTATGAAACTGTGGTCCCTGCTGGACCAGAAATTTACAGAGAAATACCACAGGATAGGCCCCTTGGAAAATTCACTTGTAAGTGCATGGGTATGAAGTAACAGCAGATTTGCAAGTTCCACAGGGAAACAAATTATGAGACTGGGAGCTTGGGCATCCAAATGGCAGATGACGTTTAATGTGAGCAAGTGCAAAGTGATGCACGTGGGAAACAGGAACCCGAAATATAGTTACGTACTGCAAGATTCCACATTAGGAGTCATCGAACAATAGAAGGACCTAGGTGTCATCGTTGATGATACGTTGAAACCCTCTGCTCAGTGTGTGGCAGCAGCTAAGAAAGCAAATAGAATGTTAGGTATTATTAGGAAAGGAATGGAAAACAAAAATAAGGTTGTTAGAATGCCTTTGTATCACTCTATGGCACGACCACACCTCAAACACTGTGTGCAGTTTTAGTCACCGCATCTCAAAAAAAGATATTAGAAAAGGTACAGAGAAGGGCAACGAAAATGATAAAGGGGATGGGACGACTTCCCTACGAGGAAAGGCTGAAGCGTCTAGGGCTCTTCAGCTTGGAGAAAAGACGGCTGAGGGGAGATATGATAGAGGTCTATAAAATAATGAGTGGAGTGGAACGGGTAGATGTGAATCATTTGTTTACTCTTTACAAAAATACTAGGACTAGGGTGACACACAATGAAGTTACAAAATAGTACATTTAAAACAAATTGGGGACAATATTTCTTCACTCAATGTGTAATTAAACTGTGGAATTCACTGCCAGAGAATGTGGTAAAAGCAGTTAGCTTAGCGGGGTTTAAAAAAGGTTTGGATAGCTTCCTAAAAGAAAAGTCCATAAGACATTATTAAAATGGACTTGAGGAAAATCCACTGCTTATTTCTAGAAACAAGCTAAGATAAGTAACACATTGCCTAACCTTTACATATAACGTTAAGAATAAAAAATAAATAGTAAAGTTTTTAGGCATTGATAGGTCGGAGGGTAAGAGTCTATGATTATAATATTGTACGGCAATAGGTTCACCGAGGAGTGAAGTGACATCAGCCGTCAAGTATATATGAGACTTACCCACGTATGAGATCGTAACATATTGTATTTTTTGTGTATCCTCTACTATTTTCATTAGTTTTGAGTGTATTTTTCAGTAGAGAAGTGCCCATTAATTTTTGACAGTATTTCTAGGATAAGCAGCAAAAAAAATGTATTGTACTGTTTTGGGATTTTGACAGGTACTTGTAACCTGGATTGGCCACAGTTGGAACCAAGATGCTGGGCTTGATGGACCTTTGGTCTGTCCCAGTAAGGCAAAGTTTATGTTCTTATGTAATAGCCTCCTAGTGCAGGTGGTGGAGACAAAGACTATCTGAATTCAAGAAAGCTTGAGCCATGTACACAGGATCACTAAGGGAGTGAAAAGGAGAGCAGATGGCACAAATGGGCAGACTGCATAGGTCATATGCATGCTTATTTTCGAAAGAGAAGGGCACCCATCTTTCGACACAAATCAGGAGATGGGCATCCTTCTCTCAGGGTCGCCCAAATTGGCATAATCGAAAGCCGATTTTGGCCATCCCCAACTGCTTCCCGTTGCGGGGATGACCAAATTTCCCAGGGGCGTGTTGGAGGCGTAGCGAAGGCGGGACTGGGGCGTGCCTAACAGATGGGCATCTTCGAGCGATAATGGAAAAAAGAAGGGCGCCCCTGACGAGCACTTGGCCGACTTTACTTGGTCCATTTTAGGTTACGACCAAGCCTCAAAAAGGTGCCCGAGCTGACCAGATGACCACTGGAGGGAATCGGGGATGACCTCCCCTGACTCCCCCAGTGGTGACTAACCCCCTCCCACCCTGAAAAAAACAACTTTAAAAATTTTTGCCAACCTCAAATATCATAGGTACATCGCAACAGTATGCAGGTCCCTAGGAGGGAAGGGGTGTGTGTGTGTCAGCGGAGGCATAGCAAAGGCGTGGACGTCCTTCTTTCATTTTGGACATCCTGAACTGCACCCCCCCTTCAGGGACGGCCAAATTTCAAGGAGGTGGAGGAGTGGCCTAGTGGTTAGAGCACTGGTCTTGCAATCCAGAAGTGGTTGGTTCAAATCCCACTGCTGCTACTTGTGATCCAAAATCCAAATAAATAAATAAAGGGGGTGTCGGAGGCATAGCAGGCATGGATGTCCTTCTCACAAACATCCACATTTTGGACATCCTCAACTCCCCATTGCAGGGACGGAGGCACAGCGAAGGAGCCCAACCACTTGGACGTCTTTTACCGATACTCAAAAAAAAAAAAAAGACATCCCTGACGAGCACTTGACATTTTCACCTGGACTTGTGTTTTTTTTAAGGTTGTAGATGTCACGTCTGTGGCCGTGACCACCCTCAGACTTACCTCATTTCTGGGGGCCAGCAGCTCTGCTGGCTTCTGTCTTTGTGTTAGTCTTGTCTCTGGCTCTGTGTGCTGATTACTTCACTCGACCTCACCTGTGTGGGCTATGCTTCTCTAGGGAGCCAGCATCTAAGATGGCTGCCACCGGCTCTATGCCAGCTTCCAAGATGGCTCCTGCTTGTCTTTCCTGTGTGCTCATTTCCTATGTGTGTCAAGCCTCTCTTTGGGGTCAAGGTACTTCCTACTTCTGTCCTGCTGCTGGTGACCTCATCAGTGAGAGCCTTCATAAGGAAGTGCTGGCATTCTGGGCCTTTGCATTGCCAATGCCTCCGCAGTGCCTTAGGTCCCGAGGTTAGTGTGCTGTTTGCACAGTTAGCTTTCCTTGTCTTTTCTTGTGGGCTTCCATCCCTTCTGCTTTGCTAGTTACTATCACCTGTGGGCCTTGCCTTCTGGCTCAGGGTATTATTGCTCTGTGGGCTTCCAGCTCTTCTGTGTTTATTGCTCTGTGGACTTCCAGCCCTTCTGTGCCCATTGCTCTGTGGGCCTCCAGTCTATCTGCGTATATCCCTTTAACCTGTGGGCTTCCAGGCCTTCTGGGTGTATTACTGCGGCCTGGGGGTTTCCAGCCTTTCTGTGGGCTTCTAGCCTTTCTGGGTGTATCTCTCTGACCTGCAGGCTTTCAGCCTTTCTGGGTTTATTATTCTCTGCGGACTTCTAGCCTTTCTGTTATCCCTGTGCAGTGGTGTTGCTCCCTGTCTGAGTTTGGTCAGCGGCTGATGCTGCAGCCATTTCTCTCCTTTCTATCTGTTAGCTACTGTCGCTCCAGTCTAACCCTTCCTCTGGCAAGCGTAGCTGTCATTCCCATTCTCTTGAGCTTAGCTTGCATGTAGCTCCTGTGTCCTCTTCCCTGCCTGTCTGCCTTGCTTTAGCCTAGGTACCTGGGAGCACCACCGGATCCTGACTCCGGTTGTTCCTGTTGCTGGTTCCAGTTCTGGTTTTCCTGTAAGCCCTACCGGCTGCTCGAACCTGAGGGCTCAACCCTCGAGGAAAGGCAGCTAAGCGTAGGTGAAGCCTACTCCAGTGTGTTCCGGTCCGGTGCGTTCCAGTCCCGAGTGTTCCAGTGCAGGACTCCAGTCCGGGGTTCCAGTCCAGCCTTGTCTCTTCTCTGCTCCGAAGGTGATCTTGCCTGCCACTGCCGCTCCTCGGCCGTGGTCCAAGGACTCACGTACCCAGGGTTCCCGGGGAAGAAGCCTGACAGAATGCCAAGGTCCTCGAGAACAGGACAGTAGACAGCTATTAAACATGCAGCTTGTCTGCGTGTATGAAGCCATCTTTGGCATGTGCAGAGCAGCCATGCATAACTCTTGGCTGCTCTGCACTGGCTTCCCCTCCTTAGGACCGAGCAGCTCATTTGCATGCGATTGCCTTTATGCATGCCCGTTCCTTTCCGAATCGCTAAGGGAAGGGCTTTTGCCGTTCAGTTAGTGCATTAATTAGTCCACTGCAGTGCCCCTAGGGTGCCCGGTTAGTGTCCTGGCATGTCAGGGGGATCAGTGCACTACGAATGCTGGCTCCTCCCATGACCAAATGAGTTGGATTTGGTCGTTTTTGAGATGGGCATCCTCGGTTTCCATTATGGCCAAAAACTGGGGACGACCATCTCAACATTTATGTCGACCATCTCTAAGGTCGACCTAAATGTTGAGATTTGGGCGTCCCCGACCGTATTATCGAAACGAAAGATGGACGCCCATCTTGTTTCGATAATACGGGTTTCCCCGCCTCTTCGCAGGGACATCCTGCGAGGATGCCCTCCGGAAAACTTGGGCGCCCCGTTTGATTATGCCTCTCATGGTCTTTATCTGCTGTCATTTTTCTATATTCTATTACAGAGAGGGCTTTTTGCAGTAAACCCAATCCAGTTTTATTTATAAACCACTACTCCCTTCTCAGCCCAAAATAGCAAAAACAAACATAAATAAAATATACAGAAGTATGTATAAAACAAGGGGAGAAAGCATGCAGAGTGGGGGACATGAAATTCTTTCTAATCTCTCTGTATGTGTGCACCTGACCTGCAGGGAAGATGACTGGGGAGGTCAGAATGGAGCATTTCCCAAATATCTGGTTGGTTTGGAAAGAAAAATAAAATGGAACAAAGGGTGACAATATATTGAACCATTAGATGTCGCCCAACAGGGGAGGGGCGCTAGAGAGCGGTTAAAGAATGGCAGCATGATTAAGGAGCTCCTCACCTCCCTGGCTTAATAACATGATTTAACCTTCTTTTTCTACAAGTAAGAAGTATATATTTGCTTAATAACACTTCATTAATGGCTACTAGCAAACAATCGAAGAGTGAGTCGACTCTTACAATGGGTTCCAGCTCTAAACGATCAAAACCGGATCTATCATCGCCGGAGAAAGTTACAAGATACAAGCCTGACGTTGTTGCTACTTTTGCTTTAATAATGGTGCAACATCTCGATAACTGGAATGCTCTCTGAGAATTCTTCAGATGTAAAATTTATCAAGGCAGAGGTGGCTCGCATCAATGCGCGTCTTGATTTATTTGAAGGAAGAATTGATCAATTAGAACAATGCCTTAGCTGCATGGAAGATCAGGCCCTAGTATTTCAATGTGCTACTAAAATGGTGCAGGATATGCAACTAGCCATGGACGACGCAGGGAATCGACAGCGTCAGAACAATATCCGTCTGCTAGGTCTTCCGGAGCATTCAGTGGGGGAAAATCCCATTAAATTTCTTGAGGAATTTATCCCAAAGCTATTGAAGATCTCTTAAAGGAGCACACAAAATTTCATCTGGTAATTTTTCTGGCGGGGAAAACGCCACGCCCTATTATAATGAAAATCCTTCGTTTTCCTCAAGTCTCCAAAATTCTGCAATTTGCTAAGAGGCAACAGAACATGGTAATCACCTTCAATTTTTACCGGACTTCACCAAAAATACAGTGGATCTTCGTCCTCGTCTGAGGGCTTTGAATGCCCGATTAGGTCTTTTAAGCCCTGCTCGCATGAAGGTGACGCATCTTGAAATCACAAAAATGTATACTGATCCTGTTATTTTGGAAAAATATATTACTGAACACAAAGGGGCCCTTATGCAAACTACGTGACTCATGTAAAGTCGTTTTGTAATCTTTTTCATGAGATGGTATATGCGTGTATATTATATATATCATGAGCTGTAAGTAGTCGTACACTTATATTTGAATATATTTGTAATATTTCTCTTTTAGGGAGGGTTTGAGTTTTTCTTTCATCTCCATTCACACACTCACCTCCGGGAGACTGCTCAGGGAGATTCAGACTGTTATGGTATACTCTTTTGTTGTTATTTTTACATTTTTATGTCATGACTGTTCTGTTTTTATTTTTCTTTGTGTTAATGTTAATGTAATATCCTATACAATGCAACAGTTTTTGATGTCATGTGGGTGCCTTAGTGCAAACATATATCCTCTATCTTACTATAATGAGTAATCATATGAAGTGTCTCTCTTAATGTCAAAGGTATACTGAATCCCATAAAAAGGAAAAAAATCTTGTCCTACTTATACAATCTTTGTACCCCAGTTGCTTTTTTACAAGAGACACATTTATCTGCTCTAGAATCTGTAAAATTGAAATCTACATGGTTTACTTCTTGTTTTTTCTCTCCTAGTCTTAAAAGGAAGAATGGTGTTGCTATTTTATGGGCTAGAGTCTTGCAATTTTCTGTTACTAACCATCATACAGACTCAGAAGGCAGATGGGTTATTTTGGTGTTGAATATTCAAAATCTTACTTATGCGTTTATTAATGTGTACAGTCCTAATCTTGACTGCCCACAATTTTTCAAGGACTTAACTCACCAGATTTCACTTCTTACTGTTGATCACATCATTATAGGAGGAGATATGAATATTCCTATAGACTATGTTCTTGATAGAAAATCAACAGTTAAATATAAAGTTACCAATTCTTACAAAGCTCTTCATGATCTAATAGCCCAATATGGCCTGATTGACGCTAGGAGATTGCTTCATCCGGACCCATCGGATTATACGTTTTTCTCCAATCCTCATAAATCTTACTCAAGGTTGGACTATTGGTTTCTCTCTAAATCACTTATTGACACTTTATCTCATCTATTGAACCAATACATATTTCTGATCATGCTGTATTTACGTGTTCTCTGAATATTAATTCTGTGATGCAGAAATTCACAATGTGGCGCTTTAATTCATCTCTATTACAGGAAGAAGCCTTTCTTCAGAAAATCACAGATCATACGGCAACGTTCTTTGAATTGAATAACACCACAGATGTTTCTCCCTTAACAATATGGGACTCATATAAGGCATATATTCGGGGAATCATTATTGCTCATTCCGCATTTATTCACAAGCAACGTAAGAATGAGATACTCCAACTTGAAAAAGAAATATCTTTGTCTGAACATCAGTATATGTTATCTGGTCTGGTGGAGGATCTTATTAAACTTCAGAAACTCAAATTTAACTTTAATAAAATACTAAAGTTTAAAGGCAGGCATTCAACTCTCTGCTCAATCTGCTGTTTACTTTGTTGGAATGAATAGAATTGGTAGAATCTTGGCCAACTATCTGAAAGGAGCAAAGAAGAAAACTATGATTCATGCTATTAAACAGCAAGGTACTGTACTGACTAAGCAAAAAGACATTTTAAACCATTTTTTTGGATTTTTATAAGGACATATATTCTTCTCAGCATAAAGTCTCTTCTGAACAAATGAGCTCTTTTTTACACTCTTTACAAGGCTCAAAACTTGATACGCAATCTCTCTCCAATCTGGATGCTGATATTTCCATACAGGAACTCAAAAAAGCAATTTCTCCACTGAAACTCAGAAAATCCCCTGGTAATGATGGCTTTACTATAGAATATTATCAAAACTTTGCTTCTATATTAATGCCTAGGTTATTACATTCACATAATCATTGCATTAATAACAAAGAGTGTTCTCCCTCTACGTCAGAAGCTGTAATTATTCTCTTAGAAAAACCAGGAAGGGATCCTCTTTTGGCTGGTAATTACCGTCCAATATCTTTGTTAAATTATGGCTGTAAAATATTTGCAAAAGTATTGGCTAATAGGTTAACATCAGTAATTGGTCATTTAATTGCTCCTGAACAAAATGGTTTTGTGCCTAATAGATATGGATCAGACAATTCTAAAGTTTTTAGTCATGATGGACCCTTGGTCTTTTCCCAGTGTGGCATTACTTATGTGGTCTATCATGTAACCTGGGACTATGCCATAGATAATTTTGTGGACCAAAGTACAGAGTTCCCAGGGAGGAATGTAGGGAGAGATGAGAGTGGAGAGGTACTGAGGAGCTGCAGAGTGAATGCACTTATAGGTCAATAAGAGGAGTTTGAACTGTATGCGGAAACGGATAGGAGGAGTGGCCTAGTGGTTAGGGTGGTGGACTCTGGTCCTGGGGAACTGAGTTCCTTCCCCCTGCAGGCACAGGCAGCTCCTTGTGACTCTGGGCAAGTCACTTAACCCTCCATTGCCCCATGTAAGCCGCATTGAGCCTGCCATGAGTGGGAAAGCGCGGGGTACAAATGAAACAAAAATAAATAAAATATATTAAACCTGTCTAAACAACTTGACATTCCAACTTGTGTAATTTCTTTAGACACTGAAAAGGCGTTTGATTATGTTGAATGGCCATTTTTATTCCAAGTTTTGAACTGGTTTAACTTTGGTAACCATTTTATTGATATGGTTTCTGCTTTGTATTCATCACCGACTGCTAAACGTTTGATAAATTCTTCACTTTCAGACTCCTTTCCTCTATAGAGGCACTAGGCAAGGATGCCCCTTATCACCTTCACTATTCCTCCTGGCATTAGAACCTCTTCTCATAGCTATTAAAAGTCAGCCAGAAATCCAGGGTGTTCCTGTTGGGAATACTTCAATTAAACTTTCTGCGTATGCAGATGATATCCTGTTCTATATCTCTAATCCAGAAACATCTCTTCCTTTTCTATCCAATTTGTTGAAACACTTTGGTTCTCTTTCTGGATATAAAGTTAATTGGTCAAAAACTGAATTAATGCCCTTGAACATACATTGTAATAAATCACAAATAACAGCCGTCCCTATAAGATGGTGTCCAACTCAAATTAAATACCTAGGAGTCTTTTTTTGGGGGTCTCTTGGGAAGACACAATCAATATGGGCTTACTTTTGAAAAATATCCAAGACACCTGTACTATATGGTCTCCCTTGCATCTTAGTTGGTGGGGGAGAACTGAGACTATAAAAATGGTCATTGCTCCACATATTCTGTATATAATGAGTATGCTTCCATTCCAATTTCCTAAGTCCTTTTTAAAGGTTTTAGATAATATTATTGTCACGCTTTCAAGGCAGAAACTAGGTTCGTGAGCCCTTGGGCCACTGCCGTGGAGCAGCAGTGGCAGGGAAAACCACCCCACACCAGAGACAAGGCAGAACTCTGACATAAACAGCTAGACTTCACCTGCGCTTGACCACCCTTGCCCAGGAGTTGAGCCCCTGGGTGCAGGCGGCCGGCAGGACTTACTGGACAGGGCTGGAACTGGATACCAACTAGGCTGAACAGGAAGTGAGGGTCAGAGGGAAAAGGAATATACATGGGCAGCAAGGCAGGAAACTGGGCTAGGAGTCACAGACAAAACTACACAAAGCAGGAAATGGACCAGCTAAAGGACAGGAACTGAAAGCTGCCAAGCAGCCACTGAAACAGGGTACAAATACTGACAGACAAGAGACAGGACTGAAAGTTGCCAGGCAGCCACTAGCAAGAAACATGGAAAAGAATCAGGACTGAAAGCTGCCAGGCAGCCACTAGCAAGAGACACAGACAACCCCGAACTAGACACAGAAATACAAACAAAAAACAAGACTAGGAAACAAGCAATAAACCTGAGCTAAACTACACACAGACTAACTAGAATCAGGCAAGGAACTATACAAGAAACCAGACTAGGCAGAAGTGCAACAAAGCACCAACAAACCAGGGACCTTAGACGATGCAAAGGCAAACACAGAAGTTTCTAGCTGATTAATAAAGCCCCTCAGCTGCTGAAGTTCAGCTGCAGGAATCACAAGGCAGCTACGGGTGCTGTTCAGGCACAAACAAGAGAAGCAAGTATGGCAGCCCGTAAGATCCGGACTGGACTGAGCTAAAGTCTGGAACAGGTGGCAGTTCATAGCAGCCACCGGTTCTGGCCACCAGAGGGCGAGGTGAGCACAGACAAGGAAACATTCGCCTACGTGACAATTACTTCTTCTTTTCTATGGAAAAATAAGCCTGCTAGAATTTCATTATCTAAATTACGTATGCCACGCAATTTAGGAGGTCTGAAATTGCCAGATTTCTTTTTATATCAACAGGCATTTTTACTAAAAGGAGTAGTAGCATGGCTTAATTGTTCTAGTGTGCCTGTTCCTGCATGGCTTCTTTTGGAACAAAAGACGGCTCATCCTCTTTCATTAGACTTTCTACCTTTATTGTCATCTTCCGCCATAGATACCTCACGGCCCGTTATTTATGACACTCTTAAGGCTATTACTATTTTAAAAAATTGGAAAAATAATAAACTGGTTTCTTTTTGCTTTTGGTGGGCTGCTGTATGTACGACCTTTAAATATGAAAAAATACTAGCTGAACGTACCAATTCTTTACCAGTTGTAACCAGGCGCCTCTTTTGTGCAGCCAGGGCTAGAACAATCTCCTCTAACCACAGGCTCCCGGTACAATGAAGAAACAGATATCCACCAGTAACTTCAAACTCAAGGACTTTATTCCATACAGGTTTCTAGTACACAGTTCCAACAGCAGCATTCACCTTCAATCCTAAGCACCTATAAGCCACCTGAAAGTGTGTGGCCAGTAGTCCCCTTTAAGCAGAATGTCAGGAGTGGAGTGGAGGAGTGGCCTAGTGGTTAGGGTGGTGGACTTTGGTCCTGGGGAACTGAGGAACTGAGTTCAATTCCTACCTCAGGCACAGGCAGCTCCTTGTGACTCTGGGCAAGTCACTTAATCCTCCATTGCCCCATGTAAGCCGCATTGAGCCTGCCATGAGTGGGAAAGCGCGGGGTACAAATGTAACAAAAAATAAAATTAAAAAAAATATAGGCTACAGTCGGCTTCAGTCTAGGCTCTTTATCCAGTGCACCATAAACATTAGTTCAATTCCAAACAGCAGCAGTCCAGTTATACTTCTATTCTCTTCACCCTCATACTGATCTCCATATTTTAGGGACTTCTCACACCCAAGGGATTCCCCCTGCAACAGCTTCACTCGTAAGGTCACTACTTTAGGGACTTCTTCTTACCCCAAGGATTTTCAGCCTGCAACTGCCTCTCAGACTTCAGTACTTTAGGGACCTCCCTGCCCAAGGGTTTTCAGCCTACAAATACTTCTGACTCCCTTCCTTGCTGCTCTCCCTGAACTGAACTAATGAGACTCCTTCCCACCTGCCTAATCAATCCCTGGCTTCTGCTACCACAACCAATCATTCTCCACTCATTAGCTTCTCTACACACCCATACCAGCTGAGTTGAGCATGAGCCTAATGAGGAGCTCCTGCACACAGGGTTTCCTAGCTCTCTTTCCCCCTAGGGGCAGCCAATCTACACATCCTGTCAGCTTATTACCTTGTCTTCCCCTATTGCAGCTAGAAGTCCAGTCCGGGTTCCTCATCTCACCCCCTGGCTCCTTGCCTGCAATGCCTTCTGGGACTTGTAGTTCAGACTGAAACTGCCTTAACCCAACTATCCTGGATGTGACTTTATCACACAGTATTTCATAAAACATGGGAACAAGTAGCCACATTTTGTCAAACTTCAACAGTGAATTAACTCCCTGATAAGTGACCTGTCTGTTTTCTTCTTCTTTAACCGCCTGTAATGGCATTCTATATTTAAGGATATTGCACTGTATAGAACTTTTTATGACATATAAGTACATAAGTAGTGCCATACTGGGAAAGACCAAAGGTCCATCTAGCCCAGCATCCTGTCACCGACAGTGGCCAATCCAGGTCAAGGGCACCTGGCACGCTCCCCAAACGTAAAAACATTCCAGACAAGTTATACCTAAAAATGCGGAATTTTTCCAAGTCCATTTAATAGCGGTCTATGGACTTGTCCTTTAGGAATCTATCTAACCCCTTTTTAAACTCCGTCAAGCTAACCGCCCGTACCACGTTCTCCGGCAACGAATTCCAGAGTCTAATTACACGTTGGGTGAAGAAAAATTTTCTCCGATTCGTTTTAAATTTACCACACTGTAGCTTCAACTCATGCCCTCTAGTCCTAGTATTTTTGGATAGCGTGAACAGTCGCTTCACATCCACCCGATCCATTCCACTCATTATTTTATACACTTCTATCATATCTCCCCTCAGCCGTCTCTTCTCCAAGCTGAAAAGCCCTAGCCTTCTCAGCCTCTCTTCATAGGAAAGTCGTCCCATCCCCACTATCATTTTCGTCGCCCTTCGCTGTACCTTTTCCAATTCTACTATATCTTTTTTGAGATACGGAGACCAGTACTGAACACAATACTCCAGGTGCGGTCCTGGTTAGCAATGTGCTTTTGTTTATTTGTATATTTTTTGAAAACTTAATAAATACATTTGAACTTAAAAAAAAAAAAAATAGATGTCACCCAACAGATTTCAAAGGGTGAATTTTTCAGTTTAACCACAGGGGCCACTATTCCACCTCAACAGTTTATTACTTGGTGGTAAACATAGCAACCACGGTACAATTTATAATAAAGAGAATGAAACGTACGCCAGAATCACTAAAAGAACATCAGAAAGCATGCCTCAGGAAATTATTTCCAACTGGGAGACTAGAGAAGAGGAGACATGCAGTTGGAAAGAAGAAATTCCCTAACTGCAATATTTTACTGTATGGAAGTTTCATGCTGCGGAAGCAGGAACAGCTTCTCCCACTGAAATACATTAGGTCTTTTTTGTAGATTTTTTTTTTTTGGGGGGGGGGGGGGGAGGGAGGGGAATCCTTGTCCAATCCAACCCATCAGAGAAAGAGAAAGGGGATGGGACTTGATATACTGCCTTTCTGTGGTTACAATCAAAGCAGTTTACACGTTATATACAGGTACTTATTTTGTACCTGGGGCAATGGAGGGTTAAGTGACTTGTGGGGATAGTGCTGGGCAGACTTATACGGTCTGTGCCAGAGCCGGTGGTGGGAAGCAGGACTGGTGGTTGGGAGGCAGGGATAGTGCTGGGCAGACTTATATGGTCTGTGCCAGAGCCGGTGGTGGGAGGTGGGGATAGTGCTGGGCAGACTTATATGGTCTGTGCCAGAGCCGGTGGTGGGAGGTGGGGATAGTGCTGGGCAGACTTATACGGTCTGTGCCAGAGCCAGTGGTGGGAAGCGGGACTGGTGGTTGGGAGGCAGGGATAGTGCTGGGCAGACTTATACGGTCTGTGCCAGAGCCGGTGGTGGGAGGCGGGGCTGGTGGTTGGGAGGTGGGGATAGTGCTGGGCAGACTTATACGGTCTGTGCCAGAGCCGGTGGTGGGAGGCGGGGCTGGTGGTTGGGAGGTGGGGATAGTGCTGGGCAGACTTATACGGTCTGTGCCAGAGCCGGTGGTGGGAGGCGGGGCTGGTGGTTGGGAGGCGGGGATAGTGCAGGGCAGACTTATATGGTCTGTGCCAGAGCCGGTGGTGGGAGGCGGGGCTGGTGGTTGGGAGGTGGGGATAGTGCTGGGCAGACTTATACGGTCTGTGCCAGAGCCGGTGGTTGGGAGGCGGGGCTGGTGGTTGGGAGGTGGGGATAGTGCTGGGCAGACTTATACGGTCTGTGCCCTGAAGAGCATAGGTACAAATCAAAGTAGGGTATACACAAAATTAGCACATGAGTTATCTTGTTGGGCAGACTGGATGGACCGTGCAGGTCTTTTTCTGCCGTCATCTACTATGTTACTATGCCCAGAGTGACAGGGAGCTGCGGTTGAAATCGAACCCCAGGATCCCCCCCACTGCATTAACCACTAGGCTACTCCTCCACTCCAATTTCAAACTCGATGTGTCTGCTCGCTAGTTTTTCCACACACCAAATTTGATTCCTTCCTGTTAAAATTTTCATTTTGTACCACAAACAGAAATTCTCAATCCCTTATGTATAATTTGCTTCCAACATCTCTGCTGAGTTGGAGAGAATAACAAAATGTAAACCACGTCTTACTAACAGCATAATTACAGAAAATGAAGCAGGGCTGCGATGTTCACGTACACTGTTAAGGTACTTTACTTTGAAGGCCTATATTTGTACCGAAGCCCAGCTGCTCCTCCAGCATTTTCACCTGTAACCAACTTTCCTTGAAGTGCTCCAGTCCTCCCCGACTTACCCTCTCCATCCACACAGTGGGCAGCAATCTGCTGTATTCTGCTATTTAGCTGGAATTCTGCCGGTTTGCCCCTGCGCTGGGGCACTGGGACTTCATCCTCTGATAATCTCAACACAAAATCCTGAAACTCTGTGCAATGTTCTACGTTAAGAGAAAATCTCATACAGAGAATCTATTAGCAGACAGTCCCCCAGTCCAACCCAGACTCTTGACATTTTCCCCTTCTTTTTAAAACTTCATTCAGCTTCCTTTATCTCTGGTTTTTACCTTCACTCCCCCACGCAGCTAAGAATCATCTATCTGTGCTTATCCCAAGCTTTACCCCTCACAGCTAAAGGCATTGGCGTTCCTAGGGAGGGGGGGGGGGGGGGGAGGTCCGCCCCAGGTGCACGCTGCTGGGGGGGGGGGGGGCCGCGCGCGCGGCTGTCCGTCATTCATTCCATGCTCCCTCTGCTCCGGAACAGGTCCTGTTCCGGGGCAGAGGGAGCATGGAACGAACGACGGACAGGCGCACGCGACCCCCCCCCCCAGTGGCGTGCATCCGGAGGGGGGGGGGCGCGGCGCATCGGCGATCCGCCCCAGGTGTCAGCCCCCCTAGGAACGCCACTGGCTAAAGGTCCTCTGCAACTATCCCAGGCTTTACCCTGTATAGAGCTGTTTGGTTTTTCAGATCAGTCAGCTTTGTATAACATTCCTTTTTCTTATTTAGTAGGGCAATTAACTAGCTTGTGTGTTGGTTTTCTCACAGACCATAGACAGGCTTGCTTAACCCTTGCAATGGGCTATAAACTTTAACAAGTGTCTGTTTGTTTGTTTCAAAAAGGTTCTGAACATAACACAGGGACATTTTCAGTGAAGGACCACAATGAGTGATAGGTATTCAAGGGGCAGAGGATACAAAGGGCAAATGATGAATATTTGAGAAAAATACCAAAGAAACAGAATTATGTGAAGGTGACCTTAGAGGTCAGAGTTGAAGAATACCAGATAAGTAAGAGAGAAAATATAAGGCATTAAGTGACTGGACAAAATTAAGTTTCAGTATTCAGCCTGGGTACATCTTGTACTAGGTCAGAATCTGACAACTTCCGAAGGGAAAACAGAGAGAGAGATTTTATTTTCCTTATGCTGAAATTTAGATCGATATAAATAAGAATTCAATTTTCTGTAATATTGGGATAAAATAATTTTTATTGTAACCATTTATTTACTCTAATAAATTTTAGCATTATTATAAAAGAGAAAAACCTGAACTCTAAAGTGTTTTCCCTTTGCTAAAAGGGCTTGTTTTTTTGGTTTTTTTAGTTTCTTCTGTTCAGCTCTCTTTACAGGCAAGAAGGGAGTGCCCTATAAACAATATAAACAACCCCTCACAGCTAAGGATCCTCACTCCCCCACACAGGTAACGATCCTCTGTGCTTATTCCACGCTTTACCCTTCACTCCCCCACAGCTAAGGATCCTCTGTGCTCATCCCAGACTTTACCCCCTCACTCCTCCACAGCTAAGGATCCTCTGTGCTCATCCCAGACTTTACCGCCTCACTCCTCCACAGCTAAGGATCCTCTGTGCTTATCCCAGACTTTATCCCTCACTCCCCTGTGCTTCTCCCAGACTTTATCCCTCACTTCCCTCATAGCTAAAGATCCTCTGTGCTTATCCCAGGCTTTACCCCTCACAGCTAAGGATCTTCTGTGCCAATGGTGTAAGTTCAAAGTCTGGGCTGCGAAGCAAAATTTTGCAGAGAAATCCCAAAGCAGCAGGATTCATCCCCCCTCTGATTTAGAAGAAGGGTTCCTAATTCCTACCTCCTCCTTACCTTTCCCTCCCCTTGCACATCCCCCTCCCACCTTCCCACAAAAAGCAAGCAGGTGGGAGGCAAACACTGAACTTCCTTCTGTTTTGTTGTTGCACTGCCTCCCAAGCTTATTATTCGAGTACTCCATGCAGCCTGGCAGAGAGGAGAAGCACTTAAGTACATCACCATCAGATGCCCAACGTCAAAAGTTAAAAAAAAAAAAAAAAAGAGTCCCAACCGACAAACTGAATAATTAAAGGATAAAAACAGCTGGCCCTGGGATTGGAACATGGAATGTTGTTACTAATTGGGTTTCTGCCGGGTACTTGTGACCTGGACTGGGCACTGTTGGAAGCAGGATACTGGACTAGATGGACCATTGGTCTGACCCATTATGGCTATTCTTATGTTCTTATGTAATTATTTATACTAATTGCTCATAATCTACAGAAAACGCTTCAAACACTTTTTTTTCCCCAAAATACGGCAGGTACACAGGAATATCAAAGAAAAACTGGTCCCTCCCTCCCTGCTTTTACCATCTGTAATATAGGAGGACGTAACACATACAGGGTACTCACTTTGTGGGTCTTGAACAGTATGCAGACACAGTATGAATATCTTTGCCTTTACACATCCGGTAATAGGAAGTACTGTCAAACTGAACCATACAAGTAATTACACCACTGCTCAAGTTGTCTACACGATCCAGTGTCCCTGTCTACTGTTGTACACTGGTAAAACGAAGCGTATGATAAAAATGAGAATCACCGAACACAGAAGTTGCATCTCACGTAATGTTAACTCCGCAGCACTTGTTGATCGTTGGCGACCCAAGAACCACACTCTTGACGACTTGCAGGTTTTTGTTTTGAAGGTCATCGCATTTAGGTGGACAGGGGGAGATGCAGACTTTATTCTTTTGGGAGAAGACCAACGCTCTATTTTTGAATATGCAATTCAGAAACATTGCCTGTTATCATATTTGCTGTCATTATTTTTCTATTTATTTATTTTATTGCATTTGTATCCCACATTTTCCCACCTATTTGCAGGCTCAATGTGGCTTACAGAGTCCTGTTCTGGTGTCGCCAAAAAGGATACATGATACAGCTGGAGTTACAATAAGATCAAGGGATGACAAGAAGAATTAATCAAGCGATTTTAGAGAGATGACGTTCAGAGTGGGGGCGGAGTGGAGGAGTGTTATAGTTAGGTTTGTACCATAGGACTTCACCTACTTTTATATTCATATTTTACCAGTATGATATATTCTTTGATCATCTGCAGTAACTCTATAATTTTGTGACAATTAATTTCATAGCGGTCTAATTACCATTTTTTTAAAAATTTCTTTAAAATTCTTTATATGGATTTAATTTACATTTTTAGCATTTTGTATTTTTGCTTTGCCTCTGATGTATATCTGATAGTTTTATGTTACATTTTGTATGCCTTATTTTTTTGTTTTTACATGGTTATAGATGATACAATTATGCGCTTCCTTTTTTATTTTGCAACACTGGCTGATTTACATTTTGTTTATTTGATATTGTTATCAAGTGTTTACATTTATAGGGGTGTCGTGGTCTTTATATTCTTTCTATTAAAGGTTTCTATATCCTTGTTGCATTTGGACCGGGTCTATGAAGTGCTTCTACCAGTCACATGATTCGTCCAGTAATTCCGTTTTTTCAACCGTGTGGGATTTTTTCACTTATTGCTCATTAGCGTTGGGTTACGTTGTACACTGCACCCCCAGGCAGACACAGAAAGACACCAGCAGGGTGACAGATCAAAGGAAGAAGAGTCTCCAGCATCAGCCATGTGATCCTTATCATAAGCTGTGTTTTCTCCCACCCACCCCCACCCCCCTTCTGTCACAAAAGGATACTGAGGTAGTTCATAGCCTCTCCTCCTGGATAAACCAGGCAACCCTTCCGAGACCGAGGCAGTTCCAGGGAGGGCAGCCAGACGAGGGCTCCCCCAGTGGCAGCCTCGTTGAACTGCAGACGGTTCCACTGCTCTGTCATTTCCTCGTAGATCTGCTGGGCCAGCAATACCACAGGTACCTCATACAGCCAGTCACGATTCAGGTGAGAAAACAGTTGCGACCTGCGAGTAGTGTATGCCAATGGGCATCTGTGAGCAGGACAAGAGAATAAAAGTGAGAAAAAGAAAAACTAAAGATTGAATCTGCCTGACTTGGCAGTGACCACACTAAGCCTGCTGCTCTTCGGGTTTGATAGTAACATAGTAAATGACAGCAGAAAAAGACCTGCACGGTCCATCCAGTCTGCCCAACAAGACAACTCATGTGTGCTACTTTTTGTGTATACCCTACTTTGATTTGTACCTATGCTCTAAAGGGCACAGACTGTATAAGTCTGCCCAGCACTATCCCCGCCTCCCAACCACCAGCCCCGCCTCCCAACCACCGGCTCTGACACAGATCGTATAAGTCTGCCCAGCACTATCCCCGCCTCCCACCACCGGCTCTGGCACAGACCGTATAAGTCTGCCCAGCACTATCCCCGCCTCCCACCACCGGCTCTGGCACAGACCGTATTAGTCTGCCCAGCACTATCCCTGTCTCCCACCACCGGCTCTGGCACAGACCGTATAAGTGACTGCCCAGCACTATCCCCGCCTCCCAACCACCAGCCCCGCCTCCTACCACCAGCTCTGGCACAGACCATATAAGTCTGCCCAGCACTATCCCTGCCTCCCAACCTCCAGTCCCACCTCCCACCACTGGCTCTGGCACAGACCGTATAAGTCTGCCCAGCACTATCCCCGCCTCCCAACCTCCAGCCCCGCCTCCCACTACCGGCTCCGCTATCCAATCTCGGTTAAGCTTCCTGAGGATCCATTCCTTCTGATTCTCTCAGTATTTGGATTAGTGCTACATTGCAGAGGAAGTCATTAGGATCTGTGCACAGCTGCACATCACATCCTACTGCACAAGATGACAAAAGATACAATATTACTTACTCTCTGTTCTTGGCTCCAGACAGACACTTGTGCAGTTCTGCAGCTTTTATGAGCATCCTCGCGTCCCCCTATTCAAAATCAGAAGCCAAGAGAACCATTGTCAAAATGTGCAGAAAGAAAACGCAGATGGAAGACAAATATGCGCACACCTACTCATTCTATCGATGCACCTCCATACCGGTGCGCTATACCCACTCCATCCACCGGCTCAGTCCATTTAATTCCAACCTTTATAGAAAGGGGATCTGAGTTAATGCCCATCTCTCTCAGCCTCCTCTTGCCCCCATAATACTTACCAATATCTTCTTATTTCCAAAATAGTAGTTTTCCTCTAGAAGTTTCGCCATAGAGCTGAATGCAGTATCCGCGTGGTCGAGAAAGAAATTGGCCAGCTTGGAAAATAAAAAGACAGCAGAACAAGGAAGGAGTTCAGTGCCACACAACGATTCTTCCTCAGTTATGGATCTTTGCTTTGTGAATTCCTTCCCCAGAACCCTGAGAACAAAGTTGAACTACCTCATCGTACACAGAGAGCTGAAAGCCCTTCTGTTTCTGCAGGCTCAAGGCTAAGAATATGACCTGATACTTTATGATTTAATGTATGGATATTCTGATTTTAAGCTCATGCTTTATTTTTGCTATTTTATGTATAGAATAATATAATCCACAAAGATCAGTTACTGGCTGAATCAAGCAGATCAGAAGGAGAAATCAGGTCTTACCTGTTAATCTTATTTCCTTGAGTTCCAACAACTTGTGGGTTGTGTCCACAGCGGGTGGAGATAGAGAAACACAGAACTATGCTCTGACTTATTAGGCACTGTGCAGCTCTGCTGATGTCAGTATTTTGATAACAAAGAAGTGAAATCCAAGAAATGTTTAATATGGGATAGCCTCTCCCTTTCTTTCATTACAGTTTGCCTGGAAGAACCAAGGCCATCACTGAATGAAGGATCTCCATCCTGGAACGTCTTACCCGAAGGGTTCAATTCACTAGCCTAGTGGTTAGTGCAGCGGACTTTGATCCTGAGGAACTGGGTTCGATTCCCACTGCATCTACTTGTGACTCTGGGCAAGTCACTTAACCCTCCATTGCCCCTGGTACAAAATAAGTACCTGGTGGAGGAGTGGCCTAGTGGTTAGGGTGGTGGACTTTGGTCCTGGGGAACTGAGTTTGATTCCCACTTCAGGCACACGCAGCTCCTTGTGACTCTGGGCAAGTCACTTAACCCTCCATTGCCCCATGTAAGCCGCATTGAGCCTGCCATGAGTGGGAAAGTGCGGGGTACAAAAATAAATAAATAAATAAATATATGTAAACCGCTTTGAATGTAGTTGCAAAATACCACAGAAAGGCGGTATATCAAGTCCCATTTCCCTTTCCTTGAAATCTAGGATAGGTTGAAAGGAACCTTCTTTCTTTGGTACCACAAAATAGATGGAGAATCTCCCCAGGTCCCTTTCGCTCTTGGGAACAGGAACTACTGCTACTCTTGGAGGAGTAGCCTAATGGTTTGTACAGTGGCCTGAGAACCAGGGGAACTGGGTTCGATTCCTACTGCATCTCTTTGTGACTCTGGGTACTTCACTTAACCCTCCATTGCCCCATGTACAAAATAAATACCTGTATATAACATGTAAACCGCTTTTGATTGTATCCACAGAAAAGCAAATATCAAATCCTATCCCCTTTCCCTAGATCAATGGGGTTCTGCAGTGTGGACCAACCTGCTCTTTGCTTGCTCAGGGTTCTGCAAGAAAACTCCAAGAAGGTATCTGCAAGGGGGCAGGAAAATTCCAGCTTGAATCCCTCCCTGACAACCTCCAGTACCCACTGGTCGGTAGTTATCCAGGCCTACTTGTCGATAAAGTCGGCCAGGCAGCCTCCTATCCAAGTCTTTGAGGAATGAGCCTAGACCCCATCACTGCAAGGGTCAGGAAGTATTGGAGGGAGAAGAACCTGGCTGAATCCCTTCTATCCCCTCAAAAAAAAAAAAAAAAAAAAAAAAAAAAGGCTGCCTGTTATGAAACCAGGACCATTAATAGGTTCCCAAATGTCCTGGGCGATAACATTTCATGTTCCAAAAACGTTAAATACCAGGCTTATCCTCAGGTAGCCTCTATGGTTTAGAGTCTCCTAAATCCTTAACCAAATTCTGCAGATCTTCCCTAAATAGTAGCTTACCTTTAAGAGGAAAATTAGCAAGGCAAAGTCTGGATGCTGAATCTGCAGTCCAATTTCCGAGTCATAGCAGCTGTCTGGCAGATACTACCAAGGCCATGAAGGGGATAACACCCCCCTCCCCGCCATAATAGAGTCAAGTGTATCACAGATTTTAGCTTATTTCCAATCTGCTATGCTGGCTTGAGATGTCATTAATGTCATTAGATTGCACTATGATGTGACGGAAATGCTTACTTTGCATAAAAAAAAAAGACCCTGGCACTGTTAATCCAGAAACACATCTGGCTCAATCCAGAGGCATGCATTCACCTTGGGCAAGGACAATTGCTTGGAGAAATATTGAAAATGATGTCAACGACATTCTTATGGTCTGCCTTAACTACAACCACAGGGCACAGACAGATCACCAATCTTGACGATATCATGATCTGAAGACTACTTTTGATGAGAGGCACAGCCAGGTTTTGACGTCAGGGGGAGCAGACTTTTGTAAAATAGGTACCAGGTGGTGCAGCGGCTGTGGCCAGCAATGATCAACACAAACTGCTTCTGCTGCATCCTGCCTATGAGGAAACAGGAAGTTACGTCAGGAGATGGGACGAACCAGAGGTCCCCATGATCAGCTGCAAGCAAAAATATTCACCTCAGGAACTGTAAATCCCAGTTGACTTCTCAGTGGCGACTCGTTCACAAGAGGTGAAACATCATGACTTGCCTGGCCTCCTCATCGGGACAGTAAACCAGCGAACGGTTTACTCATTATCCTTGCAAACTTAAAATTTTTGAAAAAAATGTGTGCACTGCACTTACCTGATGATTGTCGACCGACCGGCACGATCATGAGGAAGAGTAGATGTACTGCTGACTGCCCCCGATGCAGTACGTGAAACATGGCCCATGTTGGTCGGTAATCATCAGGTTAAGTGCTAGGATTTACAGTTGGTTTGAGTTTATGCCCCCACTGTGATGACTGAGTTTGATTCATCACCTCAGGAACAGCATATACTAAGAGGCATATTTTCAAAGCACTTAGCCTTCCAAAGTTCCATAGAAGACTAAGGTAAAATTATGTATAATCATACCTGATAATTTTCTTTCCATTAATCATAGCTGATCAATCCATAGACTGGTGGGTTGTGTCCATCTACCAGCAGGTGGAGATAGAGAGCAAACTTTTGCCTCCCTATATGTGGTCATGTGCTGCCGGAAACTCCTCAGTATGTCGATATCAAAGCTCCATCCGCAGGACTCAGCACTTAGAGAATTACACCCACGAAGGGACACTCTGCCCAGCTCACCACCGCCGAAACGGGGGAGGGGAATTAACCCAGCTCATCCCCACACAAGTGGGGGAGGGGAATCCGTCCAGCTCATCCCCGCGGAGCGGGGGAGGGACACCACACCCGCCGATGCGGGGGGATCTGGCTTATCCTGCAACCGCAACCGCGGGAGGAGCTGACTGACCCTAACACCGCCGAAGCGGGAGGGGTACAAAACTGCCCTACAGCCGCACGAAGCGGGAGGGAGTGCCGGCAGAATTTTAAGTCTCAATCCAGCCCCGTAAAACGGAGGGGAGAGGAATGCAGCAGCTCACTGTAACACAAACTCGTCTTAACTCTTGAAGAATCCAAGTGAAAAAACTTGAACACGAAGTCTTTCTGAAGCAACTGAAGACTGAACTTGAACCTGAAATGCAACCAGAATAAAAACAGTACAGATATCTGGGAGGGGCTATGGATTGATCAGCTATGATTAATGGAAAGAAAATTATCAGGTATGATTATACATAATTTTACCTTCCATATCATCAAGCTGATCAATCCATAGACTGGTGGGATGTACCGAAGCAGTACTCACCCAGGGCGGGACATAGAAATCCCTGACCGCAACACTGAAGCTCCAAACCGGGCCTCCGCCCGAGCAGCCACAGTCAAGCGGTAATGCTTGGAGAATGTATGGGCCGAAGCCCAAGTTGCCGCCTTGCATATCTCTACCAAGGAGACGGAACCGGCCTCTGCCATCGAGGCCGCCTGAGCTCTTGTGGAGTGAGCCTTCAGCTGGATAGGCGGCACCTTCCCCGCGGCCACATAAGCCGCTGCAATGGCTTCCTTGACCCATCTTGCCACTGTAGGCTTAGCAGCCTGCAGACCCCTACGAGGACCTGCATACAGGACAAACAGATGATCCGATTTCCGGAAATCATTGGTCACTTCCAAGTATCTGATGATGACTCGTCTCACATCCAGATATTTAAGAGCAGAGTACTCCTCTGGGTAGTCCTCCCTACGAAAGGAAGGGAGACAGAGCTGCTGATTCACATGGAAGCGAGAAACAATCTTGGGCAGAAAGGAAGGCACTGTGCGAATAGTCACTCCTGCCTCAGTGAACTGTAGAAAAGGCTCTCGACATGAGAGCGCCTGGAGCTCGGAAACTCTTCTGGCTGAAGTGATAGCCACCAAAAAGACTGCTTTCAACGCCAGGTCTTTCAGAGATGCCCTTGACAAGGGTTCAAACGGCGGCTTCTGCAATGCTCTTAGCACCAGGTTGAGATTCCACGCAGGCACCACTGAGTGCAGAGGAGGGCGCAGGTGATTAACTCCCTTGAGAAAGCGCACCACATCTGGCTGCGAAGCCAGGGAAGCACCCTTCAGGCGGCCCCTGAAGCAAGCCAGAGCCGCTACCTGGACTTTAAGGGAACTGAGCGACAGGCCTTTCTCCAGACCTTCTTGCAGGAACGCCAACACTGAAGAAATTGGAGCAGTGAAGGGAGAAAGTGAGCCTGCTTCACACCATGCTGCAAAGATACGCCAAACCCTGGCGTAAGCAGTAGAAGTAGAGCGTTTCCTCGCTCTCAGCATAGTGGCGATGACCTTGTCTGAGAAGCCCTTCTTCCTCAGACGCTGCCGCTCAATAGCCAGGCCGTAAGACCAAAGGGGGAGGGATCCTCCATCACCACGGGACCCTGATGTAACAGGCCCTGCTCCACTGGCAGCCGCAGAGGATCGTCGACTGAGAGCCTGATCAAGTCCGCATACCAGGGACGCCTGGGCCAATCCGGACCCACCAGGATTACCCTGCCGGGTTGCTTTGCCACCCGGTCTAGCACCCTGCCCAACATGGGCCAGGGCGGGAACACATAGAGGAGCTCTTGTGTCGGCCACTGTTGGAGAAGAGCATCTACTCCCAGGGATCGAGGGTCCCGTCCTCTGCTGAAAAAGCGCGGCACTTGGCAATTGGCCGATGACGCCATCAGATCTAGGCTCGGCTGGCCCCAGCGCTTCGTGATGTCCAAGAACGCCTGAGCAGATAGTTGCCACTCTCCGGGCTCCAAGGTATGGCGACTGAGAAAGTCCGCCTTGACATTCATGACTCCGGCAATGTGGGCCGCTGAAAGCTGCTCCAGGTTCGCTTCCGCCCACTGGCAAAGACTCATAGCCTCCTTGGCTAGAGGGGCGCTCTTGGTACCTCCCTGGCGGTTGATATAGGCCACAGCCGTGGCATTGTCCGACAGGACCAGTACAGGCTACAACACCAGTACCGGGATGAACTCCAATAACACCAACCGAATGGCTCTGAGTTCCAGGAGGTTGATAGACCACTTGCCCCTGCAGGAGACTAGAGCCCCTGCGCTGTCCTTCCCAAGCAGTGGGCTCCCCAGCCCATCAAAGAGGCGTCTGTCGTGACGACAATCCACTCCGGGGTCATCAGAGGCAATCCTGCAGACAACTTGTCTGTCTGCGTCCACCAGCTCAGCGCCTTGCGCACTGCTGGGTCCACGGGAAGGCGCACAGCATAATCCTCCGACATCGGAGTCCAGCGCAGCAGCAGAGATAGCTGTAGTGGTCTCATATGAGCCCTGGCCCAGGGCACTACTTCCATCGTGGCCGTCATAGAGCCCGACAGCTGCACGTAGTCCCAAGCCCGAATAGGAGAGGCTACTAGGAACTAGTCCACCTGAGCCTGAAGCTTGACAATCCGATTGTCTGGCAGGAACACTCTGCCCACTTGGGTGTCGAATCGAACTCCCAGATACTCCAGGGACTGAGTCGGGCGCAGCTGGCTCTTCTTCCAGTTGATGATCCATCCCAGGGAGCTCACAAGAGCAACTACCCGGTCCATAGCTTTGCCGCACTCTGCATAAGAGGGGGCTCGGATCAACCAGTCGTCCAGATAAGGATGGACTTGTACTCCTTCCTTTAGCAGGACGGCCGCTAAGACCCCCATTACTTTGGAAAAGGTCCGCGGAGCAGTAGCCAACCCGAAAGGGAGGGCTCTGAACTGGAAGTGTCGTCTCAGGACTGAAAAACGCAGAAAGCGTTGGAGAGGAGGCCAGATGGGAATATGCAGGTACGCTTCCTTGATGTCCAAGGAAGCCAAGAACTCTCCTGCCTTCACTGCCGCTATAACAGAGCGGAGAGTCTCCATGCGAAAGTGCCTCACTTTCCAGGCCCGATTGACCCCTTTGAGGTCGAGGATAGGCCGGACAGAACCTCCTTTCTTTGGAACCACAAAGTAAATGGAGTAACGTCCCTTGCCAATCTGATTTTTTGGCACCGGAACGACCGCACCCAGGCGGATCAGGTTGTCCAAGGTCTGCTGCACTGCCACAGCTTGACCGGAGACTTGCAGGGAGAGAGTATAAACCCGTCTCTTAAGGGTTGGCAGAACTCTAGCTTGGAGCCGTCTCTGATGACTTCCAGCACCCACGCGTCTGAAGTTATAGTGGTCCACTCGCCCAGAAACGAGGACAGCCGTCCTCCAATCTGCACTGGGGCGTGGACCAAGGCCCCGTCATTGGGTACGAGACCCTGGGGGAGGACCGGAGGGAGCACCTCCGGGACGGCGGTCTCTGCGAAAGGAATGCTGCTTGGGGGAGAAATTCCTCTTGAAGGAAGAGGGGGCAGAGGAACCCGACTTGCCCGGGCGGTACCGACGGGCTTCCAGCAACCGTCCTCTGGAGGTACTGGGACGAGTACTAGCCCGAGCCCTGACCTCTGGTAATTTCTTGCCCTTAGACGTGCCGAGATCGGACACGATTTTGTCCAGCTCGACCCCAAAGAGCAGCTTGCCTTTAAAAGGCAATCTAGCCAGGCGGGATTTAGAGGCATGGTCAGCAGACCAATGTTTCAGCCAAAGCCACCGCCGCGCAGAGACTGTCTGAGCCGTGCCTTTAGCTGAGGCTCTCAAGACATCATACAGCAAGTCTGCCAAATAGGCTAAGCCCGATTCCAGGGCCGGCCAATCAGCCCACAAGGAAAGATCCGAGGGGGAAGCCCGCTGCACCATAGTCAGGCACGCCCTGGCCACATAGGAGCCGCAAACTGAGGCCTGCAAACTTAAAGCTTTAGCCTCAAAGGACGACCTTAAGGCCGCTTCCAATCTTCTGTCTTGGGCGTCCTTTAGGGCCGTGCCACCTTCCACCGGCAACGCCGATTTCTTAGTCACCGCAGTGATTAAAGAATCCACGGTAGGCCACAGATAGGCCTCACGTTCACTCACAGCCAAAGGATAGCGGCGGGACATAGCCCTAGCCACTTTAAGGCTCGTTTCCGGGACATCCCATTGAGCCGCAATTAAGGTGTGCATGGCATCATGCACGTGGAAGGATCTAGGCGGGCGCTTCGTCCCCAGCATAATGGCAGAGCCAACAGGGGCTGAGGGAGAGACGTCCTCCGGAGAGGAAATCTTCAAAGTGTCCATGGCCTGTAAAAACAGGTTGGGCAAATCCTCTGGGCTAAAAAGCCGCGCTGCAGAGGGGTCATCCGCTCCATCCGAGCGGGGATCTATCTCCTCCAAGGAATCCGCAAAGGACCGTTGGGAGACCTCAGACACGCTGCCCTCATCTACATCGGAGGAGACAAAGTCCTCCAAGGCCTGGAAATCAACCCGAGGGCGTTTACCTCTGGGAACCTCAACCTCTTTATCAGAAGAGGGAGCAGGGGCAGCGTTTTGCATGAGGAAAGCCTGATGCAGCAGCAAAACAAACTCGGGGGAGAAACCCCCCAGACTGAGGACTTCCGCAGCCTGGGCAACAGCCCTAGACGCACTCTCAACCGGCGCTCGCAATAGTGGGGGAGAGACATGCTGCGCATCCAAAATGGCGTCCGGCGCGAAACTCCGTGAAGGAGCCGCGCGGGAAGAACGGCGCTTAACTTTAGCCGCTTTTGTGCCGTCGCCCAAATTAAGGGCGTTCATGGCATTAATGTCTCCAACCTCAAGGGCGGCCCCGAAGAAGCCGTCCGAGCCGCGTGGCCGGCCAAGATGGCGGAGGCGAGGAGCGGGGGATGGGCGTTTATGGCGGGAAAAAACCGCCACGCCGGAGGAACGACCGGGACATTCATCGGTCACTAAACTATCACCCATCAAGGGCGAATCAGGTTGTAAAACCCCCGCATCCCCTCTAGAAGCGCTCCAGCGATCCGGGGAGCGACCCTTTGCGCCCTCGCCCTCCGACGCCATTGCCACGAGGAGAAGAATCGGGGAACCCCCTGCCCGCTATAAAAAGGTAAAATTACCTGCTTGCCGCTCCGAGCTGTAACGAACTGGTGTCCCAGTGAGTAGCTGCAATGAACGTTTAAAGAAACGTCGAATTAAACGCCTTTAAAGACGTTTAAAATTTTTTTTTTTTTTTAAACGGAGCCAGCGGGAGGGGGGAGAAAAGGAGGGACCTGGCACCACCAGGTTTGCACTTGCTCAAAAGAGCCCTCAACCCCAGGCACTCAACAAAACCTAAGAATTAGGCTTGGAGGCCTAGCCAGAGCTGCTGCTGTGTGTGACCACCACCTGCTGAGATAGAGAACATACTGAGGAGTTTCCGGCAGCACATGACCACATATAGGGAGGCAAAAGTTTGCTCTCTATCTCCACCTGCTGGTAGATGGACACAACCCACCAGTCTATGGATTGATCAGCTTGATGATATGGAAGAGGCATATTTTCAAAGCACTTTGGGAGGCTAAGTTCCATAGGTTTCTATGGAACTTTGGGAGGCTAAGTGCTTTGAAAATAAGCCTCTATGTGCTTTGAAAATATGCCTCTATGGCTGCCAACTGGATCCAGATTCACTGGACAGGGTTGATCCAGTCTTAGGTTTACCCCGTTGCATGCAGGGACTTGTAGTTGTATTGTATCGTAATAGCAGATTTATATTCTGCTCTTTAACACAAAACTTCTAGGTGGATCAGTAAGAGCGTCTCATAAAAGAAGTAAAAAGAGAGTAAAATCTTTCTATCATTACTATCTAACAAACTAAAAATACAATTACAACCGGCATTAAAATGTAATCCAACCTTTGCCTTGAAAGCAGATAAGTTTTAAGACCTAGGATGGACTACGACGTAACTGAATCGGAATACTATTCCGAATTTTAACGCATTTAAAAATAAGTGAATGTTCCCAGGCCAATTTACAGTTCACATTCTTCATACTTCTCATTTCCCCATTGCATTCACTAATAAAAGTAAGAAAAAGTTTTAAAGATGGAAGTTGAGATTGGAAAACTTCAAAATCTAACGGTCTCTTTAATTAAAGAAAAAGGAATACAGGAAAAGAAATTAGAAAACTTGGAAAATAATGCTCGAAGGAATAACTTAAGGTTAATAAATTTTCCAAAATCACCCTTAGTCGCAGCTATAGATATGTTGAAAAGATATTTTACCCAAATACTGGGAATCCCAATGGAGGGTTACCCCCCTATAACGAGAACCCAGTATATCTCGGGTGTTTCTAAACTTCCAAAGGAGCAACCGCCGACTACTCCAGATTTAAATTTGACAGAATTTCTAGAGAACTCTCTGGAAATTATCACAGAGAGAACAACACTTATAGTGACTTTTGCGCTGGAAATGGACAGAAATAATATTCTGAGACTATATTTTCGCCATTTAAATGATGTCTTCTTGGGTCAAAAGATACAAATTTTCCAGATTTGGCAAGGAGTACGCAAAAGAGGAGAAAAGAATTTCTGATTTATAAAACTAGAGTTCTTAAACTGGGTGCTACTTTTTTTTGCTAAAATTTCCTTGCAAATGTTATATTACTTTTGAATCGGTTAACTATATATTCTTTACTCCCTCGAAGCTGTTAGAATTTATTGATTCCAAGGAGAGTGTTAATTCACCTGGAGACTTGCCTCCCTAGTTAGAAATGCTGTTTAGTTGGCCTGCAGATATCTGTTATGACCCTTCCGTTAAAAACAACTTTGTTTATTACTATTAATTCCTGGTATAAATATTTCCTAGTATCTTGATTCAATTTATTGAGGTCAAAATTTGAATCAGTATTTTCCATAAGTAATGATATAAATGTATATTCCTTTATTTTATTTTTCTGATATTGCCAATCTTTATATCGTTTGATGTAAATGAAAAACTTATAAATAAAGAGTTAAAAAAAAAAAAAGTAAGACTACAAGTCCCAGTATGTGCTGGGGTAAACCCAGGATTGGATCAACCCTGTCCTGCGAATCTGGATCCAGTTGGCAGCCTTAACATACATACTCCCTCCACCGCTAGAAATGAGCTTTTGTTTGTGTGGTGACTCCACAGAAGGCTGTAAACCACTTTGATGGCAACCATAGAACAGCAGTATATCAAACCTCCTCCCCCTTTTATATTTTTGGTTTCTAGTGTTTATTTATTTATTTATTGCATTTGTACCCCACATTTTCCCACCTATTTGCAAGGCTCAATGTGGCTTACAAGCATCTGTTATGGCATCGCCATTCCAGGAGACAGATACAATTGGTGTTACAAAGATTCTGGATGAAGAAAAAAGACCTAAGCAGAGTTACAGAAAGATAAATATCGGAATAGGGTGAAGTGGTGAAGTGTTATAATTAGCTATGGATTTCCACTGTTGGCCTTGTTGAAGAAATAGGTTTTCAAAGATTTACGAAAGTGAGTTATGTCGTCGATCGTTTTCAAGTCAGTTGGTAGTGCATTCCATAGCTGCGTACTGATGTAGGAGAAGCTGGTCGCATGTGATAGCTTGTATTTTAGGCTAACTTCAGAGGAACTTCAATCCTTCAGTCTTGAGTGCCCTTAAGCGCAGTTCCACTTTCCACCAGACAGTCCTTTTCTTACTCAATGCAGTCAACAAGGAATCAAATGCTGGCTGCAGGGGATACAGCTTAGACATAGACTTAGCTACTCAAAGCCCAGCATCTGGGGATTTCCATGCCACTCAAATTAATTCTTGCATCACTGGATGCAGAGGCTCTGGGAGATTTTCTAGTTCCTGCCATGATTGGATCCCCAAAGTAGTAGAAACAGAAGAAGCTGGCTCTTCCTTAGAATATATATTGACAACCTACAAGGCTCTACTTAACAGAGCAGATAGTTCAACTATTCCACAAGGAAGAACTACCATAGGGATTTCCCCCTTCATCCATTTGGAAGCTAAAGAAGACAGAGTATCGGACTGGGGCAAGGAATCTTCTGGAATCTGATCCATTCTCCTGTGTTTTGAAGTTGACAACACTTCTGGAAGCCATCCCGAAGGAGAAGGAAATACTGAGAAGACTGTATCCTCTTCATTAAGTACACTTGGTGCATGAAAAGAACAAAGTCAGGCAAAAAGGCACTTGAAAGACCCTGTAACTCAGAAGAATCCATTAACTCAGCAGAAGAGTGAGGAAGAGAGGTCAGAGAAGGTATCTGAGGGGCCTGCACAGACTGACATATCCACTCGGTACCAACAGGAACAGAAACATTAAAAGGAACAGCACCATTCCCTCATTTTCTGAGGGAGCCAGAGATGCCAGCGGAACCACTACAGACTTGTCTCCAGGACACGCTTAATCACGTCTAGAACTTGGCCTCTCAAACTGCCATCCTCCTCCGGCAGACACCGCAGGGACACAAGACAGGAAGTACACTGACCAGAAACTGCTCTCTGTGCACTGCAGTGGGAGCAGCACTTCACTGCCTCAGCTGGTGCAGCACACAGACAAGCTGCAATGGAAGTAAACAAAGAAGCAAAGAGGACGAGAAACCCCAAAGCACAGTTAAAGGGACACCGAAGATGTTTATTCATAGTTCTGCGATTCCCTCCCCCCCCCCCCCCCCTTCCAAGAAGCACTGAAGTTATCCTCTGCTGTACGCATTTTGCTTTGGGGCGAGTGTATCTGCTAAATTCCGCTCTCAGAAACTGCTCGTCTCCTTTTCAAAAAAAAAAAAAAAAAAGGGGGGGGGGTCACCCACTGAAAGAAGGAATGAGAGGAAATTTAGGTTCTGGGAGGGAGGGATCCAGAACAATCAGGTATGCTGCAAAATCTCTCAGGCTGTGTAGGAAAGCCTTAACATCCGGCTCAACTGAAAACCATACCAAGGACTGGCTCAGGAGCAAGCCTCGACAGAACAATTCAGGAGCTGCACAGGAATCCATCCTCCACCTGCTGGAAACAGAGAAACACCGACGTCACCCTGAGCTGCACAGTACCTAATAAGGCAGAGCAGAGATCTTTGTTTCTCTATCACCACCTGCTGGTCGATGGACACAACCCACTAGTTCTGGACTAGTCTGTTGAGGACACTAAGGAAGTCTAGATAAACACACAAAAAACAGGGTGGAGCTGCGTCTTGCCATACATATAAACTAGAAGTAGGGGGGGGGGGGGTACGATGCCCTGGATAATGTAACACAAGCTGATATGGGTGATGCCCAGGCCCACATGTAACACAAGATGTGGAGGGGATAGCACCATGCTATACATGTAAAACATAAATGAAGAATTAGCATACATATGAGGGGGAAAGGTTACAGAATACATGTAACATGAGTAGTATGGGGGTGGAACATGTAACACAAGAAGTAGGGAAGAATACCTTAGCAAATGTGTAATACAATATGAGGGAAGGGATGCTATCACAGCATGCATGTAATTCCTGGGAGTCTAAACATACACGAGTTTTGGGGTGGGTGGGGTTGTAAGCGCAAGACCATGACATGCATGCAACACATGTAAGGGATGCCCTGGAAAGTGTAACATGGCAAGCAAGGGACAGCAGGGTAGCAAATGCCTTAACACACAAAACACGAGGGCCAATGTCAAGGCATTCATGTAACATGTACAATGGATACCACGGCACGCATGTCCTGGACTGAACTGTCTATTCATTATTCTTTTCTATTATTACATGAATTGGTTATTACTCTATTTACCGTTAACTTTCTCTTTGCTTCATGTACAATTTCTCATTCATAATAAATTTTCTAAATGTTAATATCCGTAGCTATCCCAGTATGTTTATGATACTGGATTGTAAAATTGGATTCTTACAGCAAATTAATTTCTTATGCATTATTCTTTGTTATGTATTCTATACTGTTTATTGTAAGCCACATTTAACTCAAATTTATTTGGGATAATGTGGGATATAAATAAATAAATTCATGGCCTTCATCAGCAATGATGATGCTGTGTGAATATAGGTCAAATTGTGACTTGCATATTGTCGCATACCATTCAAACAAAGGCTACCTGCTGGGTGAAGTTGAGAGTCACACTGCCTTTTCTTGACCTCCTGTAAGGATTCCGAATGCACTCTTTGTACATTAGGTCCTGGGGAGTCACTTGTGGGACACGACCACCTGTAAGAATGATACACAACCCTGTCAATAACAGCAGCAAGAGGTAACAGATTCCCCAGGAACCAAGTAAAAAGCCCCACTCCCCAAACTAAAAATACACTTTACCCCCTCTGAAAAGCAGGGTTGTTAACTAGGCCTCACCCCCCTCCTCTCCAAGCATATGCATTTATGCATAATATTCTGCTCCCTACCTAACACAATCTACAGATAGCTGTGTTTCTCATTAAAACCCAGACCAGCTGGGGGGAAGCCAAGGGACAAGTCTGAGCAGCATCAACTTAAAGTAGCCATATCAACGAATCCCTAAAATCACTGAGAAAATGTACTGTACTATAAAACGAGAATTTCAACACAAACGTAAGTGGAGAATGATGCAGGACTCCAGTGTCAGACTGGATTGTGAGAGAACGTAACAGAAAGTCTCTGGTCGATAATGACCCCTAATATTTTTAATTTGGTCTCTAAAGGGTAAGTTGTTTGGTCAACTGTGAAACTGTTTTGCTTATGTGTCCTACAAGGGTTAGAGATAACTAGGAACTTAGCTTTTTCTCTATTCAGTTTGAGGTGAAAAGCAGATGCCCAGCTCTCCATCAGGTCCAGGATTTTCCAGATAGTGTCTAGGATGGTCTGGATCTGGTAGATTGATGGTGACATTGTCCGCATATACGAAAGAGCCAAAACCTTTGGTTTCAAAAAGTTGACCTAATGGTTCCATCATTAAAGAGGACAGAAACATAGAAACATGATGGAAGATAAGGCCAAATGGCCCATCCAGTCTGCCCTTCCTCAGTAACCCTGAGGCATCTCACAGTTCGGGAACCATGCAGAAGTAGTATGGTTGCATTGGATACTTTGTTAATATTTGTACATCTCTTCTTTTTCACAGACCATTTATACACTATTCGCCAGTATTTCTCATTCTGGATCATCATTAGCTGTCTACCTTAGTATTTAGGTTAGTCCTTTTTCGTATTTTTAAATTACGCCACATACATATATTTTTTTTTCTTTACTCATATATTTTTTTTCTTTACATAATTTTTCCTTATTTTTTTCCTATTCATTTTTTCCTTTTTTCTTCTTTTTTGTTTTTTCCTTTTTTCTACTTTTTCTTGTTTTATACTGTCGCATAATGTTTTAAGAATTATTTCCCCACAGACACATTTTTCATTTTGTTTTATTTGTTTTATTCATTTTATTTATTCTCTCATACATATCAACATTCTTAATTGTTACACATGTATTATTATTATTATGATTTTGCTGTTGTTCTGATCATTTGATATATATTTTGCATTTGTATTTTTATTAATATTCTACATATTATTATAATGGTTTTATGTTGTTTTATATACATGTCTTATTTAGATTTATATATCAATTCATTTTTATGTTATGTTAAATGTCTATTTTTACTGTTTTTATTTGTAGACTCCTGATGCAGGCCTTTTGGCCGAAACACAACGGTTGTGTCGAGTCAAATATACTAATACATAAAATTTGGTTTTAGCTTTACTGTGATCCAGTCTCTGGGACTCCTGGTTTTGTGCCCACTTTTCTGTTTGTTTTACGAAGTAGTAGTTCCTGACATTTTAACTTGATATGATCTAGACTTGAGAAAGCCCATAAACCATCTGTGGATGCTTCCACAGATGCCTATGTCGTCTAGTAGTGTAGATAGTACTTTATGATCTACAACATCAAAAGCACTAGACATATCTAAGATCTCTAAGAATCTGTAACTCCATCCTCTCTATTCTCATCTGGAGTGGGCAGTGACACAGAATTAGCTCTCAAATTTTCCACCTTTGACAGGAAAAAAATTCTCAATTCATCTACTGATGGCAATTTAGAATTATCTAATCCTTGCCTAACCCCTATAACCTTCTGAAATATCCTTAGAACCATTCTCACTGTTCTGAATAATTTTTACATAATATGCCTTTTTTGCTAATTTCACTTGATAATTATACTACTTTATATGTTCCCTACATTGGGAACACAGATCACCTGTGCAATGCTTTTTGCAAAGTTGCCTCAGCCGTCATTTCAGCAACCTCAACCCTTACCTTTCAAATTCTTATTAACTTTCACTTTCTCTGTGTCCACCCACTGGTAGACAGACACAACCCACTTGTCTGGACTGGTCTGACAGGATGCAAAGGAACCTTCTTTAACAAAGACCTTTACAGCACCCCCTTCTCCAGTTCCAGAGAGGGCTGCTATGGTATCTCTCCAGGAGCTGGGTTCTTTTGGGCCTGAAAGTACATAGTCCTGGTAGAGGATCCCTTTTCCCGTGGAACACTCTGCTGGGCCTCTCAGTCCTGGTACTTCTCCTGGATAGATGGTTTCCACTGCTCCTTTCCTTTCCCAATGCAGGTCCTTGTGACTCTGGGCAAGTCACTTAACCCTCCATTAACCCCAGGTACAAATAAGTACCTGTATGTACTATGTAAACAGCTTTGAATGTAGTTGCAAAAACCACAGAAAGGCGGTATATCAAGTCCCTTTCCCTTAGTTCTCCTCTGAAGGTAGCATTGGTAATCTGGTCCCTATTTTCCATTCCTGTTCCCCTCACTCTTTCTCTCCCTGTAAACTAGCTCTGTTAGTCAGTCACCAGCCTCACTTACACTACTACTACTACTACTATTTAGCATTTCTACAGCGCTACAAGGCGCACGCAGCGCTGCACAAACATAGAAGAAAGACAGTCCCTGCTCAAAGAGCTTACACTAATTCCCCTCCAAAAAGGACATTCTACTGTCAGTCAAGAGAGTCAGCCCTGTTTCTGGAAAACGCAAGAGCATCTCAAGTAAAAAAAAAAATGACACTACTCTTATTGGTAAAAGCAACCGAGATCACTGCCAGGCAGTTTCTAAAAAAGCAAAATCTATAGGCCCTCTACATTAAAAAAAAATGGTACTTTACCCTATCACGTTATGATATTTATATTTGTTGCATTTATATCCCACATTTTCCCACCTATTTGCAGGCTCAATGTGGCTTACATTGTTCCGGAAGGAGAAATACAGAGTTATATTACATTAAGATGACAGAGTAGATTAGGCAATCAAGAATTCATTTTCGTGATGAGAAATAAAACGGTAATGCATTAAGGTTCAATCGTGACAGAGTAACTTAGGCATTCAAGAATAGAGAGTTCTGTTTAGTCCAGTTCTGGTATGAGTTTTGTTGTCTAGTATTTAGGATGGATACATTCTTCAAGAAGTTACATTACCACTCATAGGTTCTGAAGACTCTCTCCCAATTGTGGTCCCCCCCAACTATAAATGAAAATAAATTGGGGTGCTGTTGTGCTCATCCCCAGGATCAAAGTCCACCGCACTAACCACTAGGCTACTCCTCCACTCATTCCACCAATAAGAGCCAACCTCATCAGTGATGTCACAATGGCTTGGCTCACTTCTGATATTGTGATGTCATAAGGGAAATGGGACTTGATATACCGCCTTTGTGAGGTTTTTGCAACTACATTCAAAGGGGTTTACATAGTATATACAGGTCCTTATTTGTACCTGGGCAATGGAGGGTTAAGTGACTTGCCCAGAGTCACAAGGAGCTGCAGTGGGAATCGAACCCAGTTCCCCAGGATCAAAGTCCATTGCTCTAACCACTAGGCTACTCCTCCACTCATTCCACCAATAAGAGCCAACCTCATCAGTGATGTCACAATGGCTTGATCGCCCAATACTTGGCTCACTTCTGATCTTGTGATGTCATAAGGGAAAGGGGGAAAGGGAAATGGGACTTGATATACCGCCTTTCTGAGGTTTTTGCAACTACATTCCAGGGGCGTAGCCACGGGTGGGCCTGGGTCCTAGTCTGCGAGCCAATCGCAGCTCTGATGTTATTTTTTTCTTACCCGCAGCGGCGAACGGGCGGCCCTAAAAGCAGCAAGCAGCCAGGCTCGTCGACTCTATCCTTCCTTCGCTTCCTGCCCTCTCAGTGTCCCGCCCGCTCGAAAGGAAATGACATCAGAGGAAGGCGGGACGCACGCAGAGAGGGCAGGAAGCGAAGGAAGGACGGAGTCGACGAGCCTGGTTGCTTGCTGCTTTTAGGGCCGCCCGTTCGCCGCTGTGACTTGGGGAGTGGAGTGGAAATGAGCCAGCAGCTTATCTATTCCACTCCCCTGCGCAGCCGTCGCCGTTCAGGCAAGTTAAAGCAGTCAAACCTGTGAGCTGCTGCAAGCTGCATCCACGTTGTCGTTCTTTATTGAGACAAATGGGAGATGCTGTGAAGGGGGAGGGAGATGCTGGATAGAATGGGGAAGGAGATGGATAGAAACAGGATGGGCAGGGGAGAGAGGAGAATTGCTGGACAACAGGGATTGCTAGAGGGGACAGGGGAAAGAGGAAATTTGCTGACGATGGATGGAGGAGAAGGCAGGGGAATGGAGAGTTGCTGGACATGGAGCGGAGGGCAGGGGAAGGAGGAGAATTGCTGGGCATGCATGGATGGAGGGAGGGGAGAGAAGTCAGGGAGGAGATGCGCATGGATGGAGGGGAGGGAAGAGAAGAAAAATGTTGGACAAGGATGGAGGGAAGGAAAGACAAAGGAAGGAGATGCTCATGGATGGAGGGGAGGGAAGACAGAGGAAGTAGATGCACATGGATGGAGGGGAGTGAGGAGAAATGCTGGACATGGATGGAGGGGAAACTGCTGAGTTGAGGAAGGATAGGGACAGGGCTACAGATGGTAGACAGGACACATAAGGACACAAGAGGATGGTGGACATGGTGAGAGAAAAAATATCAGATGGAAAGAAGACACTGCATGAAACAGAAGACACTGGGACCAAAGCGAATAGATCAGACAACAAAGGTAGAAAAAGTATTTTATTCAGAATTTATTAATTGGAATATGTCAGCTTTTGGAAATGTGCATCTCTGATATTTTGCATGTAAGTTTCAATTTTTCTGGTATTGCTGCATGCTGAGTCTGACTTCTTGAGTTAACTTTCCAGTTCAGTATTTTGCCTTCATATTTTTTGATTTCTAGTTCCTTGTGTCATGTGTTTTTCATGTGTGATCAAGCTGCAGTATTCTGATAGCATGTAGTATTTGCAGCCCTTTTTGTTTTGCTTTTCTTTTTAACGAGGTAGTGTATTGGTGTTTTAGAGCCTAGTGTAATTACAGTTCTGCCTTTTCAAGCATAAGGTTGTAGCTCGTCCTGTCCTTGGAATTAGTGCTGTTATGGTTTAGTAAGGATACGAGTGTGTTTTTGCACAAGTTTGTGTATAGCATTTTGCAGTGGAGCGATTGTGGGATAATGTAATTATATTTAAAAATATCAATTTTTCCATTAAGTATGTATGTGGTTATACTGATGCAGGGCAGCTTTTGGGCAGACTACTTAGAAATCCATCATCAAGTGAATTCTAAGGCATTATTTTGTAGGATCCCAAGAGACACTGCTCATACTTATATAGACAGTGCGTGCCCACCCATATTAGCTCTGGGCCCACCCAAAATCTCAGGTCTGGCTACACCACTGCTACATTCAAAGCGGTTTACATATTATATACAGGTACTTATTTGTACCTGGGGCAATGGAGGGTTAAGTGACTTGCCCAGAGTCACAAGGAGCTGCAGTGGGAATTGAATACAGTTCCCCAGGATCAAAGTCCACTGCACTAACCACTAGGCTACTACATTTCTAGTTCTAAAGGTCCCTTTTTGCTCAGCACTGTCCAAGACACGTCTGTGCTAAAATTCCACGCCAGAGTATTGGCTGAAAGGATTACATCACCCATGGAAGGAAGGCACTTTCTTACCTGTATTGTGAGGAAGAATGGGACAAGCAACAGCCTGAGCTGGCTCCCACCTCTCGCCATCCTTCTTGTAAAGTGGCTGAAAGGTGAACTCGGTCTGCAGGAGAGAGGGAAGACAGAAACCATGAATTGAAACAAGATGCAGAGCTGTTAATAAGTGAACAAAAAAAATGAACTGATCACTGATGAACCTAACTCCTCCCATGCAGCATCCCCAGTGCCAGGAATCTCAGACTATCGACTGCCAACTAAGCCTATTAGTAAGGTCAATTTTCAGCCAAAGTTAAGGTTGTCTGAGAAAAGACAATAACCAGACATACTAGGAATATAAACTGAAATTTAATTAAATCTGAACCCACAGCAATCACAGCCCATCCCATTATAGCAACTGTGGTCCTTTACCCCTTCGTTTAGAGGTCCTCCGAGCCTCTGGATGTTTGGAAAGGTGCCAATAAGTTGCTTTCTCTGCGAAAGAAAGGAGAACAGGTACTGTGCTAGTCTCACCTTAGACCGACTGCTGCTTTCGCCTACCAGGACGTTTCTGTACTCTCCCCACCCAGACACCAGTGGGCCACCGGATGGATCTCGGTCAGAGGGACCAACATGGTAGAACCCAGGAAACAGAGACTCTGGGAACTCCATCACTAGATGTCCAAAATGAGCTGTAGAGAAAAAGACAAAGGTCAATGAGAGAAATGGTGAGGCAAAGGGGGTGCTGGTGGTGGTGGTGGTGGGGGGGGGGGGGGGGGGGAGAGGAATCAGATGGAAGAAGTCAGAACCATGGCACTAGCCCCATAAAGTGGATACACTGTAAACAGGTAAGAGGATATACAGTAAGGACCACCCCCATCCTGGAGAGGACATGTACATAAGTATTGCCATATTGGGACAGACCGAAGGTCCATCAAGCTCAGCATCCTGTTTCCAACAGTGGCCAATCCAGGCAAGATCAAAACACAGTACAATACATTTTATGCTGCTTATCCTACAAATAAGAAGTGGATTTTCCCCAAGTCCATTTTAATAACGGATTATGGACTTTTCCTTTAGGAAGCCATCCAAATCTTTTTGAAACCCCGCTAAGCTAACTGCTTTTACTACATTCTCTGGTAACCAGAGTTTAATTACACATTGAGTGAAGCTTCGTTTTAAATTTACTACTTTGTAGCTTCATTGCGTGCCCCCTAGTCCTAGTATTTTTGAAAGAGTAAACAAGCGATTCACGTCTACCTGTTCCACTCTACTCATTTTATATACCTCTATCATATCCCCCCCCCCCAGCCGTCTTTTCTCCAAGCTGAAGAGCATTAGCCGCTTTAGCCTTTCCTCATAGATAAGTCATCCCATCACCTATTTCGTTGCCCTTCTCTGTACCTTTTCTAATTCTACTATATCTTTTTTAGGATGCGGTGACTAGAATTGAACACAATATTCCAGGTGTGGTCACACCATGGAGCAATACCTCATTTTTGTTTTCCATTCCTTTCCTAATAATACCTAACATTCTATTTGCTTTCTTAGCTGCTGCTGCTGCACACTGAGCAGAGTTTCAACGTATCATCAATGTTGACGCCTAGATCCCTTCCCACCCTATCGCTACGATATAATTTGTACACCGGTATGACAGTGTCCCACTGGTTATCCTCCTTCCACCAGGTCTCAGAGATGCCTATTATATCTAACTAGTAAAAAAAGCCCCTTTTCTGATGCAAATGAAACGGGGGCTAGCAAGGTTTTCTTCTGTGTGCATGTGGGAGTGTGTGTGTCCCTCCCTGCCCTCTCTCCCCTCCCCCCTCTGAGTCCTTCACTGTTAGAGAGAGAGCGATTTGATTTCGTGCTTTGCTGTGTTTTCCTTCACTGTTTGTGTTACAGAGAGAGCGAGGGTGGGGCAGACACTCATGTGGAAACCGGATATCTCTCCCCCTTCACACTTCCGGATGGAGGCTTCATAGAACGTTGGTGGTGCCTTTTATAAATAGAGATTTTTCATTTCATCTCAGTACCCCAAGTTCCTCCCAGTACCCTTAAATTCCACATTAAGTTCCCCAAGCCTCCTCTTAAATGTATCTAATTCCAATTTCTTTTAATATAATTTTAATTTTATACCTAGCAGCTCCACATAAATTAATTAATTAACGTTACTTGGATCTTCCAATCCTGCTACTAAACGCTTCCTTCTCTCCTCAAGACCCTTCACTGGCTCCCTATCCGTTTTCGCATCCTGTTCAAAATTCTTCTACTAACCTATAAATGTACTCACTCTGCTGCTCCCCAGTATCTCTCCACACTCGTCCTTCCCTACACCCCTTCCCGTGCACTCCGCTCCATGGATAAATCCTTCTTATCTGTTCCCTTCTCCACTACTGCCAACTCTAGACGTCGCGCCTTCTGCTCGCTGCACCCTACGCCTGGAATAAACTTCCTGAGCCCCTATGTCTTGCCCCACCTTTAAATCTAGACTGAAAGCCCACCTCTTTAACATTGCTTTTGACTCGTAACCACTTGTAACCACTCGCCTCCACCTACCCTCCTCTCTTCCTTCCCGTTCACATTAATTGATTTGATTTGCTTACTTTATTTATTTTTTGTCTATTAGATTGTAAGCTCTTTGAGCAGGGACTGTCTTTCTTCTATGTTTGTGCAGCGCTGCGTACGCCTTGTAGTGCTATAGAAATGCTAAATAGTAGTAGTTTGCTATGGTCAGACCACAGAACTTGTTACATTTACCCAGTCAATATTGAAATCACCCATTATTTCTGTATTGTCCAGTTTGTTAGCCTCCCTAATTTCTGATAACATCTCTACATCTGTCTGTTCATCCTGGCCAGGTGGATGGTAGTACACTCCTATCACTATTCTTTTCCCCTTAAAACATGGAATTTCAATCCATAGGGATTCCAAGATGTGTTTTGTTTCCTGCAGAGTTTTCAATCTATTTGAGTCAAGGCTCTCCTTAACATACAATGCTATTCCTCCACCAATTTGATCCAGTGTTGCCAGGTGGGCGGTTTTACTGCCCAATTGGGCGGTTTTCCGCGACCTGCCGCAGAAAATTTTTGCCCGCGGCGGGTTGCGTTTTTTTGGACTTCTTTTTTTTCTTTTGGGCGGTTTTCAGGCGTTTTTTTCTGCCGCGGGGGGCAGGGTTAGTGACATTTTGGGCGGGGTTAGTGACGTTCTGGGCGGGGCCGATGACAGGGGAGGCAGGGCCGATGATGAGGGAGGCGGGGCCGGTGACGGCGGGGTTGATGACGGCAGGGGTAGGGGTGATGACGCAGGGGTGGGGGTGTCAGGGGCGGGGTTTGGGCTGGATTTAGGCTGGTTTGGGTGGGAAAAACATTTTCCACCTGGCAACCCTGATTCGATCCACCCTTTCACTACGATATAATTTGTACCCCGGTATGACAGTGTCCCACTAGTTATCCTCCTTCCACCAGGTCTCAGAGATTCATAATACATCTAATTTTTCATTTAGTGCAATATATTCTAACTCCCCCATCTTATTTCTTAGGCTTCCTTCTGGCATTCGCATATAGACATTTCAAACTATGATTGTTGTTCCTATTTACATCATGTTCAGTAGTTGACAGCGTTAATTTGCAAGAGGGGAGTTAGGAGTCAACCCACCTCACTGACTCCCCTCTTACTACCATTCAACAAATCAGACAATCCCGCCCAGGAGGACTTCCGGAAACAGGAAGTTACGTCAAAGAAAAGCGCAGCGACAACACATGCGACCCGGACCCCCCCCCCCCCCAAATCAAACTCATACCTGAGGTCGCCCACTAACGAACGATGCTGCAGCTTTCCTTCCCCCCCCCCCCTATGATACGCAGCACAGAACACACAGTCCCGCCTTGCCGGAATTCCGGAAACAGGAAGTTGCGTCAGAGGAGGTAAAAGACGGATTCAATTCCTTTCAAAGTTCATGGTTTCTTTGCCCAGTCGTTTTACGTATATCCACCGACACAAATTGTTTTTAAAAGGAGGCTGTTGATGTGTTCAACGCTGAAGATTCTTCTCCCGGACCCTCGTATTTGCGAAGCCATCTTGTCCTCCTTAAGAGTTGCGCCAGGCCCCGTCACGTGACGGCGACGTTACGTCAGAGGGGGCGGGATCTAGCGTTCTCCATCAGGTAATAGTTTAGTAGTGACGCCGCTGCTGCGTCACAGACAGTATGCAGCGATCACTAGCCCAGAACCCAGCGCTGCGTAGATAGTGAGCCAATAAGCACGGAAGCCAATTTGGTTAATCTTTGTTTCCACTCCTCCGCGCAGCCGTCAACACTATACACTCAAAACGGAGCAAGCAAACCTATGAGCTGCCCCACAGAGGGTTAATAGACAGGAGTGGAAGTGAGCCTATCTAGTCCACTGTAAGCAAGGAAGCCAATTAGGACAATCTAAGTTTCCCCTTCCCAGTGCAGCCGTCATCCCCGTTCACTCAAAACAAAGCAAACAAACCTGCTGCAAGGAGGTTTAATAGACAGGAGTGGAAGTGAGCCTATCTAGTCCACTGTAAGCAAGGAAGCCAATTGGCTAATCTCTGTTTCCACTCCCCCCCATGCAGCCGTCATCCAGTACACTCAGAACAAAGCAAGCAAACCTATCAGCTGCTGCATCCAGGTTGTCATTCTTTATGTATTTATTTATTTTGTTACATTTGTACCCCACACTTTCCCACTCATGGCAGGCTCAATATTGTTTGTCCATCTGTAACAAGTCTCTATTTTTGTTGGACAGGCAGTGCCTTGCAAGGTGGAGGAGAAAAGTCATAATTGAATATCACTAAAACAACTACTACTACTAAACATTTCTAGAGCGCTACTAGGGTTACGCAGCGCTGTACAATTTAACAAAGAGAGACAGTCCCTGCTCAAAGAGCTTACAACCTAATAGACAAGTGAACGGTCGGTCCGATAGGGGCAGTCAAATTGGGGCAGTCTGGATTCACTGAACGGTAAGGGTTAGGTGCCGAACGCAGCATTGAAGAGGTGGGCTTTAAGCAAAGACTTGAAGACGGGCAGGGAGTGGGCTTGGCGTAAGGGTTCAGGAAGGTTGTTCCAAGCATAGGGTGAGGCGAGGCAGAATGAGCGGAGCCTGGAGTTGGCGGTGGTGGAGAAGGGTACTGAGAGGAGGGATTTATCCTGTGAATGGAGGTTACGGGCGGGAACGTAAAGGGAGATGAGGGTAGAAAGATAGTGAGGGGCAGCAGACTGAGTGCATTTGTAGGTAAGAAGGAGAAGCTTGAATTGAATGCGGTATCTGATCGGAAGCCAGTGAAGTGACCTGAGGAGAGGGGTGATATGAGTATATCGGTTCTGGCGGAATATGAGACGTGCAGCAGAGTTCACTATCACTAAAACAACTTCAAAAATTATTGTAGCTGGTAGAAACAGCAATTATAAATTCTGTAGTTTGTGCTCATTTTTCTTCACTGTTATTCTATACAATTCAGATGACTAGATTTCAGTGAGGATGTCCTGTTCCTGATGAGTTCATCTTAACTGTTGTTGTTATCTGCTTTGGGAAGCCTGGTGTTTATAAAGACGATGCAATATATTGAAATTAAATGGAAGTAGAATTAAACTCTCCTTTCTTTGGGGCACATGGAATCACATATTCATCTGTTTTGTAGAAGTTTACATTTTAGATATACAAATGGATTATTCTGTTTTGAACATGTTTTAGGGGCAAGTGGTTTTATAACTCCAAATAAAAAGGTGAAATTAGATCTTACCTGCTAATTTTCTTTCCTCTAGACCCTCCAGACCGGTCAAGACGCGTGGGTTATGTACTCCTACCAGCAGAGGGAGACTGAGAAAACACTGAGCTTTGAACACTGCCTATATAACCTGTGCAGTACATACAGTAGCCAGTATAACACTCACAAAGCAGAGTAACAAAAAACACAACTACAACTTTAACCAGCAACCCTGTACATGGCTTCTGCCAACTGTAAGAACATTCACTGTTTCTTTTATTTGCATTGTAGAGACTGTCAATTCGTGCTTCCACAGGTGGACTGTCTGCAACGCCACACCTGCACCAGACCCACACCAACCAAAAAACTGGTATTAAGAGTCTGAAATTATGACAATCATCAGCTGCCAAGAGATGCCCATTGAAACACTACCTCCTGGCCTACCGTATACCTGGGCGGGTCCTTGACCGGTCTGGAGGGTCTAGAGGAAAGAAAATTAGCAGGTAAGATCTAATTTCACCTTCCTCAGCGACCCTCCAGACCGGTCAAGACGCGTGGGACGTACCAAAGCAGTAAATATCTTATGGGCGGGATTTACGAAGGCCAGAGGTCAACACTGCTGCTCCAAAACTCGCCTCTTCCTTCGCATGTACATCAATCCTATAATGTTTTACAAACGAATGCAACGAAGACCAAACCGCCGCCCGACAAATATCCGAAGGAGGAATCATACTATTTTCCGCCCAAGAGGCCGCAACCGCTCTGGTAGAATGAGCAGAAAACCCCTTAGGAACCTCACGGCCCTTCACCAAATAGGCCGATGCAATCGCCTCCTTCAACCACCTTGCTATAGTCGCCTTGGATGCCGCTGCGCCCTTTTTAGGGCCACCATGAAGAACGAACAAATGATCCGACACTCTGAATTCCTGAGTTCTAGACAGATAACACCGCAAGATGCGTCGAACATCTAACTTCGCCAGCCGACGCTGTTCCGAATCTCCCGCTAAGTTACCTAAAACAGGCAACGAAATGACCTGATTAACATGAAACTCTGACACCACCTTTGGCAAAAAGGAAGGCACCGTCCTCAAAGACACCTTTTCCTTGGAAAAAGACAGAAAGGGCTCTCTACACGACAAAGCCTGCAATTCCGAGACTCTCCGAGCTGAGGTAATAGCTACCAGAAAGACCGCCTTCAAGGAAAGATCTTTGTTGGAAGCCGCAACTAAAGGTTCAAATGGAGGTCTGACTAAGGCATCTAAAACGAGATTCAAATCCCACGGGGGAACCAACCGCCGACGAGGCGGCCGCAACAACTTCACACCCTTCAAAAAACGCACAACCTCCGGAATAGAAGCAATGGACTTCCCCTGAACCTTTCCCCGAAAACACGACAACGCTGCCACCTGAACCTTCAAGGTAGCCAAGGCCAGACCCCTGTCCAAACCATCCTGCAAAAATTCCAACACCTCTGCCACCGAGGAACGAAAAGGCACCACCGTCCGCTCTGCACACCAGTGCTCAAACAATCTCCAAACTCGAACATATGCCAATGAAGTGGAGGTTTTGCGGGACTTCAACATTGTATCAATGACTCTGGCAGAAAACCCTTTCTTCCTCAACCTGTGCCTCTCAAGAGCCAAGCCATAAGCGAGAACCGAGCCGGGTCTGGCATCACTATCGGTCCTTGACACAAGAGTACCGTCTCTGACAACTGAAGGGGCTTCGCGACCGCCAACCGCACCAGATCTCCGTACCACGGTCGACGCGGCCAGTTTGGAGCTATCAAAATTACCTGGCCTGAGTGCTGCTCGATGCGCTGAATTATTCGACCTACCAACGGCCACGGAGGAAACACATACAGCAATCCCTGTGGCCAGGGTAACAGCAGAGCGTCGAGACCCTCCGCACGCGGATCTCTCCAACGACTGAAAAACCTTGGGACTTGGGCATTGCGTGCCGTGGCCATCAGATCCATAACTGGCATACCCCAGACCGACACAATTCGGCCGAACACCACCTGATGCAGAGACCACTCTCCGGGATCCAGAGTATGCCGGCTCAAAAAATCTGCGTCCACGTTGTCCACCCCGGCCACATGAGCCGCCGAGAGCGCCTGAAGATGACCTTCCGCCCATTGGCATAACAGTGCCGTCTCTTCCGCGACCGCCTGACTCTTTGTGCCCCCTTGACGATTGACATAGGCCACGGCTGTGGCGTTGTCGCAAAGCACTCTGACTGCCTTGTGGAGAAGCATTGACTGAAAACTCAGAAGGGCCAACCGAATGGCCCGAGTCTCCAACCGGTTGATGGACCACCTTGCTTCCGCCTGGGACCACCGCCCCTGCGCTACCTGACCGAGACAATGCGCTCCCCATCCTAGCAGGCTTGCGTCTGTGACCAGAACCACCCACTGAGGGGACTCCAACGGCATTCCCTTCTCCAGATTGCGAGTGCTGAGCCACCAACGGAGGCTGCGGCGGACCACCGCCGACATCGGCAGACGTACCTCCAACTCCTGCGACAGAGGAGCCCACCGACTGAGGAGAGAGAACTGAAGCTGACGCATGTGCGCCCGGGCCCAAGGAACTACCTCTATGGTTGCTGCCATCATCCCCAGAACTTGCAGGTAAGCCCGGGCCGTCGGGGACGCCAGCGTAAGAAACCGCCGAATCAGGTCCTGCAACTTGCTGATTCTCGGGGGGGGCAAAAACACTCGACCAGACTTCGTATCGAAGAGAACGCCCAGATACTCCAGAGCCTGCGACGGTACCAACTGACTCTTGCTGAAGTTCACCACCCAGCCCAGCGACTGGAGAAAGTGTACCACACGCGATGTCGCCCCTTCGCTCTCCGCCCGGGACTTGGCCCGAATCAACCAGTCGTCTAGATACGGGTGCACCAAAATGCCCTGCCGGCGCAAAGCTGCCGCCACCACCACCATGACCTTGGAAAAGGTGCGGGGAGCTGTTGCCAGACCGAAGGGCAGGGCACAAAACTGAAAGTGCTTCCCCAAAACTGCAAAGCGAAGAAAACGCTGGTGCGCCGCTCGAATGGGGATGTGAAGATAAGCCTCTGTCAAGTCCAGAGAAGTTAGAAACTCTCCCTGCCGGACTGCAACAATGACCGACCGCAACGTCTCCATGTGAAAAGAGGGAACTTTGAGTGCTGCATTGACTCTCTTTAGATCTAAAATAGGCCGAAAGGCATCCTCCTTCTTTGGCACCACAAAGTAAATTGAGTAACACCCCGAGCGTTGCTGAGCGGGCGGAACAGAAACCACTGCTCCCAGACTGAGAAGACGACGCAACGTGTCTCGTACTGCTGCTCTCTTGAGCCTCGAATGACAAGGGGATTCCAGAAACCGTTCGGGCGGAGAGGTCTCGAACTCCAGGGCATAACCATCTCGAACTACTTCGAGAACCCACTGATCCGATGTGATGTGGACCCAGTTCTGGTAAAACTGACTCAGCCGAGCCCCTACATGCACCAGAGCCTGGGTCCGCACACCTTCATTGGGCAAGCCGCCCCGAGGTCTGGCCTCCCCCGAACGAGCCCCGGCCTCCGCGACGACTCCCGCGAAAGGACTGGGTGCGCTGGAAGAACCTACCTCTTGAGGCCCCACTAAACCTACCAGGCCTATACCGTCGAGCCTCACTTAGACGACCTCGAGTGGAATTACCCCTAACTCCCAGCTTGGGACGAAAATCCGGGAGTCGAGGCACCTTAGCCTCACTAAGGCCTTTCACTAACTTATCCAACTCTTCGCCAAAAAGCCTAGAACCCTTGAAGGGGAGAGAACACAACTTAGCCTTAGAGGCCGCATCCGCGACCCAACCTCTTAACCAGAGAGCCCTACGCGCTCCCACTAGCATAGCCATATTTTTTGCCGACGCACGCAACAAATCATACAGCGCGTCCGACAAAAAAGACGAACCCATCTCCAACTTGGCTAAATCCTGTAACCCCGAGGTCCCAACCTCCCCGGGATCATCCCGGAGCTTCTCGGCCCAGCGAAAACACGCCCGTGCCACCAGGCCCCCACACACCGAGGCCTGGAGAGCTAGCGCCGACAAGTCAAAGCTTCGCTTAAGAAATGCTTCCAATCTCCTATCCTGGGGTTCACGGAGTGCGGCCCCACCATCTACTGGAATAGCCGTTGCTTTAGTAACTGCTGTGACCACTGCATCTACCGTAGGAGCCTTAAGGGAATCCCTATCCTCCTGCGGCAGGGGATAAAGCCGCGCCATTGCCTTAGAAACCTTACACGGCGAATCTGGCGAATCCCATTCTTGGCTAATCATCTCCCTGAGATCCTTATTCATAGGGAAGGTCCGTGCTCTACGCTGAATTCCCTTCACCAAGGGATCCTGCCCAGATTCACCTGGAGCCACCTCAGGATTAAATTTAAGCGTAGCTGTGACCTGATCAATGAGCTCCGCAAGCTCATCCCTATGAAAAATCCTAACTACTGAGGGATCTTCCCCAGGAAGGGAGTCCACCGGATCTACCGGACCCTCAAACCCCTCAGACTCTCCCCCATCACTAAATGGGCCTTCCGTGCCCACCTGAGACAGGTATTCCTCCTCCTCAGGCCACTCTATCCGGGGTCTTTTAGGCAGCATGGGACTAACCCCCTCCACTCCCTGGGGGGGGCCCGATTTCCAAGCCTGGAAAAGAGTCCATACAAACTCTGGAGGAAAGCTAACCCCTCCTGGACCCTCATTAGGTACTTTATGTGTGTCCCCGGGGGAAACTGGCTCAACGACAGAAGCCTCTGCCGCATGCGCTGAATTCAAAATGGCGGCCGTTCCCGCCGAAACTGAAAGCGCCGCTGCCGGACCCGCTTGAGAAGCCGCTGCTAAAGGGGCCGCCGATACCGCCGGGACTTCCGCGGTTAACTGCGGGGGAACTGCCTCCAAGCGTTTGGGCTCACCGCACAGCCGACACTGCCCGCCCGGCGATTCGATGCCCCGACGCGAGCACGCGCGACAACGGAGTAATTTACCTGCCATAACTGAAAAAAGTGAAGGCAGCGCTTCCCCGTACCGGCCCCAATGTCAGCCAAGCTCCAAAAACCACTGCTCTCTCGCTTCTAGGACGGAAAAGAACTCCCGTTCGTTCCGTACCAAATAAATAAATATATCTCCCTTAAAGAGACAGAAGACAATTCTGGCAGCTGAAAATTGAAAGGCTCTCAAGGCTGCAGTACATAGAAAGCAGCCGAGGCACAAAGCTGCCAGTAACACAGTACTGGAGAGCAGCACAGGGGGAGGGACCCGCAAGCAGGTGTGACACCCCAGGGGGAACTACTGGGCCCCACCGGACCCAGGGCCCCGAAGCACTTTATTTATTTATTTATTTATTTATTTTATTTATTTATTTTTTTTAAATTTTGCAAACCACGTACAGGGCACTTAAAGGATATAAATCTCCTGAAGGAAAACCCAAAATCCTTTAACCATAAAATTAAGGCTACCTCACCAGACTATTGAAGACTGCACAGGCTGTCCTTCTACCTCTGCTGAGACTGAGAAAATACTGGCTACTGTATGTACTGCACAGGTTATATAGGCAGTGTTCAAAGCTCAGTGTTTTCTCAGTCTCCCTCTGCTGGTAGGAGTACATAACCCACGCGTCTTGACCGGTCTGGAGGGTCGCTGAGGAATAAATATTTTGTTTCATGCAGATCTCTTTTGTTTAAACATAACTACATGGGCTAGCAACCCCTAATGCGCTGCGTACGACTGGTAGTGCTATAGAAGTGATGCATAGTAGTTTATAGTAGTAATGCAGTCCATTGGTTTTCTTATATTTTGTTCTTGTGATGACTTATACTGTGCCAAAACTGAAACCAGAGATAAGAGTTGAGGTTAAATGAGGGGACATGGGATAAGCTTATCTGGTCCACAGGAGACGGTATGACTATAAAGTTGAAGCCAGTCCCGCTGGTATATTTTCAATCAGACGGGAAGAATACACCAGAGTGTATTTTTGATCCAAAGGTATGAATACACCAGGATCCTGGTGTATTTTCGATCAGAAGGGATGACTTTCTATCAGAAGGGCCAAATACAACAGGATCCTGGTGTATTTTCGATTAGAAGGGAAGAATACACCAGGATCCTGGTGTATTTTCGATCAGAAGGGCCGAATACACCAGAGTATATTTTCGATCAGAAGGGCCGAATACACCAGGCTCCTGGTGTATTTCCGATCAGAAGGGCTGAATACACCAGGAGCCTGGTATATTTTCTATCAGAAGGGCCGAATACGCCAGAGTATATTTTCGATCAGAAGGGCCGAATACACCAGGCTCCTGGTGTATTTCCGATCAGAAGGGCTGAATACACCAGGAGCCTGGTATATTTTCTATCAGAAGGGCCGAATACGCCAGAGTATATTTTCGATCAGAAGGGCCGAATACACCAGGCTCCTGGTGTATTTCCGATCAGAAGGGCTGAATACACCAGGAGCCTGGTATATTTTCTATCAGAAGGGCCGAATACGCCAGAGTATATTTTCGATCAGAAGGGCCGAATACACCAGGCTCCTGGTGTATTTCCGATCAGAAGGGCTGAATACACCAGGAGCCTGGTATATTTTCTATCAGAAGGGCTGAATACACCAGGATCGTGGTGTATTTTCGATCAGAAGGGCCGAATACGCCAGAGTAAAGGGCCGAATACACCAGGATCCTGGTGTATTTTCGATCAGACCTTTTCCTCCTATAATAGATGATTGTTAAGTGAACTTGCTGTCCACCATTGTGTAGCATTTTGCGTTGTGTTTTTTCAGTGTGGACACGTTTGCCTGGTTTTCAGATATTCCTTAACCAACCTACAGTGGGAGGTGAGAGCAGTATCTGACACAACAGCCTTCCTTCCTGCTTTCCCTGAAGCTCTACATTCCGAAGATGTCAGCGCTGATGCCTGAGCAGTGCTGAAAAGAATATTGGGGGTACTCTAGCACCCACAGAGCTGGCACCTATGCTTTCATCTCCTGGAGCATCAGGAAATCAGTCTATCAACCGAGAACCTGGCCAGGATTCACTATTGAACTCAGCTCTACAAGCAGGAGATCTTGAATCACTAGATCAAATGCAGCTGTAAGATCGAGTTGAATCACCAAAACCTGCTGTTGTGTATCCAGATGAATTTCCAGTTCTAGCAAGAGAGCAGTCAAAAGGGTCTCAGTGCTGTATTGGCTCCTCAAAGCCAGATTGAGCAGAGTCTAGAAGCTCAAAGCTCTTACCACCCTGTTTACTAAAGCCACACTAACAGCTGCTGCACGGCAATGCTCAGCCCATTCAAACTGAATGAGCTATGTCGGCAACAGTGCACGGCTTACTAAAGAGGGGTTTATCCACTCCTACCCTAGCTAAGATAACGTTCAAGCAACTTTCTTTAAACTAGTCCCTTATTTTCTTACTCCTGTTACTCTGTCTTATTCATCTACTAGTAAAACAGGCCCGTTTCTGACACAAATGAAACGGGCGCTAGCAAGGTTTTCCTCGGAGTGTGTATGTTTGAGAGAGTGTGTGTGTGTGAGAGAGAGACAGAGTGTGTGAGAGACAGAGAGTGAGTGTGTGTGTGTGGGGGGGGCTCCGAGTTCCATGACCCCCTCCTTCCCTCCCTCTCTCTCCTCTGAGTTCCAGGCCCCCCTTCCGTCCGAGGTGCAGACCCCCCTTCCCTCCCTCTCCTCCAAGTTCTTGGCCCCCCCCCCTTCCCTCTGAGTTTCATGCCCCCTCCCTCTCCTCCCCAGCGTGTTCCATGCACCCCTTTCCTTGGAGTGTGTATGTTTGAGAGAGAGTGTGTGGGTGAGAGATGGAGTGTGTGTGTGAGAGAGAGAGAATGAGTGAGAGACAGAGTGTGTGTGTGTTTGTGTCAGAGAAAGAGAGAGAGAGAGTGTATGTGTGTGTGAGAGTGTGTGAGAGAGTGAATGTGAGAGACAGAGAGTGAGTGTGTGTGGGGGGGGGGGGCTCTGAGTTCCATGACCCCCTCCTTCCCTCCCTCTCTCTCCTCTGAGTTCCAGGCCCCCCTTCCCTCCTTCTCCTCCAAGTTCTTTGCCCCCCCCCCCCTCCCTCTCCTCCCCAGTGTGTTCCATGCCCCCCTTTCCTTGGAGTGTGTATGTTTGAGAGAGAGAGTGTGTGTGAGTGAGAGAGAGACAGAGTGTGTGTGTGAGTCTGTGTGTGAGAGAGTGTATGTGAGAGACAGAGAGTGAGTGTGTGTGAGAAAGTGAAGCCTTCAAGCCTTGAAGCATTCATGCGCTCTGTAAGGCTCCATCTCATCAAATGACAACATGTAGTTCCAGAACGTTGCAGGAATGCTTCAAGGCTTCACTTTCTTGGCTTCAGAATGTTGGAGGTGCGTTTTATTATATAGGATATGTCCTCTTTGCTTACACCCTATGCTGTCTATTAAAATGTTTTATTATATATTGTGTTGACATTGTAAGTAGTGGACTATGCCATACTTTGTATTCTTATTTGAATATTTTACTGCTGTAATTGTTTATTGCTTATCTTTGACTTATTCTTGCTGTACACCGCCTTGAGTGAATTCCTTCACAAAGGCGGTAAATAAATCCTAATAAAATAAATAAACTAGTTTGTTAATATGTTGTTGTAATCTGTCGGCTACAATTACTTCAGATAGTTTCACCACAACTGGAATCTGTGCTTCTGGTCTATAATGCGAACAGAAACATGGATCATTATCTAAGGACTTCAGTAATGGAGTAACTAAAATATCTCCAAACGTGCTTAAATAATCAGTTTATCATTGAGATCAACCAAAGTAATATCTCCTCTGGGGCCATAGGAACCAGCTCTGTGAGTGCTGTGGGGTTCAGCACCCCCAGTATTGAGCAAATTCTTTGTGTCCAGGGAGGACAAATTTCCGTTGGGTTTAGCACCCCCAATCATGTTGAAAAGTTGGCTGCTATTCCTGGGGCCTCTTTATAGAAAGTCCGAAGATAGTAATCCAGCAAACAATTCCCCTTCCCAAATTTTTTAAGGTGTTTCAAAATCTTAGGTGAAACAACTTCATCACGATCATGGTTCTCCTTCTTTCCTTGTAAGTTCCCCTGACCCAGCCGGTTTAATGACAGTTTCTTCTTCTTGCTGTGAGACTAGAAGTCCTGACAACTTTGTAAGGCAGAAAGGAGATGACGGGTCTGTGCACGGGATCAAACAAGGAAAAGGTTGTACGTACACACCTGCTGGAAGGTTGTTCTGCATGTAAATATCAGCATCACAAAACTTTCATGCTCAAGACATCTTTGTGATGTCAGTATTCATCCACACAATTACATTTCAGCAAACAAGCAAATGTGTGGAGGGCAGACCTATCATTAGGCGAAGTGAGGTGATTGCCTCAGGCGGCAGAATTTTTGGAGCAGCATGAAGTTCCCTCAACCACTACCTCACTGGTAGAAACTCTGTGCAGTAGCCACGCCTGGACCCCGTGCGGTATATCAAGAACTTGGAAATAAACTAAACTAAATAAACAACGTGTGCCTTTCAGCTGCCACCGCCTCTCCCCACTCCTACTGTGGTAAAAAGCTGAATGATAAAACACAGGGCCTCTGAGACCCATACGTGTCTCCAAGGCCCTGCCAGCCATGCCCCTCTGATGCATATTTTTGTGTCACAGGGGGCAAGATTGGCAGGGCCTTGGGGGCATGTATGGGTCTCAGAAGCCCAGTGTTTATCGTTCGGCTTATTGCTGCTGCAGGGCTGGGAAGAGGTGGTGGACGGGTGGCAGCAGATTGCCTTGAGCCGTTCCTGAACATCTGTCGCTTTTGGACTCGTGTACACTATTCGCTGCCTTTGGTACAGAACTTTGTGCGTATGCGTCTGATGTGTTCGCCCTGATTAGCACATAACTTCTGCATGCTTCGAATTTGCATATGATTAGCCTACTGCATTGGCGAGCAACACTTATATTCACATAAGAAGCTGTGTACTCAGCAATCAACGCCGGCTTACTGAATCAGCCCCTAAGTTTGTAAGGGGCGAAAGTCCAATTGGTGCTCCCCGTACAGTGAAAGTCACCAGCATATCTCACATCACAGAAGCAAGACTGGCCTAGTGTACTTCTGTCTTCTGCCCACTGCCAAGCAGGCATGTTATAACAGCATCAATTACTGCTATATATAAGTACATAAGTATTGCCAAACTAGGACAGACCAAAGGTCCATCAAGCCCAGCATCCTCTTTCCAACAGTGACCAATCCAGGTCACAAATACCTGGCAAGATCCCAAAAAAGTACAAAACATTTTATACTACTTATCCCAGAAATAGTGGATTTTCCCCATTTAATAACGGTCTATGGACTTTTCCTTTAGGAAGCCATCCAAACCTTTTTTAAACTCTGCTAAGCTAACTGCCTTTACCACATTTTCTGGCAAGGAAAGGCTAAAGCGGTTAGGGCTCTTCAGCTTGGAGAAAAGGTGGCTGAAGGGAGATATGATAGAGGTCTATAAAATAATGAGTGGAGTTGAACGGGTAGACGTGAAGCGTCTGTTTACTCTTTCCAAAAATACTAGGACTAGGGAGCATGCGATGAAGCTACAAAGTAGTGAATTTACAATGAATCGGAGAAAATATTTCTTCATTCAACGTGTAATTAAACTCTGGAATTCTTTGCCAGAGAATGTAGTAAAAGCGGTTAGCTTAGCGAGGTTTAAAAAAGGTTTGGCTAGCTTCCTAAAAGGAAAGTCCAAAAGCCATTATTAAAATGGACTTGGGGAGGGGAATCCACTGCTTATTTCTAGGATAATAAAATGTATTGTACTGTTTTGGGATCTTGCCAGGTACTTGTAGCCTGGATTGGCTACTGTTGGAAACAGGATACTGGGCTTGATGGACCTTCGGTCTGTCCTAGTATGGCAATACTTATGTACTTATACAGGTGTTAAAGTACTTTTAGCATTTAATAGAAAACAGCATATTGGTTCTGTAGTAGGTATATACAAACTTTCCAAGTTTCATCCCCTCCACCCTTATGCTCATCTTTCTTGGTCTATCTATGTTGCTTGGCTTCTGAAATAGGGGTTTTATCTCCTTCTTGAATTTCTACTGGTGCATTCTTATAGCTGTGCTGCACATTTCCCACCTTACATCCCAAAGGAGTATGGGATTTGTAGTCCTTTACCTACTGGAATCAGTGCTGCAGGTCAAGGTTGTCAGGAATCCAAGCTGGCCTCAATCTCCCTCATGGAAAATCTGGGGGCCTTGAGTAGACATGAACGATTTTAAGGCCTGCCATGTCTCAGCTCCTCCAAACTTTGTCTTAGGAGAAAGCAGGGCATGGCAGGCCTTGTGCTTGTGTGTCTACTTGGTACCCCACACCAGTTGCTCTTGTGCTGCTTTAGGGCTGGCCTGGTAATAGCAGTGACGGTAGGAAGATTAGAGGGCAGAGGCTGCCTACCTGAAATGGAGTAAGGAGGGGAAGAGGAGATGCTGTTACAGGGGAGAGGGGTGCACAGCTGAGTGTCAGTTAACCTTGGGACCAGAGGCATAGCTAGGTGGGGTGCAAGGAGAGCGGTTGATACAGATTTTGAATGAAATGGTGTCTATGCAGATCGGCCCTTCAGCCTTGCAGAAGGTCTGCTCCCCCTATTTCATCCATAAATTCCGTATTAGTCATTTGGCATATTTTTCTGAATAATTTAACTGTTTTCTTTTTTGTAGACGGTTGGATTCAGGTCCGGAGTGAGCCGGTAGGGCCCCACCTCTCGGGTCTGTGATTCATTTCAGATGCAGCCCATTTTAGGACTTTTTGTGCTGTTCCTTGTCTCTTCCTTTTGTGTCATTCTTGTCTCTCTAAGTGTCAAGTTTACGGTTTGTTGCAAACCACCTTGATATTATCAAATTGTACAAATTAAATAACATAAGCGGAGTTGTCAGCTCAGTCAGGTCATGTTTCAGAAGCAGTTGGACACTGTTGCTTTGTGAGGCTTTTTGCCTGACAGGGGAGGGTTTTCATTCTTTTTGGGTTGTGTTGTATGTTTTATGTGCTAATTTTATGAGTGTTCTTTTTTTTCTAAAGCTGCTCAGATGTTTGGATGGGTGGGTTAGAAATGTGTTAAATAAATGCTGAAGGCATCGATCCAGGCCTTACCTTGCCCCACTGCATACAGGAAGGTGCGTGTTGTCCCTGCTTGGGAACATGGAACTACTCTGTGCATGTAATGTTGTTGAAAACCTTAACAATGGATTGTAGACTCTCAGCACAGTCTCTGTCAAATCCAGACTGGTTTCTCTTGAAAAAGCAATGGCGAAATGGGTGTCCGTCGGGACCCACAAAGCCAAAGGTGAGTGTAGTCCTGCTGAACATATGTATATCGTCTGTTATCCAGCAAATTACTTCACAGTGACTTTGATCTAGTTTAAAATATTACACACATTTATGTTTTGTTGAATTATTTCACACGGATGGAGGAGGGTTTTGGTCAATGATTATATTCACCACTGAAAAGGATTTTCAACTAATCCCCTCATAACGGGGGTAGAGTGTTACCTGTGGTAAATGAGACCTTTTCCCCCCATTTTTCCACGGTTAATATTCTGTTGATATCATGTAAGGTGGGAAATCCAGGACTGGATCATAGTCCTGGGTGAGTTGGCCTTATGTTCAAGAGTTCAGGCCATGAAAAGACAGTTGGAAATATATGTGGCCCTTTGAAAGCAAAGTGGAAAGGGGGGCTAGTGACTGTCTACCCTGGAGATAGGTGTTTGCCTAGGGGTTTGGAAGGTATGCTAGAGACTTTTCATTGGAGCAGAACCTCTTAGCATTCAAAGAGAGCCGGAGCCCTGGCTAGAAGAGGTGAATGTAGCACATTATTGAGCATTTCTCTCCTTGGTGAGGTTTTTGTTGATCATTGGTAACCTCACATGTTATTACTTTTGCAAAAGATATACCAAGAAAAGTTCTGGGCTTTTTAAATTTCTCCTGAGGACCCACCCCCACCAAAATCAGATTTTTCAGCATATTTACAATAGGCTGGGTCTTCAGCTGATGCAAATCTCTGCCTCTCGCCTTCTCCCCGTGGATATCCTGAAAAGCAGGACAGGTCTGCTATGCCTGGAAGGCTTTGTTTTCCCTCTAATGGAAATTTGGGTGTTACACAGCAGACAGTAATGCAACTCACCTGTGGGCTGGGGAGGGGAGCGAGAAGCTTTCTAGGGCTTTGCAGAGTCGATTCACTTCTACAGGCCCTGGGGCAGGTGGTTGATTCCTTGCTGGAAGTTAGTGCTTTCGTTTCTTTTCTTGCATGCATGGAAATGGGTGGGTTAAGCGGTTTTATTGCTTTTTTTTGTTTGTTTTTAATAGGATGGATGGGGGACAGGCCTCTCAGCCACAGGAGAAGAAGTGGAGTGAAGCTGAGACACATGCTCTTCTGGATCTCATCAGGGACCTGGGACTGGTGGGGCTGCTGAGCAGGAAGTGGTTCCAGAACTGGGACGTGTTTGAGAGGCTGCACGTGTTTCTGAAACGCAGCAACATCCACTTCAGGTACAGCCTGAAACGTGTCTCTCTCTCTCTCTCTCACTTAGCTGCATGTCACGTCTCAGTACAGCTCTCTAGGCATTGCCTGGCTTCTCATAAGTGGCGTCAGCCTGCAACAGTCCCTTTGCATTTGAAGGTCCTGTATCAACCCCACACTTCATTGAAGTCTCTTTGCAAGCAGTGCTTTGCACCCACCACCCCCTCCATGAAGAAATATGCCCTGATGTTACTCTCTTGAGCCTCTTCCTTGTTCTGTGTGTGTCTCTGAGGATCTTATCTGTATTCCATTTCCACCAAGCCTCTTTTTTTAGGTTTTACTCTCTTCCTTCAGCTGATATTGCTGCAGACTTACAAGAGAGGGAGAGATAAGTACATCTCTGTCTCTGATGGTATCGGTCTGTTTTGGTTTTTTGTCAGCTTCTGCCCTGTTAACTGGCTCTAGAACTTGAATTTCCTTCTCATGAATAGAGTGAAGGGTTAGCCTAATGGTTAGAGGAGCAGGTTGAGACCCAGGGGAGCCCAGTTCAAATCCCACTACAGCTCCTTGTGATCTCAGGGCAAGTCACTTAACCCCCCATTCCCTCAGGTACAGATTCAGGTTGTGAGCTCTCCAGGGTCAGAAATGTATTGGCTGTACCTGTCTTGAATGTACTCTGCTTTGATAGCTTTCAGGCTTGTAGTTGGTATATAAGAAACCTTTAAAATAAAGGTGTAGACCTGACTATAAATATCTGTGCTTGAGTTTTTATAGAAAGTCTTATAACTGAAAATTTGTAAGCTGATACTTCTGTAATGCCTTCATTTGTTTTATTGTCTGTCGGTTGCTCCTTTTTTAATCATATGAGCAGAATAAGGAAGTGGCAGAAAAATTCTCAAGCTTTTTAGCACCTGCATTTCTAAGATCACCCACACGCACCAGTGCTCTGCTTCTCAAAACTTAATCTTTCAACCACCATAATTCATGAATGTTAACCTCTGGAGAAAAAAAATGCACGAGCAATTAATTAATTTATAATAATAATAATTTATTAATTATTGTACTTCACATTGAGCCTGCCCATGAGTGGGAATATTGTGGGATATAAATGTCATAAATAAATCTTCCCTGCCTCTTGGCACTGTTCTTTGGCATTAGAGCAGGTTCCGGTCCCTCCTTTCCACTTCATTGCAGGTGTAAAAGAGCACTTGGGCTTGTTCCGTGATGCCCCCTCTGCTGAGTAGGAGGCAGACAGTGGGTTTAGCTCCAGACCTGACTGTCGCATATCTTCCCCAGAGGGATTCACTCCACCCTTCCAGCTGAGGAACCCAGGGCTCTCCTTATTAGATCAACCAGCAGCTCAGGAAACAACTTCTGAAGTAGGGCCTGAGCTGGGGAGTCTGGACCCTTCAAAATGGCAACTGTCTGACTTGCATGTTTCTGATAATTTCAGTGGAAAGAATATTGTGATGTCATGTAGGGAAGCTGGAATGTGACATAACATAAGAGTAGCCATACTGGGTCAGACCAATGGTCCATCTAGCCCAGTATCCTGTTTTCCAAACAGTGGCCAAGCCAGCTCACAAGTGCTTGGCAGAAACCCAAATCGTGGCAACATTCCATGTAGAACCCCAAAGAGTAGCAAGATTCTGGAATCCTGAAGAGTGACAAGATTCCATTCAGAGTAGCAACATTCCATGTAGAATTCCAAAGAATAGCAAGATTCTGGAATCCTAAAGAGTGACAAGATTCCATTCAGAATCTCAAAGAGTAGCAACATTCCATGTAGAATCTCAAAGAATAGCAAGATTCTGGAATCCTAGACTAATAAGATTCCATGCAGAATCTCAAACAGTAGCAACATTCCGTACTACAAATCCCAGGGAAGCAGTTGCTTCCCTTGTCTGTGTCAAAAGAAGACTATGGACTTTTCCTCCAGGAATTTGTCCAAACCTTTTTTTAAACCCAGATATGCTAACTGTTGTTACCACCTCCTTCAGCAAAGAGTTCCAGAGTTTAACTGGTAAATAGTGATATACACCCTGTGTGTAAATGGCTTTTGGCTTTACAAGGACAAGGGTGGTTTTAAGCTGTCCTTGGAGGCTTCTCTCTCTCTCTCTCTCTCCCCCCCTACCTACCTACCTATACCTGGGAGAGTAACCAGCACTGGTGCTCTTCCTGGTGTCACACTGGCTTATGCATAAGAGATGCCCTGATCTGTAATAATTGCATGACTCGGCTGTTCCCTGGCAGCAGGAGTGAGTTGTGAATAATATCTGTATTTGTTCTACAGCCTCTGAATTTATACAGTGAAGTTCCTTTAAATAAGCTGATGGCTGCCTCTGTGCATCCCAAAGGGGGGGGGGGGGGGGAGAGGAGGGATGTTGCTGGACACCTCAAGGTGAAGTAGGAAAGGGGAGATGCTGGATACTTGGAAGGGGGTTGGCATATGGCTGAAGGTTTGCCTATGGTGTTAGATGCCCTTGTTCTGGCTGTGCTCTGTGGGATTGTCACCTCTCCTGCCTTCTCTTCCTTAGCCCCGGACAGATCAAAGCACGGTGGAAAAAACTAAAGCTGAAGTACCTGAGGCTTAAGAGGTTTGTGCAGATGGGTGCGTCCCCGGGACTACTCGCTGACTTCCCGTACTATCAAGGACTGGAGCAGCTGCTGGGGGCAGCCCCGAAGACCTCAGGGCTTTGCAGAAGGGAGGCTGACAGCTCAGGACTGAGCAGCACAGCTGGACTGGAACAAAGGACTGTTGGTAAGTCGGGATTTAAAGTAAATGTGAAATACTGGGAAGGAGGGGGCAAAGGATGCTCTGCTCTCCTCCTCCCGTAGAAATTGCTTCCAGTTTGTTATGGAGCAAAATCAATGCATCTTGTAATCAGAGGGTTTAAGGGCAGGATGAAGTTATTACTAGTCTAGTATCTGATTTGGGAGATTTGTTTATTTTTATTTGTTGCATTTGTACCCCACATTTTCTCACCTATTTGCAGGCTCAATGCGGCTTACATAGTACCGTCAAAGGCGTTTGCCCAGTCGGTGGATAACAAACACAAAGTTGTATAGTGATCGTATGAGGTATAAGTGGAGGGTCGGAATGGATGAAGATTGCGTGTTGTCCTGTTCGATCATAGTCATGCTGTGTTGGTAGGTGAAGAGGGTTACGTGGGGTCGTTGGGGTAGGGTTTTTGAAGAGGTAGGTTTCTAGTGATTTCAATGTTGCAGAAGGCGACACTGAAGAGGTGCTCAAAGCCCACCTCTTCAATGTCGCCTTCGGCAACTAACCACCGTTCCTCTATTCAGGAAATCTAGACTGCCCCAACTTGACATTTCGCCCGTTAGATTGTAAGCTCCTTTGAGCAGGGACTGTCCTTTTGTTAAACTGTACAGCGCTGCGTAACCCTAGTAGTGCTCTAGAAATGTTAAGTAGTAGTAGTAATAGTAGTAGTAGTAGTCATGCTGTGTTGGTAGGTGAAGAGGGTTACGTGGGGTCGTTGGGGTAGGCCTTTTTGAAGAGGTTGGTTTTTAGTGATTTCCTGAAGTTCAAGTGGTCGTGGATTGTTTTCACAGCTTTTGGGAGCCCATTCCATAGTTGTGCGATCTCTTGTTATAAGAGGAAATTGTAGCTAAGAGCTTCCCTCTGTTAGGAGAGACCTAATCAAAGGCTAGAATGTCTGCCATCTTGACTCCATGTCACAAATGGCTTAATCTTATTTTGTCACTCAGAGAAAATTTCATGCTACCCATTTTTGTTGTTTTCTTGATCCAAATGACCCTTCTCTATGCTACACTTCTATCTCGGCTAGATTATTGCAACACTGTCTACTCTAGTATCGCCCAAAAACTCATCTGAAGACTTCAATCCATACAAAACACAGCTTTATGCCTATTTACTCATGCTAGGAAGTTTGACCACATCACCCCTCTCTTTATTCAGCATCATTGGCTGCCAATTAATTTCTGCATTCACTATAATAAAATTTTGTCTTCAAATTTACAACCATCTCTCACCAGCAATAACCCAAATACATGCTCTCCCCCCCCCCCCCCCCAGACAGTTCTTGAATGACCAACATTAACACATCCCTTGACCAGCTGCTGCAAGGTTAGTCTACCAGACGATCTTCTTTTTACGGTGTTGCCCCATCGCTATGGAACTCTCCATCTACGCTTCGTCGCGCCTTTCCTAAGGCAGCCCTTAAAACCCACCTGAGAAAGTTTGTGACGTCCCTTCCCATGGCGGCGGACCATGTTCTGGATTTTGTGTACACAAGACCTAGAATTTTAGGTACTAATTATCCCTTGTGTCTCCTTTTTATTAAGCCTATGAATGACCGATGCTTTTCTCTTTCTCCTGTCCTATCAAATATTGGCATTCTTTTCTGTTCTTAATAAAAACTTTACACAGGATAAAATTTTCCTCAGAAATACAATCGTAAACAAGATTCCTCCCTTCCCACCCGCAACCACCCCCTTGATACATGAACTCCCATGACTTACGTTTATTGTAAACCACTGTCCCGTAAACTACCCCTCCGAGAAAAACTGCACTGGCTCCCAATCAAAGAGCGTATTGTTTTCAAAATCTGCACACTGGTTCATAAAATTATCTACGGCGTAGCCCCAGGATATATGACAGACCTCATTGACCTGCCAACCAGAAACACAACAAAATCAGCACGAACATACCTGAATCTCCACTACCCAAACTGCAAAGGACTAAAAGACAAGTCAACTTATGCATCCAACTTCTCCTATATGAGCACACAATTATGGAACGCACTACCCAAAGCCGTGAAAACAACATATGACCACCGAAATCACTAAAATCTAAGCTGTTCGGAATGACATACCCTACCGACCCAACCTAAATACCTAAACCCTGCAACACAAGCGAAACCTAAGAGCGTACGGACAAAACACACTCCTCCTCTCTACGATCCACTATTATGTCTTGTACATATGAACCTTATTATACCGTTATACACTTTTAATTGTTATACCGGAACTGGCGATCAATACGGTACTATGTAAGCCACATTGAACCTGCACATAGGTGGGAAAATGTGGGATACAAATGCAATAAATAAATATCAAAGTCAGTGTTAAGACCATGTGGTGTGAGAGTCTGTAGTTGAGAGATAATCTTCTGTTCTTCTCTTAATAGTTCTCTATCGATTGTTGAATATACCTTGTATACAAAGAATTTCAAATCATCAATTCTGTGATTAGCTGTGGTCCAGTGATGAACTAAGGGACCGAACAGACATTATGGCTTATGCAACGCCTATGTTCAATTAACCTTGATGTTTAGTCTTGCCCACATAAAGCAAATTGCAGGGACGTTTGATTATGTAAATGACTTGTTGCAGTCAGAAGTGTGGTGTACAAAATACTTTTTAGTTTGAGGATGAGTAATAACGTCAGTTTCAATTGCACGAGAACAAATGCTACAGCTGCCTCAGTTTCTCTGGCCCCAATTGAATCATCTATGGGAACTGGAACTGTAGAGGGGGTCAATCTTTCTTTTCAATTCCTTTCTCTGGAATAGGCAGTAACTAGATTTTTAGTTCTGAAGCAGTCGTGAATGTCAAGAATATGCCAGTGCTCTCTGATTTTCTTGGATATGTAAGAATGTCTCAATGCGCAGACTATGTTTGGGGCTTGTCTCGCAGGTCTTTCGCCAAAAAATCACTGCGAGATTTCATAGTGGACTTAGCATATCCTTCAGTAATGCATTGATGTGAGTTCTGTAAAATCCATTCTTCATAAAGGTAGCTTGTTGTTGATGATCTCCATGATCAGAGCAGATCTTTTTCAGTCTAAGAAACTGGCAATATGGTAGATCACTTTTCAAGGAAGAGTTGTGAAAGCTGGAGAAATGTACTACTACTACTACTTAGCATTTCTATAGCGCTGCCAGGGTTACACAGCGCTGTACAAGTTTAACATGGGGAAGGACCGTCCCTGCTCAAAAGAGCTTACAATCTAAAGGTTACAAACTATGTAGTCAGTGTAGGTATCATGAGTGGGGAAGGTGGTTATGCGCCAAAAGTAAGGGAGAAGAGATGGGCTTTGAGTAAGGACTTGAAGAAGGGCAGGGAGGGCGCATGACGTATGGGCTCGGGAAGGCTGTTCCAGGCATATGGTGATGTGAGGCAGAAGGGGCGGAGTCTGGAGTTAGCGGAGGTGGAGAAGGGTACAGATAGGAGTGATTTGTCCTGAGAGCGGAGGTTACGGGTGGGAACATAAGGGGAGAGGAGTGTAGAGAGGTATTGGGGGGCTGCAGATTGAGTGCATTTGAAGGTTAAAAGGAGAAGCTTGAACTGTATACGGTAGCGGATCGGGAGCCAGTGAAGTGACTTGAGGAGAGGGGTGATATGAGAGTATGGGTTCACGCGGTAGATAAGACGTGCGGCAGAATTTTGGACAGATTGAAGGGGGGATAGATGGTTAAGCGGGAGGCCAGTGAGAAGAAGGTTGCAATAGTCAAGACGAGAGGTGACGAACGAGTGGACGAGGGTTCGGGTGGTCTGTTCAGAGAGGAATGGGCGAATTTTGCTAATATTATAGAGGAAGAAGCGACAGGTCTTAGCTGTCTGCTGGATATGGGCAGAGAAGGAGAGGGAGAAGATGACTCCAAGATTGCGGGCTGAAGCGACGGGGAGGATGAGGGCGTTGTCAACAGAGACGGAAAGTGGGGGAAGAGGGTTTGGGTGGAAAGACAAGGAGCTCAGTCTTTGCCATGTTCAATTTCAGATGCCAGTTGGACATCCAGGCAGCGATGTCTGAAAGGCAGGCCGAAACTTTGGCCTAGGTTTCAACCGTGATGTCGGGAGTGGAGAGAGAAAGCTGGGTGTCATCAGCATAGAGATGGTACTGGAAACCATGTGATGAGATCAGCGAGCCCAGGGAAGAGGTGTATATCGAGAAAAGAAGCGGTCCAAAGACAGAACCTTGAGGAACCCCAACAGAGAGCGGGATGGGGGTGGAAGAAGAGCCATTAGAATATACTCTGAAGGTGCGTTGGGAAAGATACGAAGAGAACCAGGAGAGGACGGAGCCCTGGAACTTGAATGAGGACAGTGTGTCAAGAAGTAAATTATGATTGACAGTGTCAAAGGCGGCAGATAGGTCGATGAGGATGGAATAGTGACCTTTGGATTTGGCAAGGAACAGGTCATTGCAGACTTTAGAGAGTGCTGTTTCTGTCGAGTGTAGTGGGCGAAAGCCGGATTGGAGCGGATCGAGGACGGCCTGAGAGGAGAGGAAATCGAGGCAGCGGCTGTGGACAGCGCGTTCAAATAATTTGGAGAGGAAGGGTAGAAGAGAGATGGGAGGTAGTTGGAGGGACAGGTGGGGTCTAGTGATGGTTTTTTTGAGAAGTGGTGTGACTACAGCGTGCTTGAAGGTGTCAGGGACAGTAGCAGTGGAGAGAGAGAGGTTGAGGATGTGACAGATTGAGGGGTTGACTGTAGGAGAGATGTTGTTAAGCAGATTGGTGGGAATGGGATCAGAGGAACAGGTGGTGCACTTAGAGGAAGAGAAAAGGCGAGCAGTTTCCTCTTCGGTGATCTCAGGGAAGGAGGAGGAGGAGGCCAGGCTAGGTTGGTTGGGGGAGTGGGTTAAGAAGTCACAGGGAGGAGAAGGCTTGGAAGTGAATTCAAGGTTTATCTTCTGCACCTTATCGCGGAAGTAGTCAGCTAGTGTTTGAGGAGAGAGTGGGGGGGGGGGGGGGGTGGGAGCGGAGGGCACTTTAAGTAGGGAGTTGAGGGTGGCGAAGAGGCGACGAGGGTTGGAGCCAAGGGAATTAGTTAATTGAGAATAATATTCCTGTTTGGCAAGGAATAGGGAGGACTGGAAGGAGGATAGCATGAGTTTGTAATGGGTGAAGTCTGACAGGGTGCGAGATTTCCTCCAGAGTCGTTCAGCAGATCGGGTGCAGGAGCGAAGGTAACGGATGCAAGGGGTTAATCAGGGCTGAGGATTAGTGCGCTTAGTGGGTCGAGAGACAGATGGTGCTAGGGTATCTAGAGCAGTGGAGAGAATTTCATTGTAGGCAGAGACAGCCGTGTCGACAGATTCGGAAGACGAAATGGAAGGGAAGAGATTGGAGATGTGAGAGGATAGGGTATGGAGGTCGACGGCCTGGAGATTCCTGAAGGCAGTGGCTATAGTTGGACGAGGTTGAGGCGGAGGGTGATGAAGTGTGAGGGTGATTAGGTGATGATCTGAGATAGGAAGGACTGAGGTGCAGAAATTGGAAGGTGAGCAGGAAGAGAAGAGAACGAGGTCGAGACAATGGCCATTACGGTGAGTAGGGGTGGTAGAGCATAGTTGGAGGTTAAAGGAGGATGTCAGAGTGAGGAATTTAGAAGCGTATGAGTTGGATGGGTCGTCAACGTGAATATTAAAATCACCAAGAATGAGGGATGGAGATGAGGGATCAAGAAAGACGGTGAGCCAAGCGTCGAAGTCAGTAAGGAAGGAAGAGAGGGGCTTATCAGGGGGGCGGTAGATGACTGCAACTCTGAGTGGTGTCGGGTAGAATAGCCGGATGGCATGAGTTTCGAAGGATGAGAAGCAGTGAGACTATGGCAGGGGGAGGGGTTGGAAACTACAAGAGGGTGAGAGAAGAAACCCAACGCCTCCACCGCGTGCGTCTGGGCGGGGAGTGTGGGAGAAAAGATATCCTCCATGGCATAGGGCTGCGATTGAGGCAGTGTCGTTAGGGGTTATCCAAGTTGCAGTTGAAGGGAACGGGAGATGAACAAATCGTGGGTGAAGGAGAGTTTGTTGCATACTGAGTGAGCATTCCATAGGGCACACGAGAAGGGGAGGGAAGCGGGGGGGGGGAGAAGGGGAATAGAGATGAGATTGGAGGCATTCTGGGATCGGTTACGTGGATATGGAGAGGAGAGGTGGGGGGGACCTGGATTGGGATTGATGTCACCTGTGGAAAGTAGGAGAAGGAGTAAGAGAGTGCGGAGGAGGGTGGGGGAGGAGGGTCGACGAAGATGATGAAGACGGGATGTGTTAAGGAGGAATGGGGATGGGTTAATGGTTGGGAGGAAGTGTAGAAGGTTGAGAGCTAGGAATGACGAGGGGGGCAGGAGAGCTGGGGAGGTGGTGGGGGGGTGGGGGGAGGTAGGGTAGGGGAGTAATGAGCAGGACGGGAGGGGACAAGGGTGGGCAGTGAGTTCCTGAGGTAGACAGTGGAAGGGGAGGGGGGAGGAGGTTAGGAAGGGACAGGGCGATGAAGAGAATGTGTATAGAGGCCATATATAGGGGCTAAGGTGGATGCGGGTAGATGTGAAGTGGCTACGGTGATAGGAGTAGAGGAGGAAGGCAGGAAGGCTAGGACAAGGACAGCAGGCAGCAGCTAAGGCATAGGGAGTGATGGTGTTTAAAGGAATCCTAGCCAAAAAGCACCTGGAGACTCTGTGCACTTGGAGCGAGGGCCCTGGGAAGCTCGGGGTGGACCTGGAGTCACCCCGGATACAGCTGTGAGGAAATGCAGAAGGGCTGCAAGTCCTCCACAGCACCTGGTGGGAGTGCTGGGCACCTAGAGCTGAGGCCCTGGGTGGATCGGAGTGGACCTGGGTGTCACCCCGGAGAAGGCTGTAAGGATATGCAGATGAGCTGCAAGTCCTCCACAGCACCTGAAAGGCAGCCGGTGGTAGAGCTGGGCACCTCTCAGCTGAGGAAAGGCTTACCAGGGGTTAGGCCGAAGCCAGCATACTGAAGCCATAATTTATTTTTCTTGATGATGTATCTCCTGTTGATCTTATTACCTTCAAGTGACTTAATAATGGCTTATGGACTTTTCTTTTTTTGGAAGATATCCAAACCTTTTTTAAACCCTGCTAAGCTAACAGCTTTTACCACATGTTCTGGCAACAAATTCCAAAGATTAATTACACGTTGCGTGAAGAAATATTTTCTCCGTTTTATTCTAAATTTACTACTTTGTAGCTTCATTGCATTTCCCCTAGTCCTAATATATTTGGAAAAAGTAAACAAGCGATTCATGTCTACCCGTTCCACTCCACCCATTATTTTATAGACCTCTATTGTATTTCCCCTCGACCCATCTTTTCTCCAAGCTGAAGAGCCCTAGCTGCTTTAGCCTTTCCTCATAGGGAACTCGTCCCATCCCCTTTATCATTTTCGTTGCTCTTTTCTAATTCCACCATATCTTTTTTGAGATGTGGTGACCAGAATTGCACACAATATTCGAGGCGTGGTCGCACCATGGAGTGATACAAAGGCATTATAACGTCCTCATTTTTGCTTGAAAGGGTCTGTATAGACTATATAGAGAGGAAAGGTCCCATTTAACTTTCTCTCTGAGAAGTTCTGCGAGAAGAGGACATTTCTCTGGTAAGTGAACATTATTTTGCTCTGTGCTTTGGGAATTTAGGGGGGGGGGGGGTCTTTTACTAAAGCTTAGCTCGAGTTATCTGAAGCAGGGCCCATTTTATTCCTATGGGCCCTGCTGCAGATAACTCGAGCCAAGCTTTAGTAAAAGACCCCCTTAAAGATTAGGGTTTAAAGGAGGAATTGTAGGTTATTGTAAACTTTATCAACTAATCTTCATACCTTTTCCCCATAGTTTTAAAACTTGAACTTTGTATCGCAGCATTTACAGCCTCTAGCCAGGCACAGCAGGGCCTAGTTCTGTATTAGGGGGAAAAAAAGAAAGAGAGAAGTATGCAGAATTAACTAGTGTACAACTCTTTTCCCATAGTTTTAAACTGAAAATTTTTCTACAGATAGAGACTTAATAGCCAAACAGCATTAAAAAGGATAGTACCAAGGCTCAAATTTTGTTCTAAAAGGCAGTCATTTTCCGTTCTTTGCTGCTGGAGAGGTAGCACTGCTACTGATTGAATTAGGTGTTAATTAAGGTGTGAGGAAGTAGAATATTTGCAAAGGTTATAAAGGCAATCTGATTACTGAGTTAGCTTGAACTTTGTGCCACAGCCTATAACATTAAAAGAACATAAGAGTAGCCATACTGGGTCAGACCAATGGTCCATCTAGCCCAGTATCCTGTTTTCCAAACAGTGGCCAAGCCAGGTATCAAGTACCTGGCAGAAACCCTAATCGTGGCAACACTCCATACCACAAATCCCAGGGCAAGCAGTTGCTTCCTATGTCTGTCTCAATAGCAGACTATGGACTTTCCTCCAGGAATTTGTCCACCTTTTTAAAAACCTAGATACGCTAACCGCTATTACCATAAGAACGTATTGCCATACTGGGACAGACCGAAGGTCAATCAAGCACAGCATCCCGTTTCCAACAGTGGCCAATCCAGATCACAAGTACCTGGCAAGATCCCATCATAGAATAGTACCTAAGTGCAATTATGTGTATAACTGCAAATTAGTGCCAATTAATACCAATTAACTCCAATAATCACTGAAAATTTGCACCATATTTGCACCATATTAATCAAAGACTAGTAAAAAAGGCCCGTTTCTGACACAAATGAAACGGGCGCTAGCAAGGTTTTCCTCGGAGTGTGTATGTTTGGGAGAGTGTATGTGAGAGTGACTGTTTGAGAGTCAGAGTGAAAGTGTGAGTCCAATCCATGCTCCTCTGTCACCTGGCCCCTCCATTCATCCCTATCCAGCAATTCCCCTCTCTCCCTGAGGCCTGCCCTGCAATCCATAGCCATCCATGCCCATCTGTCCCCTCCATTCATCCCTATCCAGCAATTCCCCTCTCCCTGAGTCCTGCCCTTCCAATCCATGCTCCTTTGTCACCTGGCCCCTCCATTCATCCCTATCCAGCAATTCCCCTCTCTCCCTGAGGCCTGCCCTGCAATCCATATCCATCCATGCCCATCTGTCCCCTCCATTCATCCCTATCCAGCAATTCCCCTCTCTCCCTGAGTCCTGCCCTCCCAATCCATGCCTATCCATGCTCCTCTGTCCCCTGCCCCCTCCATTCATCCCTTTCCAGCAATTGCCCTCTCTCCCTGAGCCCTGCCCTCCCAATCCATGGCCATCCATGCTCCTCTGTCCCCTGCCGCCTCCATTCATCCTTTTCCAGCAAGTCCCCTCTCTCCCTTCCATGACCCCGCCTCGCATCCATGCTCCTCTCTCTCCCATGTCCCAGCCTGGCCCGCCCTCTTCTCCCCCCCCCCCTTCGCATCCATGCTGTCGTTTCTCCCCTGCCCTCCCGCTCCCATTGTTGTACTTTACTGGCCACCCTCTTCTCTCCCCCCAACATGCGTGGTTTTTTTTTTTTCTTGTTTTTAAATTTACCTCCGTGGCGGTTCCGGCAGCGAAGCGTCAGGGAAGGAGGCGGTGCTCCCGACGTCTAGGTTTCCCTTCGCTGTGTTCCGCCTTCTTTTGACGTCATCCTTGACGTCAGAAGAAGGCGGAACACAGCGAAGGGAAGGCTAGACGTCGGGAGCGCCGCCTCCTTCCCTGACGTTTCGGTGCCGAGCGATGCGATTGGTTGTGTCATTGCTCCGCCCTCGACGTCATCACGTTTGACGCGTGGGCGGGGCAGACACAATGCGATCTCACCCCCTTCACTTTTAGAATGTTGGCTAAGAGAGGCTTCATTAGAACGTTGGAGGTGCGTTTTATATAGAGAGAGAGCCTCTAGAAGGCACAGCAGGACCTAGTTTAGTCTTCAGTCCCGCCCACCCCTAGCACAGCTCTTAATTATATAGTCAATTATCCTAATTAGGATAACAAGGGAGGAGTGCTCTTACAGAATTTTAATTACATTTCATTACTTTCTAAGAAAAAAAAACTAAATAAATCATACAATATACCATATAAGCTAAAGGCCTTTTTTCAAAATATCAGACTAACATCCTGAAATTATTGAAAAACTGAAAAATACTAAGATGGGAAACAGCAGTCTACCAGTGAGAGGGGTGCTATCCATTCTTTTGCATTGAGTGTCACATGTATGGTTATTTCCCAGTTGGTGAGCGGTTATATGTGTGTGCCTGATGCAAAGAGCTCCTAGCTCTCGGAGAACGGGTCTATTCTCTTGAGGCTAGAGTAGCAGACTTGGAGGAGCTGAGGGAGACAGAGAGGTTCATAGAGGAGACCTACCTCCAGTCTGGCAGCCCCTGTGCTGCCTTGGAGGAGGGAAGTCCTCTTAAAGGAGAGCATCACCCTGGTGAAGCTGGAAGTAATCGTGTAGCCAGGACCAGCCCACAAGGGGATGCAATGAGGATATGTCTCCAAGAACTTCTGGCCAGGAAGGAAGAGTTATGACAGTTGTTGTTTCAGTCACACAACGAGCAAACATATGGAACTGATAGGCTGGTGTGCAAGAGGTTTTTATGACTAATGAGGATTCTCGCCAGCGTGAACTGATTATCGGACACGCAGAGCTGAGCGGTCAGCTAGTTTAGTTTTAAGTGCTAACAGCGGTGACCGAGAGTCTGAAGTCTTTTCCTCTACAACATTGCAGTTGTTAGAATAGAGTAAGAACTTGCTCCCATTAGTGTTTATATGGTAGTATATTGTAAGAGCAAGTACCAGGGGAAGTTGTTGTAATTAGTAATTTGATTATTAGGCATGTAGATCTGGGTGGCTGGTGGACGTGAGGATCGCCTGGTCACTTGCCTGCCTGGTGCGAAGGTGGCGGACCTCACGTGTCACCTAGACAGGATCTTGGATAGTGCTGGGGAGGAGCCGGCTGTCTTGGTACATATGGGTATCAATGATATAGGAAAATTGAGGGAGGGAAGTTCTGGATGCTAAAATTAGGCTCTTAGGTAGAAAGCTGAAGACCAGGTCCTCCAGGGTAGCAGAAATGTTCCCCGTTCTATACATAGGACCCAAAAAGGCAAGCTGAGCTCCGAAGTCTCAATGCTTGGTTGAGACGATGTTGCAGGAATGAGAGATTTAGATTTGTAAGGAAATGGTTGACAAATGGGAAAAGGGGAGACTGTTCCAAAAGGATGGGCTCCACCTTAACCGCGATGGAACCAGGCTTCTGGCGCTAGCAGCTTTTAAACTAGAAGGGGGGGGGGGGGAGGAAACTGACAGTCACCCAGGAGCGCATGGTTCGGTGTGGAGTATCCTTGAAGGATACTATTGAAACGGTAAATCCCAGTAGAGAGGTTTTTAACAATGCTGAAAGTAAGCCAGGTGTGCTTTAATGAGAGAGCAGGATAAAGGATGCACATTATCCCCGTCAACTTCTAAGCAGATTGTAGATCAAAGCCTAAAAAATAAGATGGGAGAGTTAGAATATATAGCACTAAATGATGAGGTAGATATAATAGGCATCTCAGAGACTTGACGGAAAGAGGTCAATCAATGGGATACTGTGTTAACAGCGTACAAATTGTATCGCAATGATAGAGAGGATTAAATGGGGGGGGGGGGGGGGGGGGTTGTGCTATATGTTAAAGAGGGAATTGAGTCAAATAAATATTTCACATGAAACTGATAAGTGCATGGTATCATTATGGATTGAAATTCCATGAGTGAAGGGGAGGAGTATTCTTGTAGGGCTGTGCTATAGTCTGCCGGGACAGAACAAACAGACAGATAAAGAAATGTTTACAGAGATTAGGAAAGCTGCAGAAGGAAGGGATCCTCAGGAGCTTAGCCTAGAATGGGTGGCAGAGCTGGTGGTTGGGAGGCGGGGCTAGTGCTGGGCAGACTTATACGTTCTGTGCTGGGGCTGGTGGTTGGGAGGCGAGACTAGTGCTGGGCAGACTTATACGGTCTGTGCCAGAGCCGGTGGTGGGAGGCAGGGATAGTGCTGGGCAGACTTATATGGTCTGTGCCAGAGCAGGTGGTGGAAGGCGGGACTGGTAGTTGGGAGGCGGGGATAGTGCTGGACAGACTTACAGGGTCTGTGCCAGAGCTGGTGGTTGGGAGGCGGGGTTGGTGGTTGGGAGGCGGGGATAGGGCTGGTCAGACTTGTACGGTCTGTGCACTGAAGAGGACAGTACAAATAAAAAAGTAGCACATATGAATTTATCTTCTTGGGCAGACTGGATGGACCATGCAGGTCTTTTTCTGCCGTCATCTACTATGTTTACTATGGAAAATTGGGCAACACTATAATAATGGGTAATTTCAATCACCCCAATATTGACTGGATAAATTAGGGAGTACCAGGGAGATAAAATTTCTAGATGTAATAAATGACTGCTTCTTAGAGCAACTGGTCCAGGAACGGAAAAGAGGGGAGCCATTTTGGTTCTGATCCTTGATGGCATGTGGCAGTGTTAGGTCCCCTGGGAAACCAGTGATCATAACATGATTAAGTCTGAGCTACTTTATGGGATGAACCCACAAAGAAATCTACTGTAGCTGCATTTAATGTTCAAAAGGGCGACTATAATAAAATGAGGAAAATGGTTAAAAAGAAGCTAAAAGGATTGGCAGCTAAGGTTAGGTTCAATATTAGCAGGGGAACTTGGACTTGCAGATTGTAGACATAGTTTGTGTTACCCAGAGGTTCAATTTCTTTCTGCCCATAGGTGTTGCCATTGCTCCAGTGCTTGATGACGCTGAGGTAGTCCTTGAAGAGCTTGACGAGGTCCTTGGAGAGGAGGTTGGGGGATTCAGCCTGCCACCAACTCCAGAAGAAAACGATGGGATTTCAGTTGGCCTATCGGAGGAGAACCCAGCGGGGCAGGAGAATCTGGACCAGAGGAACCTCTCCCAGTCAGCAGGTAAAAATGGTGGAGGCCCTTTGAAAGGGTGCAGTCCTAGGTCTAGTTTTGTGGTTTTAGTCTCATAGCCTCTCCCTCCTAACTCCGTCTAGGGAGGATTTTCCAAGCACTGGGTTAACCTATGTAGTAAATTTGTCTCTCTAAGATGCCTTTATCTGTTGAAATACTGACAGTGTTGTGGTTAGAGTATTGTGGTAATGGATGTCCAAGGAGTTGCTTTCTTAGCAATCGTTTTATCGTTTATGTAATTTAATATTCTGCCTTTTTTGAAATTCAAGTTTATTTTATTTATTACTACTACTACTATTAAACATTTCTATAGCGCTACTAGACTTACGCAGCGCTTGTATCCCACATTTTCCCACCTGTTTGCAGGCTCAATGTGGCTTACAAATACCTGTAATGGCAACACCATTTCAGGGTACAGAAATACAATTGGTGTTACAAAGATGACGAATAGTAAGCTTAAAATATCGATCTAGTCAAACAGTTGTAGAAAAAAGACATTCGTAATCAGGGAGGGGTGTTGTTGTGTTGTAGTTAGTTATGGACTTTCGTGGTAGGCTTTGGTGAAGAGAGAGGTTTTCAACGATTTGTGAAAGTTGGTTAATTCGTTAATTGTTTTTAGGTGTTTTGGAAGTGCGTTCCACAACTTATGTAAGAAAAGCTGGACGCGTGTGTCAGTTTGTATTTTAATCCTTTGCAACTGGGGAAGTGCAGATGCTCCCCAGTATCTCTCCACACTCGTCCTTCCCTACACCCCTTGCCGTGCACTCCGCTCCATGGATAAATCCTTCTTATCTGTTCCCTTCTCCACTACTGCCAACTCAAGACTTCGCGCCTTCTGTCTCGCTGCACCTTACGCCTGGAATAAACTTCCTGAGCCCCTACGTCTTGCCCCATCCTTGGCCACCTTTAAATCTAGACTGAAAGCCCACCTCTTTAACATTGCTTTTGACTCGTAACCACTTGTAACCACCTGCCTCCACCTACCCTCCTCCTTCCTGTACACAATAATTGATTTGATTTGCTTACTTTATTTTTGTCTATTAGATTGTAAGCTCTTTGAGCAGGGACTGTCTTTCTTCTATGTTTGTGCAGCGCTGCTTATGCCTTGTAGCACTATAGAAATGCTAAATAGTAGTAGTAGTATGAAGAAAGGTACGGGCAGATCTTTTGGCATTTCTGGATGGGAGGTCGACTAGGTCAAGCATGTATGATGGGGCATCTCTGTACATGATTTTATGGACTATCGTGCAGATTTTGAACGTGATGCGGTCTTTAAGAGAGAGCCAGTGTAGTTTCTCTCTTAGAGGTTTTGCACTTTCATATTTTGTTTTTCCAAATATAAGTCTGGCTGCGGTGTACAATAAAATCGGTAGAATTAAAAGCAGAAGTCCATAATATGATGGGAAAGAGAGAATCGACTGAGAAGTATAAAAATATAAGTTTGGTCATTCATTGGGGCTTCAATGCAAGGTAATTCAGTATATGTAGGAAGTGCTGTGTAGCAGTGCCTTGGTACATCACATGTTTGATCTATTTGGAGACAGGGAAGAAGTGGGAAATTACAGACCGGTAAGTCTCACGTCGATGGTAGGAAAAATAATGGAGTCACTGCTGAAAGAAAGGATAGTTAACTTTCTAGAAGACAACGGGTTACAGGATCCGAGTCAACATGGCTTTACCAAAGGAAAATCCTGCCAAATGAATCTTATTGACTTTTTTGACTGGGTAACCAAAGAAACTGGATGAGGGACGTGTGCAATACGTAATCTACTTGGACTTCAGCAAAGCCTTTGATACGGCTGTGTTTCGGTGTATAAGCGCCTGCAGCAGGAGTCTGAAGATGGTGGTGTTAATACTGTACTACCTGATCCTGCATACAAAAAGGAAGCTAGGGTTGCAAAGCACCTCTGTGCTGGTGAATCAAATCCTGCAAAACTCAAATGCAATCGCGTGGCAAAACCAAGCTGCCAATGCCGAGAGGTTGAAAGAAAAATGTGCCAAAACACAGCTGTTGAGTCTTAGTGAATTTTCAGTAAATATCAGGCATGAGAATCATCCTTTCTCCCTTGGTTCTTTTGGAAGAGCCAATGTACCCTACTGTTTGGTTTAGAAACATAGAAACATGGCGGCAGATAAAGGCCAAATGGCCTATCCAGTCTGCCTATCCTCTGTAACCCCTAATTCTTCCTAAGCGATCCCACTTGCTTATCCCATGCCTTTTTAAATTCTGGAACAGTCCTTGACTCCACAACCTCCACCGGGAGGTCATTCCACGCCTCCACCACCCTTTCTGTGAAATAATACTTCCTTAGGTTACTCCTAAGCCTATTCCCTCTTAACTTTGTCATATGCCCCCTCATTAAAGAGATCTCCTTCATTTGAAAACGGCTCTCTTCCTGTACATAAATGTCCTTGAGATATTTAAACGTTTCTATCATGTCTCTTGAAAACTTGAAAAGCTAAAGGTGGACAAAGCCATGGGACCGGATGGGATCCACCCCATGATATTGAGGGAGCTCAGAGAGGTTTTGGCGGGTCCTCTTAAAGATTTGTTTAATATATCCTTGCAGACGGGAAAGGTTCCAAGGGACTGGAGAATGGCGGAGGTGGTCCCTCTTCACAAAAGTGGTGATAGGGAAGAAGCTGGAAACTACAGGCCGGTAAGCCTCACTTCGGTTATTGGAAAAGTAATGGAAGCGATGCTGAAGGAAAGGATAGTGAATTTCCTGGAAGCCAATAAGTTGCAAGATCCGAGACAACATGGTTTTACCAAAGGGAAATCGTGCCAAACGAATCTCATTGAGTTCTTTGATTGGGTGACAGGAGAATTGAATCAGGGACGAGCTATGGACGTAATCTACTTAGATTTCAGCAAAGCTTTTGACACGGTTCCCCACAGGAGGCTTTTAAATAAACTGGATGGGCTGAAGATAGGACCTAAAGTGGTGAACTGGATTAGGAACTGGTTGACGGACAGACGCCAGAGGGTGGTGGTGAATGGAATTCGCTTGGAGGAGGGAAAGGTGAGTAGTGGAGTGCCTCAGGGATTGGTGCTGGGGCTGATTCTGTTCAATATATTTGTGAGTGACATTGCCGAAGGGTTAGAAGGTAAAGTTTGCCTATTTGCGGATGATACTAAGATCTGTAACAGAGTGGACACCCCGGAGGGAGTGGAAAACATGAAAAAGGACCTACGGAAGCTAGAAGAATGGTCTAAGGTTTGGCAATTAAAATTCAATGCGAAGAAATGCAAAGTGATGCACTTAGGGAATAGAAATCCATGGGAGACGTATGTGTTAGGCGGGGAGAGTCTGATAGGTACGGGTGGAGAGAGGGATCTTGGGGTGATAGTATCTGAGGATTTGAAGGCGACGAAACAGTGTGACAAGGCGGTGGCTGTAGCTAGAAGGTTGTTAGGCTGTATGGAGAGAGGTGTGACCAGCAGAAGAAAGGGGGTGTTGATGCCCCTGTATAAGTCGTTGGTGAGGCCCCACCTGGAGTATTGTGTTCAGTTTTGGAGGCCTTATCTTGTTAAGGATGTAAAAAGAATTGAAGCGGTGCAAAGAAAAGCTACGAGAATGGTATGGGATTTGCGCTACAAGACGTATGAGGAGAGACTTGCTGAACTAAACATGTATACTCTGGAGGAAAGAAGAAACAGGGGTGATATGATACAGATGTTCAAATATTTGAAAGGTATTAATCCGCAAACGAACCTTTCCCGGAGATGGGAAGGTGGTAGAACGAGAGGACATGAAATGAGATTGAAGGGGGGCAGACTCAAGAAAAATGTCAGGAAGTATTTTTTCACGGAGAGAGTGGTGGATGCTTGGCATGCCCTCCCGCGGGAGGTGGTGGAAATGAAAACAGTAACGGAATTCAAACGTGCGTGAGATAAGCATAAAGAAATGAATACTCAGGAGCTAGGTCAAGATCGGGAGGCGGGGCTGGTGGTAGGGAGGCGGGGATAGTGCTGGGAAGACTTGTACGGTCTGTGCCAGAGCCAGTGGTGGGAGGCGGGGCTGGTGGTTGTGAGGCGGGGATAGTGCTGGGCAGACTTACACAGTCTGTGCCCTGAAGAGCACAGGTACAATTCAAAGTAGGGTATACACAAAAAGTAGCACATATGAGTTATCTTGTTGGGCAGACTGGATGGACCGTGCAGGTCTTTTTCTGCCGTCATGTTACTATGTTACTATGTTCCTGTACATAAATGTCCTTGAGATATTTAAACGTTTCTATCATGTCTCCTCTCTTCCAGCGTATATGTGTTGAGGTTCATAAGCCTGTTCCTATAATTTTTGCGTTCAAGACCACTTACTAATTTTGTTTGTTATGGGTATAGGGGATTGAGTATTCCTCTACGTCTTGTGGTCGTTCTCACAATCTGCTGTGCAGTCTTAAGTCACGTAGATTTACTCTGCAGGCTGGTTTTATGTGATTCACAGTTGTTTAAGTACTTATTTTAATTTAGTTAATTAGTGGTCCCAAGGTAGTAAGAGTTCATGCACTTCAGGGAAAGAACCTTATTGTGGAACTCTGTAAATAAATCATGATGGTTGTTGGTGTTCTATCTTCTCAGGGTTTAGGTTAGGATTTAATCATAGTTTGAATATAAATTGTATAATACTACAGTGTTGGGTGTTCACACACCCTTTTTATTTATTTATTTATTTATTTATCACATTTGTACCCCGCGCTTTCCCACACATGGCAGGCTCAATGCGGCTTGCATAGTAACAATGTAGAGTATTACAAAGTCGTAGAAGAATAAACAGTTTGTAGTAAAAAAAAAAATTAGTGGGGTTAACGGACAAGCAAGTTGAACATAGGAGGAATAGGGTGTAGAAGGAAAAGAGCGTTGGGAGGTAGACGTGGAAAGGAGTGGATATGGGGTAGCAAAAAGGATAATGGGAAACATGGTCAGTTTGTAATTATTGTCAATTATTAATCATGTGGGCAAGTTTTGGTTGGGTTGAATCATTCGGGTAGGCTGTGTTGAAGAGATGGGTTTCCAGTGCTTTTATGAAGGGTAAAAGGGCATTAATGGTACGGATAGGATTGTATCTACATATATTGTGAACTCCGCTCTCTAAACAAATCTCTCTTGTTGTCCCCCTTCTCTTCTACCGCTAACTCCAGACTTTGTTCCTTTGTCTTGCGGCACCTTATGCCTGGAACCATCTTCCTGAACCCATACGTCTAGCTCCTTCTTACCTGTTTTTAAATCTATGCTCGAGGAGTGTGGTAGCCGTGTTAGTCCACTCTTAAGGTTATCAATAGAAATCAAACAAAATAAAATAAAAAATCCACAGACAGAATTCCCCTTGTTGTGACATACAATCCAGAGCTGGAAAAACTGAGGAAAATCATAAGAGATCTACAACCTATACTCCAGGAAGATGAATTACTGAAAGAGATATTCCCATCCCCACCAGTATTGGCCTTCCGACAGCCACCCAACTTAAAACACAAGCTAATCAGAAGTAAACTTCCATCACAGACTGAAAAGGAACAGAAGGGCACAATTCCCTATAATTTATCCAGTTGCAAACTATGCCAAAATATTTCACAGGACCCCAAAGTCATCCACAAAGGAAAGATATTCAACATAAAGGGATCTTTCACTTGCTCATCTTCCAATGTGGTATATATCATTCAGTGTAAAAAATGTAACGAAGGATGCTATATTGGAGAAACAGGCCAGATGCTTAAGACAAGATTCAATTTACATAGACATCACATGAACAATACTGGTGCCAGTAGGGCTCCCACCCCTGTTGGTCAGCATTTTACAGGACCAGGACACTGTACCAGTGATTTCACAGTGAGAATCCTGAAAGGTAACTTTAAAACCATACAAGAACGTAAGACCTTTGAAGTCAGAATGATTGAATATTTTAACACCCAACAGAAAGGACTTAACAAGGATCTGGGGTTCCTAGCCCATTATAAACCATAAAGCTGTATGTCTGTTGATCACCCTCCCCTCACCTATCCACACCCACCCTGTTAGAATATCAATGATATGCTTTGATGTCCCCATGCATACCTCCGACCCACCCCCATCCTCCCACCCTGTCAGACTGTCATAGTAATGCTTGAATGTTTTCACTTATATACACTGTCAGCTAGCACATTTGCTTATTTCCGATCTGAGGAAGAAGGGCAACCTTCGAAAGCTAATCAAGAAATGTATTAAGTTATGTCCAATAAAAAAGGTATCATCTTATTTTCTTTTCCATGTTTTATTTTGTATGATTTCTATTGAAAAATCTATGCTCAAAACTCACCTTTTCACTACTGCCTTTGGCTCCTAACCGTTACTCATTTGCTCTCCTCCTCCCTGTTCCTCTCTACCTTGTAATTCCCTTCCCTTGCCTATAATGTCTCGTCTGTCTGTTTCTACCTAGATTGTAAGCTCTTTGAGCAGGGACTGTCTCTCTCTATGTCAAATGTGAGCGTCTGGTAGCGCTATATAAATGCTAGTAGTAGTATTGAGCCATGATAGAAGAATGCTCACAGCATTTTCCATGGACAGTAAGAGTAGGCGGCAGGGGCGTAGCCAGACCTCGAGGTGGGAGGGGGCACGTTTTATTCTCCCCACCCACTGCCGCCTCTGTTAACCTATCTTGGCTGGCAGGGGTCCCCAATCCCTGCCAGCTTGAAGCACCGCCGAAACAAGTACCTTGGCTTGCGGGGGTCTCCAAGCCCTGCCAAGTGAAGCCTTCATCCAGCACTTGTCTCTGGTGCCACCGCATTGCCTGCGCTGCTCTCACTTCCGGCATGCTCCTTTTAGTGAAACTGACTCAGTTTCACTAAAAGGAGCATGCCGGAGGTGAGGGGAAGACCGAGCCCAGTAGGCAACATGGCGGCGCTGGACAACGCTTCAGCTGGCAGGGGTTGAGGACTCCTGCCAGCAAAACCAGGGACCCACAGGAAATTTGGGGGGCCCAGGCCCCCATGGCCCCACGTAGCTACGCCACTGGTAGGCGGATCTGTCAGCCTGGGAATCGGCGTAGGAACCGGGCTTGTGAGGGGATCTAGGTTTCTGTTCATCTTCATTGCAAGAGCAGCTGTTCTGCCTTCCTCCCCTACTCCCCATCAGCATATCTCAGTAGAAGAGGGGTTCTGCGTTTTCCTGCTGGTCTCACTACTTTGTGTTTCTCATTACAGGAGCGGTGTGTGACGTCCTGCGGGAGTCCTGGCCTGTGCTCTTACATCAGCTAGAGACACTGATCCAGCTGACTACCACTACCTTGGAGCATGTGGTACAGATGGGGAAGGAGATCAGCAGACAAGTTGAATCCCTGTGCTCAGAAATTGTGGGGAAAGAAGTGGAGCTGGAACCAGGATTACTCTGCAGTACGGAAGCGGTGGCGGATCCTGCCTCTGCTGTTTCTCCCGCCGATGCTCCTCAGCAGGAGATCCCTGGGGGAGCCAGTGCTGCAAGGCGGGACCCAGAACCCACAAAACCGCAGGAGAGTAGGAAGCGCAGGTCCACGCCTTCAAGTGTTTGTCCAGCGCCAAGGCGAAGCATGAGACAAAGAAGACCTTCCATTCGCTACCTTCACTACTGAGGCTCTCCAGGCCGCTGCAGACGGCAGAGCCTTCAGCCAAAACATTTTAGGAAGTGTGTTACATGCTGTGTATCTAAGATGGGGATGTGATGGGCCTTGTACTAGGTTGTTGGATTATGTATCTGTAAACAGAAGCGTAGCAGGGGGGAGCGGAGAGTGGAGTGCCACCGGTGCGTGTTTTAAATGTGACAGATTGTGTGAAAAAGGCGTCGGTGGAAGTCCTTTTGGGGGAGCAGCTGCTCCCCTGGCACCCCCTCCCCCCACCAACTAGCTAAGCCTCTGTCAGTAACTCCTGCCTGTAAGGGCTAAAACTACTTTGTCTCTGTAACCTTCTTTAATTTTCAAACAAATTGTGTGATTTTTTTTTTTAGTTCCTTCTAGAATTTAGCTGCAGTATTTGTGGGTATAACAGGGCGAAAGTGCCTTGCCACCGTTCTTAACTGTGGGTCCCTTGTGCTTAAGGCCCCCCCCCCCCCCCTCTGTAAATGTTGAAAAAGCAAACTTCGGAGTAGATTTGTTGCCCTCTCTTTCCCCTCGTCCGGGCAAGTTGTTGTATTCACTTGAGCAGCTCTCCCCAGGTTCCTGTCCTTTTTAGTTGACCTGCTGGTTCCCCTTCGAAAACTGCTCTGTTCTAACTAAAGCCAAGTTTAAAGTGTCTTGATCCTCTGCTCAGCCTGTCAACCAAGCTAAGGGAGAGTAGTTTTGTTTTGTTTTTTTGAATAATACTAAAAATTATTGCTTAAAATTGTGAGAGGGATCACCAGAATCTAAGTAAGCTCAGTATGGGAAGGAAACAGGCCTCTGCTGTTTAGTTCATATTGATTAAGACAGTCCGTCCTGTCTCTGAACACAGGCATCATCGATTGGTTCCATTTTTTCACTTTTTTTTTTTTGAACAAGAATATATATATATATATATATATATATATATATATATATATATATATATATATAATATGGAAGAAGAAGTGAACGTGTTTGATGGACTCTGAAAGGTAGAGTTAGTATGAAACAAGCACAACATAATTATCAAAGTCTGGGGCCAGCTGATGCCTTGTGAATGATGATTGGTAACAACCTTGATGGGAGAGACCAAGTTTGAGTAGTAATTAAGTTTGTTTTTTTTTTCTATCAAACGGCCTTTGAATTATTGTTCTGGTTAGTTAGGTCTCATCTCTGCCCTGGTCTTTAGAGCATCCCCCGCTGCTCTGGTCGTACTCCAGTTGTGGTTTCAGAAGTTGTCCTGCAGAGAAGTGGGACTCTGCCCTCCTCGTGGAGGCCGACCCTGTCTTTCTAGTTGTAGTGCTGAGGCTGCGAGATAGGAAGAGGTTGTGGTCCTCCGTGTAGATTAGAGGGGAGGAACTGCTGTCTGGGCCATGGTACCAGAGATGGGGAAGATAAGCAGATCTCCCAGCTCAGGCTTTCTTTACTCTCTTGACAAATGTGATCTGATTCCTAAAATTATAGTAGGAAGGTCTACCTTGAAGGTTGGGGGAGGGAAGGGGGCCCCTCTTACAGGGATGTGTACAGAATGCTACCTTAGCTAATGCACTGAGAGTGTCCCTTGCTGAGCTGAGAGCTATGGAGGACATGACTCGAGCCTGTAGCCTTGTTGGAGGATGCTGGTAAAAATATGGATAAATGAACACAAGGGGGGAGGGGAACTGCTAGGGCAGGCCTGACCACTCTGCCCTGAAATATGTGGATGGCTTTGGGCTGCTCTAAAGTGTGTTTGGGGGGGAGGGGGGTGGAAGAGTTGGGGTCTAAGGGCTACTGTGTACCCTGCACCTGGCTGTGGAAGCCAGAGGCCAGTGGAGCGGGCCAGAGCGAGGGAGGCACAGGCCCAGCCCTTGTTCTGCTTGTCTTGCTAATATTGTTTAGAGTTGCTGGAGTTGAGCCGGTTCCATGTTGTATCGTGTGATTTGCACCCTGTATTTTCCTTTCACTCACGTTGGTTGTGTGAAGTTGTGTACTGGAAGATAGTGGATGGGGGTGAGGAAGGCAACCCCCTTGCCCTCGGTTTTTTCTTTAGTTTTTGGTTGAGGTCTTGAGGAGTGTCCCTCCCCTTCCCTTTCTGTATGTTAATAAACACAACCAAACCCATTGGTTGACAGCGGTTAATGAAGTTGTTTTATTTTATTGGGGTCAGCATTCAGTACCTCAGCTCAGATGCGTCTTGTTACTCCCTCGAGGCCGCCCATCTCTTGCACTGGTTTCAGCTCTCTTTGGGTGTGGTGGCCCCAGGGACTGGAGCTGGGGTGATTGCATGGACAGAGGCCAGAGGATGATGCTGGCAGTAGCTGAGAACACAGGGTTGGGCTAGGGGGCTGGACAGGCCTGCTTTGTTAAGGGTCTATAGCAGTTGTTCCCAAGCCTTGTGCTCTAAAAATAGTGCTTGAACAGGGCGGGGGCTATAATGTGCTAATAGCATGCAAATTTAGGCATTGCTATTAAGTTCTGATCAAAGGGGGTGAAGTGCGGGAGGGTTGTGCCTGAGAATGTGCTCTGGCACAATCCTCCCGTACATGTTTGACAGCCCAGACCTGTCAAATGAAGAAGCTTGGGGGCTGTGGGACCCCTGGCCCCCATCAGACAGCGACATAGCAGACCTCCAGCCCCCTGGTCCCCTCGCCTCACCAAATATGAGGGTATGGGGGGAGCTGAAGGTCTGGTGAGCTCCAGCTCCCCTACCCGCAACAGCAAATAGAAAGCCCTGGTGCCCCAGTGCCTGCCCGTCACCCATCCTGCTGCTTTGGCGGCCCTCAAGTCCCCCCCCCCCCCCCGTACCTTAAATCGTGGAGGAGGAAGTAGCACTCCCTTCTCCTTCAAGCGCTACTTTCAAAATGGTGGTGCCTTGCCCAATGCATCCTGGGATGCACGGGTGGGGCTTCCTTACCATATAAGGGTTTCTCCCTTAGATGGTAGGGAAGCCCCATGTAGCTAGGGACGAGGGGATGGAGAAGGCCAGTAGGCCACCAGAGAAAAGTATCCTGGGGGGGGGGGGGGTTGGGGGGCCTGCAAGTATGCAAATGCATGCTGGACAAGGCTCCCCATTCCTCTCCAATGCTCGCAACCCCTAACGCCAGTTCCAAGCTGGCGTAGGGTTTGCTGTGAGAGCAGCTCCAGTGTTTGGCATGCTGCCTCCTGAGCATTGGACAGGAATAATAAATGACCTATTTTACATGTATTTGCATGCTACTTGCGGTCAGAGCCTGCAAGCACATTGTTTCATGCACTTGAGAGCTCTGATCATGGGGCGGGAGCAAACAGGGGCGCTAGTATGGCGTTAATAGCCTCTAGCGCCCGCATTTGCTTCTGATCATCGGCCCACTGCTCCTGGAGGCACCTCAGCTAGTCAGGTTTTCAGGAGGTCCACGGTACATGTTCAGGAGGGAGATTTGCACGCAGTGGAGGCAGTGCATGCAAATCTCTCCTTCATGGTGGAAATCCTGGAAACCTGACTAGCTGGGGTGCCTCCATCACCAGGTTTGGGAAGTACTACTCTATAAAACAGGGGTTCTCAACCCAGTCCTCGGGCCACCCATAGCCAGTCAGGTTTTCAGGATCCCACAGTGAGTACGCGGGAGCTAGCTTTGCATGTCCTGTTTCCATTGTGTACAAATCTATCTCATGCATATTCAATGTGAATATCCTGAAAACCTGACTAGGTCGGTGTGTCCCAGGCAGTGGGTGGAGAACCCCTGCTCTATAGTCTAATCCACAAAAAAAATCTGCTCTTTAAATCTACGTCTAGGAGCGCTATATAAATAAGTAGTAGTAATTTGAATATTTTTAATAGGGAAGGGGTGGAGCTTTTTATTTTTATACAAGTGGACCTACCTCAAGTGTTGTAAGTACATTGCGTGCACACATATGGGTCATACACACACACACACATGTATGGTTTTACTTCATCTAAAAAGGCCTATGAGCAAAGAGGATGAGCCTGGGTCTAGCGGTTGAATAAAAAGTGAAATCAGGTACCAGCGCTTCTGCAGGCCTGAGCTGGAAGTTTCTGATGCTGAATCGACACGTCGCTGCCTCTTTAAATTTCTAGAAGAAACTGGAGAAAGGAAAACCTCTCCTGGCTGCCGGGATTGATGGAGGAATAGTTTAGTGAAGTTACTGTAGTAGTTGTGAACTGGGTCTATACACAACATGAAAAACAATGCAGCAATGATCCACATTCTCGTCTGCCTGAGTGAAAGGAAGCCTCTAAATCTAGAAAACACAGAGGAAAGAACAAAAAATCCTCTAACACTGCTTTCCATTACAGTATATACAGTCCTCCAGGGCCACCGAGGGGGGGACAGGGGCGACAAAATTCCCCAGGCTCTGGCCTCGGGGGGGGGGGGGGGGGCCCGGTGGCGCCACTGCCGCAGTCCGGCCGGCCCACCCTCCGTCGCTCCCTGGCATTGAATTTAAGCGCCTCACCTTCGAAGGCGCAGCAGCAGACCATGGTTTGATTCCCACTGCAGCTCCTTGTGACTCTGGGCAACTCACTTAACCCTCCATTGCCCCTGGTACAAAATAAGTACCTGAATATATGTAAACCGCTTTGAATGTAGTTGCAAAAAACTCAGAAAGGCGGTATATCAAGTCCCATTTCCCTTTCCCTTATGACATCACAATATCAGAAGTGAGCCAAGTATCGGGCAATCAAGCCATTATAACATCACTGATGAGGTTGGCTCTTATTGGTGGAATGAGTGGAGTAGCCTAGTGGTTAGCGTGGTGGACTTTGATCCTGGGGAATTGAGTTCGATTCCCACTGCAGCTTCTTGTGACTCTGGACAAGTCACTTACTACTACTACTATTTAGCATTTCTATAGCGCTACAAGGCGTACGCAGCGCTGCACAAACATAGAAGAAAGACAGTCCCTGCTCAAAGAGCTTACAATCTAATAGACAAAAAATAAATAAAGTAATCAAATCAATTAATGTGAACGGGAAGGAAGAGAGGAGGGTAGGTGGAGGCGAGTGGTTACAAGTGGTTACGAGTCAAAAGCAATGTTAAAGAGGTGGGCTTTCAGTCTAGATTTAAAGGTGGCCAAGGATGGGGCAAGACGTAGGGGCTCAGGAAGTTTATTCCAGGCGTAGGGTGCAGCGAGACAGAAAGCGCAAAGTCTGGAGTTGGCAGTAGTGGAGAAGGGAACAGATAAGAAGGATTTATCCATGGAGCGGAGTGCACGGGAAGGGGTGTAGGGAAGGACAAGTGTGGAGAGATACTGGGGAGCAGCAGAGTGAGTACATTTATAGGTTAGTAGAAGAAGTTTGAACAGGATGCGAAAACGCATAGGGAGCCAGTGAAGGGTCTTGAGGAGAGGGGTAGTATGAGTAAAGCGACCCTGGTGGAAGATGAGACGGGCAGCAGAGTTTTGAACCGATTGGAGAGGGGAGAGGTGACTAAGTGGGAGGCCAGCAAGAAGCAGATTGCAGTAGTCTAAACGAGAGGTGACAAGGGTGTGGATGAGGGTTTTGGTAGAGTGCTCGGAAAGAAAGGGGCGGATTTTACAGATGTTGTAAAGAAAGAAATGACAGGTCTTGGCAATCTGCTGGATATGAGCAGAGAAGGAGAGAGAAGAGTCAAAGATGACCCCAAGGTTTCGAGCTGAGGAGACAGAATGAGAGAGCCATCAAAAGAAATAGAAAACGGGGGGAGCGGGGAGGTGGGTTTGGGGGGGAAAATGAGAAGCTCGGTTTTGGTCATATTTAATTTCAGGGGCAACCTCCATTGCCCCTGGTTCAAAATAAGTACCTAAATATATGTAAACCGCTTTGAATGTTATTGCAAAAACCTCAGGAAGGCGGTATATCAAGTCCCATTTCCCCCTTTCCCTTATGACATCACAATATCAGAAGTGAGCCAAGTATCGGGCAATCAAGCCATTGTGACATCACTAATGAGGTTGGCTCTTATTGGTGGAATGAGTGGAGGTGTAGCCTAGTGGTTAGTGTACTGGACTTTGATCCTGGGAAATTGAGTTCGATTCCCACTGCAGCTTCTTGTGACTCTGGGCAAGTCACTTAAACCTCCATTGCCCCGGGTAAAACAACTTTCATACAATAGTGAAGAGATAGAGTCTAACTGCTGTAGAGCGAGTAAATCAATGAGAAATAACTGGAATTGCTCAAACATTAATACTATTGAGATACAGCCGTGTCACAGTTTCTGAGGGCTTTTCTCCTAACTCAATCCTGTTAAGACAGTGCATTTGCTGTTTTGAATTGCCTATGCTAGAGTCTGTTTTCACAGCTCTGTAGAACAACAAGGAATCACTGGACCAGTACATTTTGTTTTCTGTCTCTTGTCATCGCCTCCATCATCCTGGAGTGATGACTGGTGCAGGGTTCAGCAGTAAATATCTTTAAAAACTTCAACTTATCCAGAAGATCGCTGGAGAAGGGTAGATAGAGGGGTTCCCCAGGGGTCTGTGCCAAGGGCATAGCCAGACAGCAGATTTTGGGTGGGCCTAGGCAAGAAGTGGGTGGGCACCAAATGTTCCCCCCCCCCCCCCCCAAAACAATATCTCAGCTGGTGGGAAAATGCTTCTCTCCACCTTGGTAATCTGCAGCAGGCATGGGCTGAAAACTGAGCATGCGCAGGTGCCGATATCATGGAGAGTAGCGTTTTTGTTACCATCAGGGAGAAGTCTTCAGCTGGCAGAGCTTGGGATCCCCACCAGCTACCACTAAACATGTGGTACTGTTGGGTGGGCCTGAACCCTAAGTGGGTGGGCCCCGGCCCATCCAGGCCCACCTGTGGCTACGCCACTGGCCTGTGCTGGGACCGCTGCTTTTTAACATATTTATAAATGACCTAGTGATGGGAGTAACTAGTGAGGTAATTAAATTTGCTGACAACACAAAGTTATTCAAAGTTATTAAGTAAAAAAAAAATAGGGGGAAGATGTGAAACAACGTCAAGAATTTAAGTTTGCCTCGGTTAAAGATAAATTAACTCTCCATAAAAAGATTGAGCAGAAATAGGCGTTTAAATCTCCACCTTTAGGACTTTCCCAAAATCCCTGGGACTTTGCCTTTGGATTTGTTTAAAAGATATTTGATAGAAAATTTGAAAATACCACAAGGCGATATTCCTCCTCTTAATAAGATATACTATTTACCCAAGAGTTCAGGCGAAAAAGGAAGGTGAAGGTGGGGAGGATGTAAATATCGATGTGAATAATTTATCTGCTGTTCTGGAACAATCTGTAGAAAATGCTACAGAGAGCTACACTTCTTGTTTCCTTTGTTTTTGAGCAAGACTTGAATGCCGTTCTAAGACTTTATTTTAAACACTGAAATGCATTTTTTGGAGGGAAAAACATTTGGATTTATCCAGATGTTGCCAAGTCAACTCAAGAATGGACAAAATAGTTTTTGATTATGAGACAGGAAACATTGAATCTAGGGGGGACTTTTCTACTGGCATATTTATTTATTATATTTGTACCCCGCGCTTTCCCACACACAGCAGGTTACCCTTGTAAATGCTTGGTTCGATATGGGGAGATTAAATATGTATTTTACTCCCCTGAGCAATTAAAGGCTTTTCTTGTTAATTTATTTATTTATTTGTAGCATTTGTAGCCCACATTTTCCCACCAATTTGCAGGCTCAATGTGACTTACATTTGCCGTCATGGCGGTTGCCATTTCCGGGTAACAGAATTACAAATGGTGTTGCGATAAGGTGCATACATACATGGTAACATAGATGGAACATAACATACATGGAACAGTTCATGGTATATATATATATCTCATGTGCCTACATACATGGTAAAGAAGAATACATTATGCTATTGCATGAAGGCTCCTAAGTGACAATTGGATTATAATATTCATTAGGACGTCGATTATGGAGAGACCATGTTCGACATAAGGATAGAGGTGATAGTGCTTGTTCACTAGTAGTAAAGAGGTTAAACAGTCAAGTGATATGATTTCGGTTGTGTCTAGGTCGTGTAAAGTCTTATTATTTAGTATTTAGGATGGATGTTTATGGTATGCCTTCTTGAACAGATCTGTTTTCAGTAGCCTTTGGCAGATAGTTAGGTCTTGCGTTGTTTTTATGACCTTCGGTAGTGCGTTCCATTGCTGGGTACAAATGTATGAGAAACTTGTCACGTATGTGGATAACTTGAAAATGTTGGAAATAAAAATTTAGGAAAAGAGGTAATTTATTTTATTTATTTGTTACATTTGTATCCCATATTTTCCCACCTATTTGTAGGCGCAATGTGGCTTACATAGTACCGGAGAGGCGTTTGCAGACTCCGGTGTAAACAAATACAAAGTGATGTTGTGGTAAGATAAAGTTCATGTGGCCCAGCCACACTAGGGAATCGTACAACGGAAGAGTTGTGTTATGTCCATTACGTTCTTTAGTTTTGTTGTTATGTTGGATTGGTAGGGTATAACTTTTTAAACAGGTTAGTTTTTAGTTTTTTCTGGAAGTTTAGGTGGTCGTACATAGTTTTCAAGGCTTTTGGTAATGCATTCCACAGTTGTGTGCTTATGTAGGAAAAACTAGGCATGTATGTTGATTTGTATTTGAGTCCTTTGCAGCTTGGGTAGTGCAGATTTAGATACGTTCGTGTTGATTCGGATGTGTTTCTAGTTGGTAGGTCGATCAAGTCTGTCATGTATCCTGGAGCTTCACTGTAGATAATTTTGTGAACCAGAGTGCAGATTTTGAAAGCAATGCGTTCTTTGATTGGGAGCCAGTGTAGTTTTTCACGGAGGGGTTTTGCGCTTTCAAATCGCGTTTTTCCAAAGATAAGTCTAGCTGCCGTGTTTTGAGCGTGTTCTGAAGTTTCTGTAATGTTTGTTCTTTGCATCCCGCATAAATTCCATTGCAGTAGTCTAAGTGGTTAAGTACCATTGATTGTATCAGGTTGCAAAATGTTTACCTCGGGAAGAATTGTTTCACGTGTTTGAGTTTCCACATTGAGTGGAACATTTTCTTTGTTGTGGATGTCACTTGGCTCTCTAGTGTTAGGTTGCGGTCTAATGTAACGTCGAGGATTTTCAGGCTGTCTGAGATAGGGAGGGTGTAATCTGGGGTGTTGATAATTGTGGGGTTGGCCACGCTGTGTTGGGATGAGAGGATAAGACAGTGTGTTTTTTCTTTGTTGAGGTTTACTTGAAATGCATTTGCCCATGAGTCCATGATGTTCAAGCTGATCTTGGTTTCGTTGGTGATTTCTGTCAGTTTAGATTTGTAAGGAATGAATATTGTGACATCGTCTGCATAGATGAAGGGGTTAAGGCCTTGGTTGGATAATGACTTGGCTAGTGGGGTCATCATTAGGTTGAAGAGGATCGGTGATCCTTGTGGTACTCCACAATCTGCTTTCCATGGTGATGATATGTTTGAGTTTGATTTTACTTGGTAATCACGCGAAACCTTTACTGTATGTTATTTGCATAGTCTAATTTTGTGTTAGTATACCAATCTCCTATATTTAAGGTGACACTCCCTGATTGATTATGGTCTGAGAAAGTTTAATTATTTGCCTTTATGATATTATTGTTTTTGTTTGTTTCTTACTATGTTTCTAAATAACAAGAGTTTGTCTTCTGAAAAATTTATACATTTATTAAAAATAACATTTAAAAAAGTTATGAAATCACAAGAGGATTGTGAAAAATTGCAAGAGGACCTTACGAGACTGGGAGACTGGGCGTCTAAATGGCAGATGACGTTTAATGTGAGCAAGTGCAAAGTGATACATGTGGGAAAGAGAAACCCGTATAGCTACGTAATGCAAGGTTCCACGTTAGGAGTCACGGACCAAGAAAGGGATCTAGGTGTCGTCATTGATGATATGTTGAAACCTTCTGCTCAGTGTGCTGCTTCGGCTAAGAAAGCAAATAGAATGTTAGATATTATTAGGAAAGAAATGGAAAACAAAAATGAGGATGTTATAATGCCTTGGTATCGCTCCATGGTGCGACCGCACCTCAAATATTATTTTTAATTCTGGTCACCGATCTCAAAAAAGATATAGTGGAATTAGAAAAGCTACAGAGAAGGGCGACAAAAATGATAAAGGGGATGGGACAACTTCCCTATGAGGAAAGGCTAAAGCGGCTAGGGCTCTTCAGCTTGGAGAAAAGGCGGCTCAGGGGAGATATGATAGAGGTCTATAAAATAATGAGTGGAGTTGAACAGGTAGATGTGAAGCATCTGTTTACGCTTTCCAAAAATACTAGGGGGCATGCAATGAAGCTACAAAGTAGTAAATTTAAAACGAATTGGAGAAATGTTTTCTTCATTCAACATGTAATTCAACTCTGGACTTCGTTGCCAGAAAATGTGGTAAAGGTGGTTAGCTTAGCAGAGTTTAAAAAAGGTTTGGCTGACTTCCTAAAGGAAAAGTCCATAAGACATTATTAAAATGGACTTGGGGAAAGTCCACTGCTTATTTCTAGGATAAGCAGCATAAAATGTACTGTTTTTTTTTGCCAGGTACTTGTGACCTGGATTGGCCACTGTTGGAAACAGGATGCTGGGCTTGATGGCGCTTTGGTCTGTACCAGTATGGCCATACTTATATAGGCTAATTTTTAGATTATGGAAGTTTTCAATGTATCAGGATTTATGGCTCAACTACATTGGCTCCCGGTGGCTGAAAGGATATTGTTTAAGGCATTTTGCTTGTTGTTTCAAATATTTTTATGGTTCTGCCTCACATTTTTTAAATAAATATGATCTCCAATTCACTATTTGGTCACTTGTCTTGTTTAAGGATCAGCTTATTCTCTGTCCTTTTAGAAACTTACATTTTTTGAATATCTAACATGTATACCCCGGAGGAAAGGAGGAACAGGGGTGATAGGATACAGACGTTCAAATATTTGAAAGGTATTAATCTGCAAATGAACCTTTTCCGGAGATGGGAAGGCGGTAGAACGAGAGGACATGAAAGGAGATTGAAGGGGGGCAGACTCAAGAAAAATGTCAGGAAGTATTTTTTCACGGAGAGAGTGGTGGATGCTTGGAATGCCCTCCCACGGGAGGTGGTGGAGAGGAAAATGGTAACGGAATTCAATCATGCGTGGGATAAACATAAAGGAATCCTGTTCCGAGGGAATGGATCCTCAGGAGCTTAGCCGAGATTGGGTGGCAGAACCGGTGGTGGGAGGCGGGGATGGTGCTGGGCAGACTTGTACGGTCTGTGCCCTGAAAAGGACAGGTACAAATCAATGTAGGGTATACACAAAAAGTAGCACATATGAGTTTATCTTGTTGGGCAGACTGGATGGACCGTACAGATCTTTTTCTGCCGTCATCTACTATGTTACTATGATTAACTCTATTTTTTCAGTTATTATAATTCCTGAATGGAATTCTTTCCCATCAATAATTTGTTTGCAACAGAATTATCTGACATTTCGCAAAATGCTGAAAACCTATCTTTTTGGTTGGGTTTAAATAATCATTCTTATTTTTGCTGTGCTGTTTTAAGTATCTGTATAATTTAGATATTGCTCCTTTTGTATACTGCGCTGAACCCAAGTTACTGGAAAGCTGAGATCAATAAGTGTAGCATTAACACTGACATTGACATAAGTGGTACACGGGGGCCAGATCTGTGGCCACCGAGAAAGAGAGTCCAAGGCTGTCTATAGCTCAATTTAGCAGAGATATTTTAATCTTGGTTGTCTTTTGAGTTTATTTATTATCAGTTTTGCTATCCTGCTTATTTTCGAACGAGAAGGCCGGCCATCTTCCGACACAAATCGGGAGATGGCCGGCCATCTCCTGAACCCGGCCAAATCGGTATAACAGCCAATTTTGGCCGGCTTCAACTGCATTCCGTCGCAGCGCCGGCCAAAGTTAAAGGGGGCGTTTCAGCAGGGTACGGAAGGCGGGACGGGGGCGTGGTTACGAGATGGCCAGCTTCGGCCAGTAATGGAAAAAAGAAGGCCGGCTCTGACGAGCACTTGGCCAGCTTCACTTGGTCCATTTATTTTTAGGACCAAGTCTCAAAAAAGTGCCCGAACTGACCAGATGACCACCGGAGGGAATAGGGGATCACCTCCCCTTACTCCCCCAGTGGTCACCAACCCCCTCCCACCCTCACCCCCCAAAATTTTTTTTAAACATTTTTTGCCAGCCTCAAATGTCAAACCCAGCTCCATCCCTGGAGCAGTTTTTAGTGGGTGCAGTGCACTTCAGGCAGGTGGACCCAGGCCCATCCACCCCCTACCTGTTACACTTGTGGTGGTAAATGGGAGCCCTCCAACCCCCCCCCCAAAACCCACTGTACCCACATGTAGGTGCCCCCCTTCACCCATAAGGGCTATGGTAGTGGGAGTGGATTTTGGGTGGGGGTTGGGGGGCTCAGCACCCAAGTTAAGGGAGGTATGCACCTGGGAGCAATTTATGAAGTCCGCTGCAGTGCCCCCTAGGGTGCCCGGTTGGTGTCCTGGCATGTCAGGGGGACCAGTGCACTACAAATGCTGGCTCATAAGTACATAAGTACATAAGTAGTGCCATACTGGGAAAGACCAAAGGTCCATCTAGCCCAGCATCCTGTCACCGACAGTGGCCAATCCAGGTCAAGGGCACCTGGCACGCTCCCCAAACGTAAAAACATTCCAGACAAGTTATACCTAAAAATGCGGAATTTTTCCAAGTCCATTTAATAGCGGTCTATGGACTTGTCCTTTAGGAATCTATCTAACCCCTTTTTAAACTCCGTCAAGCTAACCGCCCGTACCACGTTCTCCGGCAACGAATTCCAGAGTCTAATTACACGTTGGGTGAAGAAAAATTTTCTCCGATTCGTTTTAAATTTACCACACTGTAGCTTCAACTCATGCCCTCTAGTCCTAGTATTTTTGGATAGCGTGAACAGTCGCTTCACATCCACCCGATCCATTCCACTCATTATTTTATACACTTCTATCATATCTCCTCCCATGACCAAATGCCTTGGATTTGGCCGGGTTTGAGATGGCCGGCATCGATTTCCATTATCGCTGAAAACTGATGCCGGCCATCTCAAACCCGGCTATCTCTGACATGTGGCCGGCCCCAGCCGTATTATTGAAACAAAAGATGGCCGGCCATCTTTTTCGATAATACGGTTCGGGACTGCTGTTTGCGGTGCCGGCCATATAGATGGCCGGCGCCGTTCGATTATGCCCCTCCACATGACCTAATAAAATAAATCTCTTTAATAGGGTACAATATAAATCATAATCTATACAGTATACAACATAAGCAATATACATAAACAAAAAAACATAAGAAAAATGAAAGAAAGGTTGAAAATAAGAAAGAAAGGAGTCCTTTTACTAAACTGTGGTAAGAAATGCCTTTACATGGGACTTTCTCCACGCGCTAAGGTCAGTTTTACCATAGCTGTAAAAGGCCTTTTCTATGTTTTTGAATATTTGGCCGTGCGCTAATGCTAGAATCCATGTGTGGCCATTTAATAAAATGGCCGCAGGAGTAGTTGATTCTGCGCTAACGCAGATGAGATGGCTGGTTGGCACAGACATGCTCCCTAAGCAAAATTTTAAAAATAGTAGATGGCAAAACTAACCGTGGAACGCTTTCGCGCGTCCTGTGTTAGAAGCGCATTGGTGCAGCTTAGTAAAAGGACCCCAAAATAAGACTTAGTGCCCTGTTTACTAAGGCACACTAATGTTTTTACCGCACGCTAATGCTAAACACATTCATATATTCCTATGGATGTTTCTAGCATAGGGAGCATTAATTTGTGCGCTAAGAATGCTAGCACGTTTAAGTAAACAGGACCCATAATTCTCAATCCTGAGCTAGCATAGAGGGGCATAATCGAATGGGGGCGCTCATCTCTAAGGGCGGCCCCGTAAAGCGGCATCCCCGATTCGTATTATCGAAATAAGATGGGCGGCCATATTTCGTTTCGATAATACAGTCGGGGACGGCCAAATCTCAACATCTGGGCCGCCCTTAGAGATGGCTGCCATTGGTTTTCGCCGATAATGGAAACTAATGGCAGCCATCTCAAACCCAGCCAAATCCAAGCCATTTGGTCATGGGAGGAGCCAGCATTTGTAGTGCACTGGTCCCCCTGACATGCCAGGACACCAACCGGGCACCCTAGGGGGCACTGCAGTGGACTTCGTAAATTGCTCCCAGGTACATAGCTCCCTTACCTTGGGTGCTGAGCCCCCCAAAACCCACTCCCCACAACTGTACAACACTACCATAGCCCTTAAAGCGTAATGGGGGGCACCTACATGTGGGTACAGTGGGTTTAGGGTGGGCTTTGGAGGGCTCCCATTTACCACCACAAGTGTAACAGGTAGGGGGGGAGGGGCCTGGGTCCGCCTGCCTGAGGTGCATTGCAGTACCAACTAAAAACTGCTCCAGGGACCTGCATAGTGCTGTGATGGAGCTGGGTATGACATTTGAGGCTGGCAAAAAAATGTTTAAAAAATTTTTTTTGGGTGGGAGGGGGTTGGTGACCACTGGGGGAGTAAGGGGAGGTGATCCCCTATTCCCTCCGGTGGTCATCTGGTCAGTTTGGGCACCATTTCAAGGCTTGATTGTGAACAGAAAGGGACCAAGTAAAGTCGGCCAAATGCTCATCAGGGCCGCCCTTTTTTTCCATTATTGGCCGAGGATGGGCAACTGTTAACTACGCCCCCATCCCGCCTTCGGTACACTGCCGACACGCCCCCTTGAACTCTGGCCGTCCCTGCGACGGAAAGCAGTTGAGGCTGGCCAAAATCGGCTTTCGATTATGCCGATTTGGCTGGCCCTGAGAGAAGGCCGCCCATCTCCCGATTTGTGTCGGAAGATGGGCGCCCTTCTCTTTCGAAAATGAGCTGGATAGTTTTCAACACGTGATGAAGGATAACCAAATCAACAAAGACTGTGGGGGTGTACTTTAAAGAAAGGAGACTGGATTTCATATACCGCCTTTCTGTGGTTACAGTCAAAGTCGTATTCTATAAAGGGTGTGTGCCCTTTATAGAATACCACTGTGCCTGTTTTTTTCTGTGCCCATTTTTGAGCACCATTTATAGAATTCCCTCCTGAATGCCTTTAACTGGTAAAGATGGAATAAAATAATGTTTACTAAAAAAAGCACAGGCAGCTCCTTGTGACTCTGGGCAAGTCACTTAACCCTCCATTGCCCCATGTAAGCCACATTGAGCCTGCCATGAGTGGGAAAGCGCAGGGTACAAATATAGCAAAAATAAAAACTTTGACTCCTAACTCACTTGCCCTGTCCTTTTATCATCACCTCTTTATTCCCTTACCCTTAATTGTTCTGTCTGTTTACCTGTCTTATCTAGATTGTAAGCTCTTTGAGTAGGGACTGTCTTTTGTATATGGTGTACAGCGCTGCATATGCCTTGTAGCGCTATAGAAATGATAAGTAGTAGTAAAGCGATTCACATATTATATACAGGTCCTTATTTGTACCTGGGGGCATTGGAGTGTTAAGTGACTTGCCCAGAGTCACAAGGAGCTGCAGTGGGAATTGAACCCAGTTTCCCAGGATCAACGTCCAGTGCACTAACCACTAGGCTACTCCTCCACTAGCAACATTCCATGTAGAATCTCAAATAGGGAAAGGGAAATGGTACTTGATATACCGCCTTTCCGTGGGTTTTTTTGCAATTATATTCAAAGCGGTTTACATAGTATATACAGGTTGTACCTGGGGCTCAGAGTCACAAGGAGCTGCAGTGGGAATTGACTCTGGTTCCCCTGGTTCTCAGCCTACTGCACTAGCCACTAGGCTGTTCCTTCACAACCTTATATGTTTTCAAGACTGGTCCACAAACGTGCTCCATGTGGGAGGGTGGCAGGAAGGAAGGGCTGTATAACATTTGCAAAGACGGTCTTAGGGGAAAGCTGCTTGCATCTGGGAGAAGCTTTTGTGGTCTGAAGAGACCAAAGTAGAACTTTCTGGTCTTAATCCTAGGCAGCAAACACGGTACATCACCCTGCTACCACAATCCCTACCTTAGGCATGCTAGAGGTACTTCTATGACTCAGAACACTGCTAAACAGTTATCCTGGACTCGTGTCTAGGGATTTACCTCTGAAGCCCAATGAAAAGCTAACAGTGCTGGAAAAAGGAACAATGCCACAGATGGAATATATTATTATTTATTATATAAAGAAAAAAAAATATATAAACAGTACTGAAGCAAAATGCCAAGCAAAATACAAAAATAACTTGCTATAAAAATAGATTATCACCAGAATAGATAATACAATATAATTACCCTAACAGACTAACTAAAGGAGTGATTACACAACCCAGTAGAATCCTGAAATCCTAATAATTCTTATAAGAACTTATTACACGTCTTATGCAAAACACAGTGATCAGCTGAATACACAGATCAGAAGTCCTGACGTAAACCTATCTGTCTCAGACCAACTAAGGACTAATTATCCCCGACCATATCCTGTTATCTCACCTTGCCGTCTGTCAGACTCCCAATGGTAGAGAAGCGGAGTTCCTCAGAGTCTCGAGGTGAAAACCTCAGCGAGCCTCCCAGTCTAGGAATAAGGTCTGAGAGTTGCATTCTGAATGTAAATGGTACAGTCTTAGATAAGGCCTGATGTTGTAGCTGAGCAGGCCTTGTCAGTTGGTTACAAGGCGCGCAGTTCACTGGTGTTAGGAAAATCAGTCTCTGGCTCTTCCGAGCGCTCTGTTCACCTGCGTATCCTCCGGTGTTTCTCTCTTCTGGTGTTCTCCTTCCAACTCTGGTGGTCTCTCCACTCTTCTTCCGTCCAAACCTTTGGTTTCCAAGGGTCAGATGATACCTGTGGACCAATCACATACGATGACATAAGGTCCAGCCAGTTTCATGGTCATGAAGGGAGCCTTTGTTATAGATGGCATGCAAACTCCCTATCTGATCGCCATACTCATGGAGCCATGTCTCTCTCTCCTCCAATGTTCCCAGGAGATACTGGGGCTAGTTTGCAACAAAGAATATGTCCTTGGATGAAGTAATTTTGCAAGGCTCAGCAGTAATTTTCCTTTGCAAGAAAGCTGGATTCTGACGGTTACAGATGTATTCAGGTCACAGGCTGTAGAATCCATATTGTTATAAGAACGGTTCAGGCTTGTATAGGCCAAGACCAGCAAAGGTGAGATCTCAGGTAAATACCCCTACACTACGATAAAGCCCGACCATGGCAACATTATGTTGTGGGGTTGCTTTGCAGCAGCAGCGATGGAGAGGGAAAGATAGATAGTGCAAAGTACAGGCAGATCTCAGAGAAATACCTGTTCGTCTACCATAGACCTGGGACTGGGAAGAAGATTCACCTTTCAGCAGGACAATGATCCTGAGCTCAAAGTCGAAGCAATGATGGAGTGACTCAGCAAGAAGTGAATGTCCTTGAGTGGCCCAGTGAAAGCACAGCCCTGAATCTGATAGGAAATATGTGGAAAGACAGACAACCTGTCAACAAGAAGGAACTTGAGCTACTCTGTTGAGAAGGATGAGCATAAACTGCTCCATCCCATATCTCTAGAGATTTAAGGCCTGTTATTGCTGTTAAAAGGGCTTCCAGGAATTAGCGCAATCAAAGCTGTTCAGTCTTATGCAATCAAAACTTTCTCGTTTCTTATTCTTGACTACTTTTGGAATATTTGTATACTTGTCCGTTCATGGTTTTCTGCAAATGTAGAGTAGTGTAGATCAGTGAAACAGATTCCTACTTTAATACATTTTGAATTATATTTTTTTAGGCATCAGAATATGAAAAATGCACAAGGGTGTGAAGACTTTTACAAGGCCCTGCAGATCTGGCCTATTGGAGCCTTCCATGATGAAATCCAACAGTGACGAAAGCAGGTACTTTCTACAAAAAAAACACAACCCAAGGCTAGACGATCTAGGACGAGAATCAGAGCCTGGCTTTGGAGGACGTAAATCCAAGCTGGAAAAAATTACTTCCGTCAAAAAGAACTAACCGTTCTGAATTTCCACAGGGGAGGTTGATTGCATCAGTGGATATTTCTGTTTCTGCAAGGGTGGCAGAGTTCGAAACAACAATTCTGATTTATGTAGTCAAAAGCAGTGTGCTTTTTGGTGCTGGTACTCAAATGCCAGGCCACCCTTCAAGGGTGGGGTGATCACTGAGAGACCCACCCCACAATAGCCAGGCCCCTTGCAACCAGTCACAGAATCTATGACAAGGCAGAATTGGTGTGTAGAGCCTGAGCACTTTCATTAAAACTTGAGAACCATGGGCCAATTTTAGCAGACAATGGAAAAGGTGTTGGTACTCAGTACCCCCTCAAATAAAGCCCTGGTCAAAAGTGATGGAAGTTAACACAGATGAGTGCTGGTAGCTTATCCCAAACACTCTCGCATGGGGTTTCCACAAGGTGCTCCTTAGATGGTGAGAGTTTGTGCATGTGGTTTCGGAGAACTGGGATGTTAGAGGATGGAAAGAAATGACTCTACTTTCTGCAGATAGAAAGTAATTTTAGGTGACCGAATCCATCCCATGGCTTCCATCTGGATAGTGGATGCTAACGCCCTCCTGCTCCTTTTCCGCCAGTTCCTCGAGCTTGCACATCACCTCCTCTGGAACTTCAGCGTGCCTCCTGCTGTGGAAAGAGAAACCCTGTTTGAGATACCAGAACAAACTTACTTCCATTCTAGCGTAGACTTGGCCTTTTTAGCTGCTCTAGTTGCTTCTGTACTTCAAACCCATCTGAAGAACCTCAAGGCCCTGCAGGTTTTCACTCCTTTGCCCACGGGATGGGGGTAATTCTGTTCTGTCCTTTGATAGCCTTGCACTAGATTATAATGTGACCCTAAAATGTGTTTAATGCCTTTATTGTTATTCTCACTTCTAAGGATTTTCACTGCTGCAGTTCTCACTGCAAAGATATGTGAGCAATGCATTGTGTGTAACGTAGTCTCACAGGTAATGCAGCCACACCTGCCTATCTGTATAAGAACTGTTACCATTGGTTTGTACTGCTGCCAAGACCTCTTCTCTTTCTCAGCCAAGCTTGGCTCCTTTGTCTACCTGCTATCATTTCCTGGTCATTCTTACTATCTCTGTCCTGAGAGGTCAGCCAGGTATGACCTTTCCCTCCAATTGAGGGCTGTCCTCTGGGACCACCCTTGCTACCTGATGGCAGACTGTGTCCCTATTGGTCTCTTTATCGCCTTCTCCCTGGGCCTGTGTGAGCCCTTCTTGGCCTCTCTCTCTCTCCATGAGGCATTCTCCATCTTGCGTCAGACAGCACTTGTCCTGCTAAACTCCTTGGAACGAACTTGGTTTTTTACCTTGAATATATCTTCCTAATGAGATATTGCACTTTCCAGTCACCTAGCTCTAAGCTACTTCTACCTGTTTAACTATTTTCTCACCTCTCTTCAGATTTCTGCCTCCAACCACTGATACAGCTCTCAGAATTACAGAGTCTCTGTGCCCTGGGGCAACACTTCTGAACATCTGACTGTGAGTAAATTATCTGTATTTATTCAATAAAGGAAACTTCAGAAACGAAAGAGAGTTCAGGTCAGGGGCGTAGCTGCTATGGGGCCACGGGGGCCAGGGCCCCCGTAGATTTGGCCCTGGACCCCCTGCCAATGACCCTCTCAGCCTCCCTCCCGCCGCCAACCCGCCGTCAACCTGCCGTCGCCGTCTACTACCTTTGCTGGCGGGGGACCCCAACCCCCGACAACCGAAGCTTCGTTTGGTTTCTGAGTCTGTCTGACGTCCTGCACGTACACAACAGAATGAAGCCTTGCGATCTGCAGGACTTCGTTCTTTTTCTGTGAGTCTGACATCCTACATGTTGTGTACGTGCAGGACGTCAGACAGACTCAGAAACCAAATGAAGCAAGAAGACTTCAGCTGGCGGGGGTTGGGGTCCCCCGCCATCAAAGGTAGGCGATGTCATGGCGACGGCGGGCGGGCCACAGTTGTTGGAGGGGGTTCTGGCGGCGGCGGGGGCTGTCGGCAATGGTGGTGGCGGGGGGGGGGGGGGGTCAGCAGCAGCGCTGGGGGGGCTAAAATGTGCACCCTCACCTCAGCTCTGGACCCCCCTAACGGCGAAGTCCAGATACGCCCTTGCTTCAGGTGTGTTCCGGTGTACCAAGGTTATACTTCAAGATACTGAGACTTTACAGTTAACAAGCCTTAAGAGGCTTGACAAATTCTATAAAGCACACGCTAGGTTTATGTGCTGATTATGCATGGAAATCATTAGGTTTATGGCACTGATGTGTATGTATTGCACATTTGTTTGTAAACGCCCAAATTCCGCCTACGTGCTGTTCTGTAAATATGTGATACAGGAGTGCAGGCCTCGAGTGCCGCAAATAGGCCAGTTTTATAGGACTTCTCTGTCTCTCCACAGGACACCATCATTAACCCCATCACTCAGCTACATCTTTTTGAGGCACCTCGAATATTGTGTTCAATACTGGTCGCCACATCTCAAAAAAGATATAGTGGAATTAGAAAAGGTGCAGAGAAGGGTGACAAAAAATGATAAAGGGGATGGGACGACTTCCCTATGAGGAATGGCTAAAGCAGCTGGGCTCTTCAGCTTGGAGAAAAGACGGCTGAGGGGAGATACGATAGAGGTCTATAAAATAATGAGTGCAGTGGAAAGGGTAGACGTGAATCGTTTGTTTACTCTTTCCAAAAATACCAGGACTAGGGGGCATGTGATGAAGCTAGAAAGTAGAAAATTGAAAACAAATTGGAGAAACATTTTCTTCACTCAACGTGTAATTAAATTTGCCGCCAGATAATGTGGGAAAGGTGTTTAGCTTAGCGGGGTTTTAAAAAGGTTCGGACAGCTTCCTAAAGGAAAAGTCCACAGACCATTATTAAAATGGACTTAGGGAACATTCACTGCTTATTTCTGGGATAAGCAGCATAAAATGTATTGAACTTTTTGGGGATCTTGCCAGGTATTTGTGACCTGGATTGGCCACTGTTGGAAACAGGATGTTGGGCTTGATGGACCTTTGGTCTGTCCCAGTGTGGCAATACTTATGTACTTCTCTGTCTCTCTACAGGACACCATCATTCACCTGCCTCTCTATGAGGTCCCAGCACTCACCTTTGCAGAGCCTGACCATTCAGTGTCACCTGTTTATACTTCCCATCATTCAACTACATTTCTGCAGTGTCACGTCAGTCACCAGCCTCTCCCAGCAGTTCCCAGACTCACCAGTTTCTCTTTTTTGGGCTGGGTCACCACTGTTGCATAGGTCACTTCTAAAAAGAGTTAAGACAAAGAGGGAATTGTGATAAGACACATCATCTCGCCAAGGAGAAGCTTTTATTCTAAGAGGAAGGAGGCTGGCAAGAGAAGATACCCTGTCTGCATTTACCTTCTGCCTCAGGAATGGAGTTTGTTCTTTTCTCATTACCTTAAAGGAAAGAAAGATTAAAATCATCAAAATGTGGCGTAATCCTGGGTATTTAATTCTGGGAAATAAGTTCAAGGCAAGGAACGATCAGGCATTAGGAGCAGGTACTTTTTCTGTCCCTAGAGGGCTCACAATCTAAGCTTTTGTACCTGAGGAAATGGTGCGCTGAAAAATGGCCTGCGGTAGTGTAGGCGTGGGTTTTGGGTGCGCGCAGAATCAAAAAGGCCCTTTTTAAACTTTTGCCAAAAACGGACGTGCGGCAAAATCAAAATTGCAGTGCGTCCATTTTGGGTCTGAGAAAAGACTCACACGGTAACCGGACGGTAATGAGCTACGCGTGCCAAATGCCACTTGGCCACGCGTCAGATACGTGCGGCAGAAAATAAAAATTAATTTTCGGCTACACACCCCACAAAATATTTTTATTTTCTGGTGTGCGGGTGGCAATTGGGTGGTAATCGGCATTTTATGTGTGTAGACCACTACCGCCCGGTTACTGCGTGAGACCTTACCGCTAGGTCAATGGCTTGCGGTAAGGTCTCAGACCCAAAATGGACGTGCGGCAATCTTCATGTTGCCGCACGTCCGTTTTCGGCAAAAATTTTAAAATGGCATTTTTTTTACAGGTGTGCTGAAAAATGAATCTGTGTGCGGCCAAAACACATTTCTACACTACCGCAGGCCATTTTCTAGTTATGCAAACTTAGGGGCCCTTTTACAAAGACGCGCTGAAAAATGGCCTGCGGTAATGTAGACGCATGTTTTTGGTGCCTGCTGAATCATTTTTCAGCGCACCTGTAAAAAAATGCCTTTTAAAACTTTTTGCCGAAAATGGACGTGCGGCAAAATGAAAATCTCCGTTTGTCCATTTTGGGTCTGAGACCTTACTGCTAGTGTGCCTTTGTAAAAGGTGGATGTGAAGGTGGATGTGAAGGTGGATGTGAAGCGTCTGTTCACGCTTTCCAAAAATACTAGGACTAGGGGGCATGCGATGAAACTACAGTGTAGTAAATTTAAAACAAACCGGAGAAAATGTTTCTTCACCCAACGCGTAATTAAACTCTGGAATTCGTTGCCGGAGAACGTGGTGAAGGCGGTTACCTTGGCAGAGTTTAAAAAGGGGTTAGACGGTTTCTTAAAGGACAAGTCCATAAACCGCTACTAAATGGACTTGGGAAAAATCCACAATTCCAGGAATAACATGTATAGAATATTTGTACGTTTGGGAAGCTTGCCAGGTGCCCTTGGCCTGGATTGGACGCTGTCATGGACAGGATGCTGGGCTCGATGGACCCTTGGTCTTTTCCCAGTGTGGCATTACTTATGTACTTATGTAAAGTACCCCTCAGTTTTTTAGCTGCCTTCACCTGGTAGTTTCTCTGCTCAGTATCCAGCCAAGTCTACCCAGATGAAAATCTGCTATAGATACAACCAAGGCTAGTGCTGGATATTGAATTAATCTGCTAAATTTTGAAAACTCATTGCACGAACACCTTCAACCTAACCCCTTTTATACCTGACTAAATAACGTAAATTTAACCAGCCAAAAGGGTCCATTTTTAAACCTGTACTTTAGCTAGGTAAATCTTTGGAAATCTCCTTTCCTTTTATCTCATTATTCAGCCCATCCTCCCACTTAGGGTGGGTTACAGGAAAATGTTCATAAAACACAAAGTTAACATCACAGATCAGCAATATTTAAAGCAAAAAAATCTCCACGACAACATTTGACATCTTTTAATAGTTAGGATAGAGATAGAGTAACATAGTAAACGATGACGGAGGTCATATTTTATCTATCTATTTATTTATTGCATTTGTAGCCCACATTTTCCCACCTATTTGTGGGCTCAGTGTGGCTTACAATACATTGTGAATGATGGAAATACAATTTGTTGCAGTACAATTATGGGTTACATTGTGAAGAGTTTTGGGAAGACAAAGTCAGAGTCAAAATATCATTTGGGGAATAGAACAACGGAGTGTAACAATGGGGAGTTGATGGAGCTTTCTTAAACGTGCTGAGATCAGCCAAAGAACGCAGCAAGGGTGGCAGTTTATTCCACCACATTGGACGATAACACAAGAAAACAGTTGAGTTTTTTTTTAATAATCTCAGATCTTTCAGTGATGGTAGAACAAAGATCCTGTCACTCAGAGAATGACTTGGATGATAACACGCAATAAAATAAAAACCACTTCCAAAAAATGTACGGGCCCTTTTACTAAATGGACAATGGCATGTACTAAGTGCCACGTGGCCCATAAGAAGCCAACACCCACAGAAGGTGGTCTCTCCACAGGAGAAACGAAAGCCAACACACAACCAGTGGATCCAAAAGAGTCCTCTCACAAGTGGTGTTTTCTCAAACAAGGTCTTTATTTCAAATCAATAAAAACAACCCGACATGAATGGTGTTTCGGCCGTAAAGCCCTGCATCAGGGGTCTATTGATTTCCAATACAGAAAATCAATAGACCCCTGACGCAGGCCTTTATAGCCGAAACACGATTCGTTTCAGGTTGTTTTTATTGATTTGAAATAAAGACCTTGTTTGAGAAAACACCACTTGTGAGAGGACTCTTTTGGATCCACTGGTTGACGTAGCCCATAAGAATATAAACGTTGCCATAGGGGGACAGATCGAAGGTCCATCAAGCCCGATATCCTGTTTCCAACAGTGGCCAATCCAGGTCACAACTGCTTGGCAAGATTCCCAATGGTCCATCTAGCCCAGTATCCTGTTTTCCAAAAAGTGGGCAAGCCAGGTCACAAGTACCCAAATCGTGGCAACACTCCATACGACAAATCCCAGGGCAAGCAGTTGCTTCCCATGTCTACCTCAACAGCAGACTATGGACCTTTCTTCCAGGAATCTGTCCAAACCTCTTCTAAATCCAGATATGCTAACCGCTGTTACCACATCCTCCGGCAAACAGTTACAGAGCTAAACTGTTCATTGAGTGAAAGAATATTTCCTCCTATTTGTTTTCAAAGTATTTCCATGTAACTTCCTCGAGTGTCCCCTAGTCTTTGTACTTTTGGAATGAGTAAAACATCAATTCACTTGTACTCATTCTACACCACTCAGGATTTTGTAGACCTCAATCATATCTCCCCTCATCTGTCTCTTTTCCAAGCTGAAGAGCCCTAATGTCAGGCTTTCAAAGCAGCGACTAGGTTTGTGAGCCCTTGGGCCGCTGCCAAGGAGCGGCAGTGGCAGGCAAAACCACCCCAACCAGCACTGAGCAAACACACACACAAAGCAGGGACTGGAGACAGGGATAAGCAAAGCAGGAACACACTGGACAAGAACACTTGTACTGGAACACAGGACTAGAGCAAGGCTTCACCTGCACTTGACCACCCTTCCCCAGGAGTTGAGCCCCTGGGTGCAGGCGGCCAGCAGGACTTACCGGACTGGGCAGGAACTGGATACCAGCAGGAAACACACAACAGAGTCAAGACTACAAGCTGCCAGGCAGCCACTAAGACAGAAACACAGACAGGAGGGAGTCAAGACTAAAAGCTGCCAAGCAGCCACTAATAAAGAACACAGACACAAGACAAGGAAATGCAGACCAGAAACAAGACTAGGAACTAAACAATAAAACCAAAGCTAACTACACACAAACAAACAAGAACCAGGCAAGAACTCAGAATAAAACTGGACTAGGTAGAAGTGCACAGAGCACACCCACATACCAGGGACCTAAGACGATGCAAAGGCAAACACAGAAGTTTCTAGGTGATTAATAAAGCCCATCAGCTGCTAAAGCTCAGCTGCAGCAATCACAAGGCAACTACGGGTGTTGTTCAGGTACAAACATGGAAAGCAATTCTGGCAACCCGGAAGATCTGGACTGAACTGGGCTGAAGTCTGGAACGGGTGACAGTAAACAGACAGTCTATAGCAGCCACCTGGTCTGGCCACCAGAGGGCGAGGTGAGCACAGACAAGGAAACAGTCACAAACGTGACACCTAACCTCTTTAGCCTTTCCTCATACGAGAGGAGTTCCATCCCCTTTATCGTTTTGGTCGCTCTTCTTTGAACCTTTTCTAATTCTGCTATATCCTTTTCGAGAAACAGCAAACAGAACTGAACGCAATACTCAAGGTGCGGATGCACCAAGGAGCAGTACAAAGGCATTATAGTATTTTCATGCTTATTCAACATCCCTTTCCTAATAATTCCTAGCATTCTGTTTGTTTTTTGGGCCACCACCACACACTGAGCAGAAGATTTCAGCGTATTATCTACAACAACACCTAGATCTTTTTCTTGAGTGTTGACCCCTCAAGGTGGATCTTAGCATCAGGTAACTATGATTTGGATTATTCTTTCCAATGTGTATCACGTTGCTTTTGTCCACATTAAATTTCATCTGCCATATGGATGCCCAGTTTTCCTATTTCCTAAGGTCTTCCTGCAATATTTCACAATCTGTTTTAACAACCTTGAATATATATATCTCCTCAAATCACTTCACTGGCTTACGATCAGGTACCGCATACAGTTCAAGCTTCTCCTACTAACCTACAAATGCACTCAATCTGCAGCCCCTCATTACCTCTCTAGCCTCATTTCCCCATACGTTCCTACCCGTAACCTCTGCTCTCAAGACAAATCCCTCCTTTCAGTACCCTTCTCCACCACCGCCAACTCCAGGCTCCGCCCTTTCTGCGTCGCCTCACCCCATGCTTGGAATAAACTCCCTGAGCCCATATGCCAGGCCCCCTCCCTGCCCATCTTCAAATCCTTGCTCAAAGCCCACCTCTTCAATGTCGCTTTTGGCACCTAACTACTCTACCTCTATTCAAGAAATCTAGACTGCACCAACTTGTCATTTCGTCCTTTAGATTGTAAGCTCCTTTGAGCAGGGACTGTCCTTCTTTGTTAAACTGTACAGCGCTGCGTAACCCTAGTACCACTCTAGAAATGTCAAGTAGTAGTAGTAGTAGTACCCTAGAGCAGAGATTCCCAAACCTGTCCTGGCCCCAGCCAGACAGGTTTTCAGGATATCCCCAAATGATTATGTATGAGATAAATTTGCATACCAAGGAGGTAGTGCTTGTAAATTCATCTTATGAATATTCATTGTGGACATCCTGAAAACCTGACTGGCTGGGGTTGGTCTAGTACAGGTTTTGGAATGACTGCCCTAGAGGAAAGGAGAGATAAGGGAGATATGATACAGACATTTAAATATTCGAAAGGTATTAATATAGAAAACAAATCTTTTCCATAGATGGGGAAGCAGTAGAAGTAGAGGACATGAATTGAGGTTATGGGGGGGGGGGGGGGTTGATTATGGAATAACGTCAGGAAGTACTTTTTCATGGAGAGGGTGGTCGATGCCTGAAATGTCCTCCTGGGGCAAAAACAGTGACAGAATTCAAAAATTCATGGAATAAACACAAAGGAACCCTATGTGGAAAGAGGACAGTATCAAAACAATCTTTACTGGTGCTTAGACAGTAACTTTTTAAAAAGATCGAGAACTAAACCACTGAAATCTGAAAACGAATCACAACCAGCAGTGGTTTTCTTCTATTACCGTGTAGCTTAATGGAAGATTTTCTTTCCAACATCAAATTTTTTTATATTTTTAATTTTTATATATCAATTTTTTAATCTATAATTTTTTTTATGTTTTGAATTTATTATTTTATTATTTTTTTTTGTACTTCTCTTAAGGAAATGAGATTTTAAATCTCATTTCTTTAAGAGAACTACAAAAAAAGATTTAAAAAATTGATATATAAAAATTAAAAATAAGAACTATTAATTTTTTTTTTAGCTTAGACAATAACACCAGTGGTTACAAAATAAGGCCAATGCTGGGAAGACCTCTACAGTCTGTAACCCAAAAATAGCAAGGACAGATCAAGGACGAGTATGCATATGTTACGTTCCATTCAGCTGCTCTGGATGGACCAAGCGGGTCTTTATTTGCTCCCATTTACTTGCATAACTCCACGTGATCGGAGACAAGCTGAGCTCATTCTAGCTCAACCTCATTGCATATAGGAAGATGTAATTATTTTCTCACAATTTCTGTCTTTTAAAAAAAGACTACGTATCTCGAATGCAACGGGGGAAAAACCAGACCCGCCTCCACTTGCGGTCCTGGATATAGAACTATCTGGTCACTTTATCTTTAGCAACCCTAACGTGTTTCAACAGGCAGAAGATATTTATGGGAAAAGCCCACATCTCAGCAGGAAGTCTATTTGCATCCAAACCAGACAAAATTATCAAAGATTTCGCAGAAGAGCTCAAAATTTCTGTTTCCATCAGACTGGCAGATGACTGTGAAGATTTCCCCCCAAGTTGTTAGAAGAGGAAATAGAATTTTCTTCCCTTTACTGCATTTCGTAGGAGGGAAACACGTGGTCTGGGTCCATCCAGAGCAGCTGAGAAGGCTCTGAGAGAAGAGGACATTTCTCTGGGTGAGTGAATATTATTTTGCTCTGTGTTCTGGCAACTTAAAGATTGAGGTTTAAAAGAGGAATTGTAGGTTACTGATTAAGACAGAATTAAAAAATAAAAAGTAAAATTTATTTACTAGTCTCTATAGTTTTAAAACTTGAACCTTGACACAGCATTAACAGATAGACTGTAGAAGGCTGCAGGGTCTACTTCAGTCTTAATTCCCACTCCCCCACCCCCAACTCCTACCCAGCCCTAGAACAACTCTTCAATTATAGTCATCACTCTAATTAAGATGAGTGTTTCCATTAGAGTTTTAATTACCTTTAATTAGTTTCTAAGAAGCAAACGCTAAATAAATTACACATTATAGAATATAACCTTAAGTCTCTTTATATTCATCTAATATCCATCCATAGTACCTTAAGAAGTTGTGATTGTACAACTCTATAATACTAAGTTGCAGATAGCAGTCCAACAGTGAGAGGGGTGCTATTCAGCCTTGGAATTGAGTGTCACATGTATGATTAACTCCCAGTTGGTGAGTGGTTATATGTGTGTGCCTGATGCAAAGAGCTCCTAGATCTCAAAGAATGAGTCATTTCTCTTGAGGCTAGAGTAGCAGACTTGGAGGAGCTGAGGGAGACAGAGAGGTACATAGAGGAGGCCTACAGGGACGTTGTAGAGAAATCCCATCTCCAGTCGGGCTGCCCCTGTGCTGCCTTGGGAGGAAAAAGGTCTCCTAAGAGCATCACCCTGGTGAAGTTGGAAGTAATCCAACCAGGGGATGCAATATCCTCTCGCACTGAGGAAGAAAGGGTTAGGACCGCTGTTGTAGTTGGTTACTCGATTATTAGGCTTGCAGATAGCTGGGAGGCTGGTGGACGTGAGGATCGCTTGGTCACTTGCCTGCCTGGGGAGGAGTCTGCTGTGTTGGTACATGTAGATACCAATGACATAGGAAAATGTGGGAGAGAGGTTCTGGAAGCTAGATTTAGATTCCTAGGTAGAAAGCTCAAATCCAGATCCTCCAAGGTAACATTTTCAGAAATGCTTCCCGTTTCATGTGCAGGGCCCAAGAGGACAGGCAGAGCTCCAGAGTCTCAATTTGTGGATGAGGCAATGATGCAGGGAGGAGGGTTTTAGATGTGTTAGGAACTGGGCAACATTGTGAGGAAGGGGCAGCCTATTCTGAAAGCATGGGCTCCAACTTAACCAGTGTGGGACCAGACTGTTGCCATCAGAATTTAAAAAGGAGATAGAGCAGCTTTTAAACTAGAAACGGGGGGAAGACCGACAGTCACTCAAAAACGCATGGTTCTGAATAAGATATCTTCCAAAGATATCACCAGGACAGGGAAGATAGGGCATCCTGATAGCGAGATTGCAATAGAGACCATAGTAGACCAGGTTTCTTTAAATAAAAAAGACAGATTTTCAAGATTGCATATTGTCACTGTCAACTGCTGAGGAAGATGTTAATAGGAACAACAAACATGGTTTGAAATGTCTATATGCAAAAGCCAGAAGCCTAAGAAATAAGATGGGAGAGTTAGAATATATTGCACTAAATGAAAAATTAGATAGAATAGGCATCTCTGAGACCTGGTGGAAGGAGGATAACCAGTGGGACACTGTCATACCAGGATACAAATTATATCATAGTGATAGGGTGGATCGAATAGGTGGAGGGGTAGCATTGTATGTTAAGGAGAGCCTTGAATCAAATAGATTGAAGATCCTGCAGGAAACAAAACACATTTTGGAATCAATGTGGATTGAAATTCCATGTTTTAAGGGGAAAAGGATAGTGATAGGAGTGTACTACCATCCACCTAGCCAGGATGAACAGACAGATGTAGAGATGTTATCAGAAATTAGGGAGGCTAACAAACTGGGGAACACCATAATAATGGGTGATTTCGATATTGACTGGGTAAATGTAACAAGTTCTGTGGTCTGACCATAGCAAGCTCATGTTTACATTACAATGGAAAGAGAACGGAAAGAACAGAAAACCAAATCCACCACACACATTCACATCCAGAGGGAAGGTGGACAACCACGCTTTCTGGACAACAGCAATGAATGAACATAGCAACCTAGCACCAAACGACATCCACTTCATGAGAAATTGGGATGAAACAAGTGAAAATACACTGAATAAAATAGAACCACTTAAAACGAAAACAAGAAATAAAAAAGCACCAAGACCCTGGTTTAACGACGAGCTACAACAGGTGAAATAACTATGCAGGAAACTAGAGCGAACATGTTCCAAAAACAAAACAGAAACAAACAAAGGCATATGGAGAAAAGCTATAATAACATATAAGCACAATACAAAGAAAGCCAAAGCAGAATACTACAACATGTATGTGAACCCAGAACAGAACTACATGAAAAAAATATTCAAACTCATGAACAATCTACTGAAAATCCAGGACTTACTGGCATCAACTGGAACACCACCTATTGCAGACGAAATTGTTCAATATTTTGAACAAAAATAGCAACGACAAGATCTAACCTTGTGTCACCTCAAGTCAACACAGACTTCTTAAAGGATATGAAACCAATGACATGCACGTCATGGCAGACAGAATCTGGTCCTCATTCGAACCACCCAAACCAAGCACAGTAAAAGCACTACTGACAAAATACACACTTGTGAACTGTATGCTAGACAAATGCCTCAACTATATGATGAAAAACCCAACAGAATGGTTCATCGAGTGCTTCACGAAACACATCACATACATGTTAACAAAAGGACAATTCCCAAATGATAACGGCAAAATAGTACTCACACCAATCTCCAAGAACACAACTAGCAAGATTAGTGATCTCACAAAGTACAGACCAGTGGCCTCAATACCGCATCTGACCAAAACGATGGAGGGTCTGGTAGCACAACAACTAATGGAATACATGATAAAATTCCCAATCCTCCATAAATCCCAATCAGGATTTAGACCACAACACAGTACCGAACGGTCATAACCACTCTGATAACAAAGTTCAGAAGCCTAATAAGCCAAGGTCAATTCAACATGTCAAGTGCGTTCGATCTAGCTGCACAGTGGCTGCATGGTTCAATGGCTTCCTAAAGACCAGATCCTACATTGTAAAGATGTCCAACCAGATATCAGCCTCTTGGAACTCCAAGTGTGGGGTACCATAGGGTTCTCCATTATCACCAACTCTGTTCAATGTAATGATGGCTTCACTCAGAAAAAAACTGGAACAAATGAGCTTCAACCCATTCATATATGCAGATGATGTCACTATGTACATTCCTTTTAACAACAGTACCACAGGAATATTGGGCAAAGTTAAAACAAGTCTGGACCTCAAGGAAAACTGGGCAGCAACATTTAAACTCAAACTAAACAGAGACAAAACAAAATTCTTGGTTCTATCAAGCCAGTGTGATCTCACCTTCCAGAACGATTGTTTACCTTACTTATACCCTGATAAATATCTCAGGCAAACTTTCATTAAAACGGAGGTGAAGTACAATTATTAAAACTAGCCTCGCCGGTCTATTTCTAAAATAGAAGGGGAAATAAAATCTAAAAAATAAAATAAGTAACTCAGGATAACAATGAGTATATTTAATGAAAACCAATAAAAATTTATTTTTGATTTTGATTATAATAAAATTTACTTCTTAACAAATTAACCAGATTTCGTATTCTTGTTTTACACAGTTCACTACCTCAAATCAAATCAAGAAATTTACTATACTACTTATCATTTCTATAGCGCTACTAGGACGTAACGCAGCGCATGTACACTTGAACATGAAGAGACAGTCCCTGCTCGACAGAGTTACAATCTAATTAGGACAGACAAACAGGTTTAAGTTTGGAACACATTATCCCAGCCTTTCAGACTTGAACTCTCCCATCCAAAATCCAGATCCTTACTAAAAATTGACCTACTTGAAAAAAACGTTTATCCTTTGACCAGGCAGAGCCAATACCATGATGGTTTACTAGATTCTGCAATCCCCCCTCCCTCTCCTTTTACCAACTCATTGATATCTTTGTTTCTCCTCTGTACGGCCCTGTCCATCCATACCATGAACAATCTAACCAGCTTCCGCAAAGCTCTGAAAACACACCTCTTTAACAGAGCCTACAAAAGTCACCCTCAATGATACAATACATTCCCCCAAATCACCTGAACACACCTAAAACACTTCTCACACAACCTACCAAACATCCGCCCATCTAATCCTCTTTTGCATTAGCCTATGATCAACTGTATTAAAGCATGTATTGATTTTAACATAACCTCACTCTGTAAGCCACATTGAGCCTGCAATAAATAATAATGATAATAATCCCCTCCCCTACCTGTTATCCCTTTGCTTGTCCGTTCTTCTAGCTTTCCCATATGAAATTGACATTGTTTTCTTGGCTCCAATATTATTTTATTGTGCACTGACTTGTAATATTCAAGGAAAAGTGATTTATCAAATAAAGTAAACCATACAATTCTGTGTTCGCCTCGTTAAAAAGCTCCCCTTTGGGCTGGCATCAAAGTCAGAAGTGATTCCAAGACTTTAATCCAATGATTCCCAAATCTGGTCCTGCAGGTACCCCAGCCAGTCAAGTGTTCAGGATATCCACAATGAATATGCATGAGATAGATTTGCATGTGGTGGAGGCAGTGCCAGTGGCGTAGGAAGGGGGGGGGGGGCGGTGGGGCGGTCCGCCCCGGGTGCACGCCGCTGGGGGGGTGTTGGCGCCGCTGGTTACCTGCTCTCTCTGCCCCGGAACAGGTTACTTCCTGTTCCGGGGCAGAGAGAGCAGGGAACCAACGGAGCCGACGCAGCTCCCAGCGACGACGTGCACTCGGTGGGGCGGAGCGCCAGTGGTAATAATGCACTCTGGGGGGGTGCGCGTGCCGAGGGGGGGTGCACAGCCAACCCGCCCCGGGTATCAGCCACCCTCGCTACGCCACTGGGCAGTGCAATGAATATTCATTGTGGATATCCTGAACACTTGACTGGCTGGGGTACCTCCAGGACCAGGTTTGAGAGCCACTGCTAAACCCAGTGTTTGAGCTCCTGTCCCTGTCTCCAGGCTGCAAATCTCTATTTCTGCTTTCACGGTGACAGAATATTCTTGGGGGGGGGGGGGGGGGGGGGGGGGATGGGGGTAATAATTGCTTTTTGTGCCTTCTTAAAAATGCCACAGCATTTGAGTAGAAAAGGCAGTAAGCTACACCTAGGGTTGCCATATTTTGGTCCTCTGAAAAAGGAGGACACATGTCACGCCCCTGCCCCGCCCCTTCTCACCCTCACCCCAGCCCCATCACAATATTCCCCGCCTCCCCTCCCCCAGGTCACATATTCCCCTCCCCTGCCCCCATCTCCTCCCCTCCCCCGAGTCATCTCCCCTCCCCTCCCCCCGGGTCACATATTCACTTCTCCTTACTTACTATCTACTGCCCTGGTGGTCTAGTGACCTCTTCGGGGCAGGAAAGAGCCCCCTCTTTCCTGCCCGGAGCTCTGTTCTTACTCCTTGCCCTGCATCCTGTTGCTGTGACGGTCTCGGGATTCAAAATGGCCACCGACCAGTTCAAGTCTCGCGAGGCTGCTTTCAACCTCGGCGGCCATTTTGAATCCTGAGACCGTCACAGCAACAGGATGCAGGGCAAGGGCAGCGCTCCGGGCAGGAAAGAGGGGGCTCTTTCCTGCCCTGAAGAGGTCACTAGACCACCAGGGCAGTAGATAGTAAGTAAGGGAAGGCCGGAAGGGGAGGCTAGGATAGGCCCGCCACCCGCCTGTCCGCCGTGTTGTCCAGAAATCCGGACAAACGGGCGGTTGGCAAAAACCCTCCGGATGCCCCGGACATGTCGGGGTATAATCTGGACACATGGTAACCCTAACTACACCTAATGCAACTTTAGCCACTGAGATTCTGCTGGTTTCTCAGCAGCTAATTTTGTGCCACCAAAAGGATTGCACCGAATTCTTTCAATACCCAACACTACTTGCACGGTTGCTTGCTCCTCCCTCCCCCAATTCCCTAGAGCACGCACCACTCTGCCAGATGAGGAAAAGGAAACACGTCATTTGGTTAACTAAACGTACAATTTCCAAGTCATTTACCTTTCCCTGTTTGTTCGGGAACTGGATAGCCGCATAGGTGCAGCTTTCTTCACTCTTTCCTATAGGACAAAAGGAAAAAAAAAGAGGTGGGGGGGGAGAAATGTCAGTTTTAACAACAATTGGCTTTCTAAATTTCAGTCTGGCTTTAGGAAGTTTCATGGTACGGAAATCGTTTTATTGGATATCAAGGTTCAAGTTTATTATAGGTTTACTATCCTGCCCTTTGGGGCACCTTCAAGGAGGTTTACAATCTAAAATATAGTAGAAAGTGAACAAGGTAGACAAGAAGAAATTCAGACATGACTGCTAGGGCAGGGGAAGAATTACAAAAATTGATAGGGCAGAAGGGGGAGGGAAAGAACAAGAGAGAATGCTGATGAAAATGGTAATGGAATTCAACGTGCGTGGGATAAACACAAAGGAATCCCATTTAGAAGGAATGGATCCACAGAATCTTAGCAGAGATTAGGTGGCGACGCCGGTAATTGGGAAGCGAAACCGGTGCTGGGCAGACTTCTACGGTCTACGCCCTGATCTTGACTGAATAGATAGGGATGGGCTGGAGTGTAAATTTTAAGGGGCTTCGCGTTAGCTTCAGAATTTTAGTACAAGAACCAGTGCTGGCAGACTTCTACGTTCTGTGACCTGAGAAAGGCAGGAACAAATCAAACTCAGGTATACATAGAAAGTACCTTGGGAAGACTGGATGGACCATACAGGTCTTTATCTGCCATCATTTACTATGTTACCCACGTTACTCTCTGGGTTCTACATGGAATGTTGCTACTAATTGGGATTCCAGAATCTTGTAACTCTTTAGGATTCCAGAATCTTCAGAACTTTTAGTACGAGAACAATGCTGGGCAGACTTCTACGGTCTGTGCCCTGAGAAAGGCGAGAACTAATCAAACTCGGGTATAAAGTATCACATACCATGTAAAATCAGTTTATCTTGTTGGGCAGACTGGATTATTATTATTATTTATTGCATTTGTACCCCACATTTTCCCACCTTTTTGCAGGCTCCATGTGGCTTACAGAGTGTTATCATGATGTAGTCATTAAATGATCTTAAATGCAATCGATAATAGGCTGAAGGTATATGAGGATTTAGATGGGAAGGTGTTAGGTAAGGTCGTGTGAGAGGTGTTTTTTGATGAACCTGAGTGGTTTAAGGAATGATTTGTTTCATTAAGGATGTCTTTTGTAGGCTTTGTTGAAGAGATGTGTCTTGAACGATTTGCGAAAGTTGGTTAGATTGTCCATGGTTGGATGGACTATAATCTGCCGTCATTTACTATGTTATTATGTTAGTCTTTGGGGGTTCTTCATGGAATGTTGCTACTAATTGGGATTCCAGAATCTTATAACTCTTTAGGATTCCAGAATCTTCAGAACTTAGTACAAGAACAGTACTGGGCAGACTTCTACAGTCTGTGCCCTGAGAATGACAAGGACAAATCAAACTCAGGTATACATATAAAGTATCATATACCATGTAAAATGAGTTTATCTTGTTGGGAAGACTGGATGGACCGTTCAGGCCTTTATCTGTCGACATTTATTTATTTTTATTTATTTATTTTATTTGTTACATTTGTATCCCACATTTTACCACCTTTTTGCAGGCTCAACGTGGCTTACATAGTACCATTAACGGCGTTAGCCGATACCGGTCTAAAAAAATAAAAGGTATGAACGAATACAGGTGAGATTGTAGTAGAATGAGGTACATGTATGTTAGGTACATTTGGGGGGAAATAGAGAGGGAGAGGAAGAGTTAGGATGTGTCATTACGATCTTTGGTTACGTTGTGTCGCAGGTATCCAGGTTTTTTTATTTTGGGTCGGTGGGGTATGCTTTTCTGAACATGCCTGTTTTTAGTACTTTCCGGAACTTTAGGTGGTCGAGCATAGTTTTTACTGCCTTTGGCAGTGCATTCCATAATTGTGCGCTTGAGTAGGAAATGCTGGATGCATAGGTGGATTTGTATTTGAGTCCTTTGCTGCTTGGGTAGTGGAGGTATAGGCATGATCGTGCTGATTTTGTGGTGTTTCTGGTAGGCAGGTGATGGGATCTGTCATGTATCCCGGTGCCTCGCCGTAAATAGTTTTATGAACAGTCGTGCAGATTTTGAAAGTGATACTTTCTTTGATTGGTAGCCAATGCAGTTTTTCTTGGAGTGGTTTGCTGCTGTCAAAACGCGTTTTCCCAAATATGAGCCTAGCTGCTGTGTTTTGGGCGGTCTGGAATTTTTTTATGATTTGATCCTTGCAACTCGCGTAGATTCTATTGCAGTAGTCTGTGTGGCTTAGTATCATTGACTGTATCAGGTTACGAAATATTTCCCTCGGGAAGAATGGTTTCACGCATTTGAGTTTCCACATTGAGAAAAACATTTTCTTTATGGTGGGTTTCGCTTCTAAAATCTTTTTATATCTGATATTTAAAAATGAAGGCAAGATTAATCGAAATGGATCTCTAACTTTCAAGATTCCACAAACTGAAGGAAAAGAAATTACCATCAAACATTTTAAAAATTATACAACCCAATTTGAATAGAATTCGAATACCAGTGGTCTATCTAGTCCAGTATCCTGTTTCCAACAGTGGCCAAGCCAGGTCACAGATACCTGGCAGAAATCCAAATCACAGCAACTCTCCATGTAGAACCCCAAAAAATAGCAAGATTCTGGAATCCTAAAGAGTGACAAGATTCCATGTAGAACCATGTAGACTCTCACCTATCCACCCCCATCCTGTTAGACTGTCATTGAAATGCTTTGATGTTTCACTCCTGTCTCCAGGCACATAGACTGTCACTGAAATGCTTTGATGTTTCACTCATATATACTGTCATCTACCAACATTTGCTTATTTCCGATCTGACGAGGAAGGGCAACCTTTGAAAGCTAATCAAGAAATGTATTAAGTTATGTCCAAGAAAAAAAGGTATCATCTTATTTTCTTGTCCATGTTTTATTTTGTTTTGTTTCTATTGATTACACGTAGAACCCCAAAGAATAGCAAGATTCTGGAATCCTAAAGAGTGACAAGATTCCATGCAGAATCTCAAAGAGTAGCAACATTCCATGTAGAACCCTAAAGAATAGCAAGATTCTGGAATCCTAAAGAGTGACAAGATTCCATTCAGAATCTCGAAGTGTAGCAACATTCCATGCAGAATCTCAAATAGTAGCAACATTCCATACTACAAATCCCAGGGTAAGCAGTTGCTTCCCATGTGTGTCTCAATAGCAGAGTATAGACTTTTCCTTCAGGAATTTCTCCAAATCTTGTTTAAACCCAGATACGCTAACCGCTGTTACCACATCCTCCGGTAAAGAATTCCAGAACTTAACTATTCATTGAGTGAAAAAATATTTCCTCCTGTTTGTTTTAAAAGTATTTCCATGTAACTTCCTCGAGTGTCCCCTAGTCTTTGTACTTTTGGAACGAGTAAAAAAATTGATTTACTTCTACTCGTTCTACACCACTCAGGATTTTGTAGACCTCAATCATATCTCCCCTCCCCTCATCCGCCTCTTTTCCAAACTGAAGAGACCTAACCTCTTTGGCCTTTCCTCATATGAGAGGAGTTCCATCCCCTTTATCATTTTGGTCGCTTTTCTTTGAACCTTTTCTAATTCCGCTATTATCTTTTTTGGGATATGGCAACCAGAACTGAACACAATACTCAAGGTGCGGATGCACCATGGAGCGATACAAAGGCATTATAGTATTTTTGGTCTTATTTACCATCCCTTTCCTAATAGTTCCTAGCATCCTATTTGCTTTTTTGGTCGCTGCCACACACAATGATACCCAGATCTTTTTCTTGAGTGTTGACCCCCAAGGTGGACCCTAGTATCAGCTAACTATGTTTCAGATTATCCTTACTACTACTACTTATCATTTCCATAGTGCTACTAGACATATGTAGCACTGTATACCGGACATGAAGAGACAGTCCCTGCTTGACAGAGTTTACAATCTAATCAGGACAGACAAACAGGACAAATAAGGGATACGGGAATTACTAAGGTGGAATGATAAAACATGGGTACTGAACAAGTGAGTAATGGTTGGGAGTTAAAAGCAGCATCAAAAAGGTGGGCTTATAGCCTAGATTTGAAGACGGCCAGAGATGGAGCTTGGCGTACCGGCTCAGGAAGTCTATTCCAGGCATATGGTACAGCAAGATAAAAGGAACGGAGTTCGGAGTTAGCGGTGGAGGAGAAGGGTGCAGATAAGATGGATTTACCCAGTGAACGGAGTTTCCGGGGAGGAGTGTAGGGAGAGATAGGAGCTGCAAAGTGAATGTACTTATAAGTCAGTAAGAGGAGTTTGAACTATATGCGGAAACGGATAGGGAGCCAATGAGGTGACTTGAGGAGAGGACTGATATGAGCATAGCGACACTGGTGGAATATAAGTCGTGCGGCAGAATTTTGAACAGATTGAAGGGGAGACAGCTGGCTTAGTGGGAGACCTGTGAGAAGCAAGTTGCAATAGTCTAATAATAATAATAGTCATTCCCTGTGCACACACTGCCAGATGAGGTAAAGGAAACACATCATTCTGTCACACTAACCCTCGAATTCTATTTAGTGTTCTGCACCAAAATCCGAGCGTATTTTGTAACAACGCGTATAACTTAATTGGCTTAACAAGCCAATCAGTGTTGTTAACAGCACTTAACAAGCAACAATGAGTATTAATTGGCAATATCTAGGATTTACAAGCATGCTAAGCGTATTCAGTAACGCACTGCGCCTAAATTCTAATGCACGCAGGCACAAAGGGGCATAGTTATGGATGGGGAAATGGATGTTTCGTGGGCATTCCAAAATGTGCATGTGTTGTTATAGAATATGACCTTCTGCGCCTAAATCTACATGCTGGGATTTACACGTAATTTATGCGCTAGGGTACCGTTCCTAATCTAGGTGCCCTTTTTAGAATTCACGTAGGCAGAAATGTTTTCCACACCATATATAGAATCTCCTCCTAAAGTGTGTAAAGCCCTACCATCATCTATTTTGTAGGCGATAGAGATTCACGCACTAAACTGTTAATTGGTTAGCTCGCAGCAATACCCATGTGCTAACCGATTAGCACAGAACACACCCACTCTCCACCCCCAGCGCTAAAAACAAATTATACTTTTTAGTGCATGGGTAGCACGCGCACATCCCAAAATTACCGCCGGACACCTCAACGCACCCCATAGTAAGCCATTGTGCTTAAAAAGGACCCTTACCTTTCCCTTGTTTGGGGGCGAACTGGATATCCGCATAGGTGCAGCTGTCTTCACTCTTTCCTATTGGACAAGAAAAAAAAAAAAGGAAAAAATTTGGACATTACCGATGATAGCTCCGGGGTGAATACCACATATTTTGTTTTTATTTTTTAGGCTAAAAATTTTGTTTCTTATCTAGCAGCAGGCATGCACTATTTTCCATCTGACTTAGAGATGGAATGAGAAGGAGGAACCTGGAAAAGAGGTCATTGAACAAGGTCTAGGAACACATCTCCTGGAATGATTGGCACAGCGAGCAAAATTACAAATAAACCTTACAAAATGAGCTGAATCAAGCCTACTGCGGGAACAGATTGATCAGCTGTTCTAAAATTGCCAAAGGAAATGAGAAACAAAAAACTTATGATCCAGACAGGATCTAAGAAAGAAGAACTCTGTAGTCCATCTAGTGAGCCACATGTCTGCTTTTTCTAGCTTTGCCTTGATCTTTTCCACTTTACTCATGTCATGCGTAGGCGAATGATCCCGTCCTGGTTTTCCCCATGGAAAGGATGAAGTTTCTACTTTTCTTAAGCAAATCAAAGCTTCGACTCATCTTCATGTGTGTCGATGGACCAAAGCCAGGAGTGGATCTGATTCTTTGGGTTGACCAGGGTGAAAATTATATGTGGAGGGTGGCAAAGGGAATCCACACACCGGTCAGAGTAAATGTCGATACTGGAACTCTGTGTACCAGGCAACAGTGAGGGATAGTTAAGGGGCTCATCGAGTCAGGGCAGTAGCCTAGAGTAAAAATGAAATGTTTCATGTCAGGTCGTAATAGAGCAACCAATGAGGGGAAACAACTGTAAAATTCAAAAATCACCAGAGAAGTACACCTAGGGCAAAAACAGAGGAGAAAAGATCTCAGAAACTTTGTGACTAATTTTTGAATCCAGCCCTTCAGGATACATGCCGCAGGTTTCAATCATGGATCTCAAAAAACTCCTTTAACTCGATATTCCATAACACTTTAACAAGTCCAACGGTATCATCAATATTCCTTTACACTTTTCATCAGGCAAATGAACAGTCCGACAGTATAAACTATTTAGCTTTAAACTCTAGTCCACAGACCTATTGGTCTTCCTTCACGAAAGCTTCCATTTCACCAACAAAGCTGCTTCAGGAGAAGACCAAAATCATTACTCTTCACTCTTACACAGTCAGTGTGAGCCAGTGTTCACCATTACTGAGGCATGCTGATTGTATAAGAGAGCAAAGTAATGGTTTTGGTCTTCTCCTGAAGCAGTTTTGTTGGCGAAATGGGAGCTTTCATCAAGGGGAACCAATGACTCTTTGTACTAGAATTTGAAGCTAAGTGCTTCATTTATATTCTTGGACTGTTCGTTTGCTTGTTGTACGTTTTGGTGAATTTTGGAGGTCCTAGTTAAGAAGAGCAAATCAGGATTCCATGTGACAGATTGGAGGAAGGGCCAACAGAGGCATTTCCCTGTACCAAGTTGGAGCAAGGATCAAGACAGGTTACCTCCATGCCAGGCTAGAGGAAAGACAGTCAACTAGACTTCCTATTCCATACTCTGACATTCTTACCTGTGATCTTCTGTTCCTGTCCTAATGGACCTGTTGGCTGTACTTTACACTGGTCCAGATTATCAGAGACCTCAGGTGCTAAGAAGAAACCAGATATTAAAGGTGAGTATATTATTGGACTTTCTTCCTGCATTGCTTTTGTGGAGTGGAACTGAAAAGAATGAAATCTCTATTCTTAGTGTAAGATGGGGAGCAAAGTCTAGGAAATAATCATTGTTTGTTTAACAACAAACAGACTTAGGTATCTATAGCATGAGGAAGGATCTAGCGAAGCTTGAAGAATGGTCCGATAACTGGCAACTGAGATTTAATGCTAAGAAATGCAAGGTCATGCACTTGGGTTATAAGAATCCAGGGGAACGGTACAATATAGGGGGGAGAAGTGGCTTCTGTATACAAAAGAAGAGCAGGACTTGGAGGTGATTGTGTCTGATGACCTTAAGGTCTCCAAACAGTTGAAAAAGCAACAGTCAAAGCCAGAAGGATGCTTGACTGCATAAGGAGAGGAATGACCAGCAGGAAAAAAGAGGTGATTGTGCCCTTGTATAAGTCTCTGGTGAGGCCCCATGTAGAGTACTGTGTGCAGTTCTGGAGACCGCACCTACAGAAGGATATAAATAGGATGGAGTCAGTCCAGAGGGCAGCTATGAAATTGGTAAGCGATCTTAGTCATAAAACATATGGGGACAGGCTTAGGGACCTTAACATGTACACGCTGGAAGACAGACGAGGCAGAGGGGATATGATAGAGACATTTAAACACCTCAGTGGCATTAATGTACAGGAGGTGATCCTTTTTCAAATGAAGGAAAACTCTGGAATGAGAGAGCATAGGATGAAATTAAGAGGCAAGAGGCTTAGGAGGAATCTAAGAAAATACACTTTCACAGAAAGGGTGGTGGATGCATGGAATGGCCTCCCGGTGGAGGTAGTGGAGACGAGGACTGTGTCGGAGTTTAAGAAAGTTTGGGACAGGCATGTGGGATCCCTTAGGAAAGAAAGAGATAGTGGTTACTGAGGAAGGGCAGACTGGATGGGCCTTTTGGCCCTTATCTGCCATCATGTTTCTATGTTTCTAAAGGTTATCGCCACATGGCAAGGAGATTCTGAGGAGAGGTACCATGTGGAGAGGAGATTCCAAAGGATATTGCCAAGCGAAGAAGATATTTGAGGGGGATCATCTTGAAACATAGAATATGGTAGCAGATAAGAACCAAAAGGCAGGACAGGAGAAATGTGATAAAGATATTTAAAGTTCTCAAATGCACAGGAGGCAAGTTTCTTTCAACTGAAAGGAAGCTCTCGAATGAGGCAGCATAGGATGAAGATAAAAGGGGACAGATCAGGAGTAATCTAAGGAAATACTTCTTTACGGAAAGGGAGGTGGATAAGCGGAATGGCCTCCCAATGGAGGTGGTGGAGACGAAGACTGTATCTGAATTCAAGAAAGCGTAGGACGAGCAGTTGAGCTGTCTTAGGCAGAGGAACGAGTAGTAGATGGCATGTTGTGGCTTACCATAACTTCTATCTAAATTGGGATCATGTGGGCTGCTCTGATATTCTTTATGTTTCCACAGCTAGCCTTATAAAGTTATTCCATGCATCAGCCATGATTTCTAATTTTACTTCCGAGTCTACTCATCTCTAAGCTGCACACCATGACATTATTCTGAAACTTTCTACTGGAAATGCTTCTTGTGCGTTATTTATACCTTTGAAGTATATGAATGAAGATTCCCAACTACAAATCCCAAAATGCCCAGGAATGTATGGATTATTCCAAAGTCTCCTTGCAAATGCTAGGTTCCTTAGTAGTTCAGCTGTTGAGCTGAGTTATAATGCTGGATGATGGTGGGATCTGACAAAACCTGAAGACAACCAAGGCCACTTTCCCGCTCTAGGTTTCCCCTTTTATGTCCTTCTAAACTCCTCCGAGTCACTCCTCCCAGAGACTCTACCTGGGCTCACTCTATCAGCAAATCCCAATCTAACTGAGCTCCACCACCCCTACTCACCAATCTGGCCACTATCTTGACCTCGTCCTCTCTTCTACCTGCTCACTCTCCAATTTCTGCGCCTCAGCTCTTCCTCTCTCTGACCATCACCTGATCACCTTCACACTTCATCACCCTCCACCTCAGTCCCGCCCAACACTAACCACTACTTCCAGGAATCTCCAGGCTGTTGACCCTCCCACCTTATCCTCTAGTATCTCTGATCTCCTCCCTTCCATCATGTCCTCTGAGTGTCGACAAGGCTGTCTCCACTTACAATGCCACTCTCTCCTCTGCTCTGGACACCCTTGCACCATCCATCTCCCGTCTCACAAGGCGTACTAATCCCCAGCCCTGGCTGACCCCTTGCACCCGATACCTTCGCTCCTGCACCCGATTGGCTGAACGCCTCTGGGGGAAATCTCGCACCCATACTGATTTCATCCATTTCAAATTCATGCTATCCTCCTTCCAGTCCTCCCTATTCCTTGCCAAACAGGACTATTACACCCATTTGACTAATTCCCTCAGCTCTAACCCTCGTCGTCTCTTCGCCACCCTCAACTCCCTCCTCAAAGTGCCCTCTGCTCCCACCCCCCCTCACTTTCTCCTCAATCACTAGCTGACTATTTCCGCGACAAGGTCCAGAAGATTAACCTCAAATTCACCACCAAACCTTCTCCTCCTCTTCATCCTATAACCCACTCCCTCAACCAACCTACCCAGGCCTCCTTCTCCTCTTTTCCTGATATCACCGAAGAGGAAACCGCCTATCTTCTCTCCTCCTCGAAATGCACCACCTGTTCCTCAGACCCCATCCCCACCAACTTACTTAACACCATCTCTCCTACTGTCACCCCCCATCTGTCATATCCTCAATCTCTCTCTCCACTGCAACTGTCCCTGACACCTTCAAGCATGCTGTAGTCACATCACTCCTCAAAAAACCATCACTTGACCCTACCTGTCCCTCCAACTACCGCCCCATTTCCCTCCTACCCTTCCTCTCCAAGATACTTGAACGCACCGTTCACAGCCGTTGCCTTGATTTTCGCTCCTCTCATGCCATCCTCGATCCGCTTCAATCCGGCTTTTGCCCCCTACACTCGACAGAAACGGCACTAAAGTCTGCAATGACCAGTTCCTTGCCAAATCCAAAGGTCACTACTCCATTCTCATCCTCCTCGACCTGTCCGCTGCCTTTAACACTGTCAATTACAACTTACTTCTCGCCACACTGTCCTCATTTGGGTTCCAGGGCTCTGTCCTCTCCTGGTTCTCCTCTTATCTCTCCCACCGCACCTTCAGAGTACATTCACATGGCTCTTCCTCCACCCCCATCCTGCTCTCTGTCGGAGTTCCTCAGGGATCAGTCCTTGGACCCCTTCTTTTTTCAATCTACACCTCTTCCCTGGGTTCCCTAATCTCATCTCATCTCATGCTTTCCAATATCATCTTTATGCTGATGACACCCAGCTTTATCTCTCCACACCTGATATCACTGCAGAAACCCAGGTCAAGGTATCGGCTTGCTTATCCGACATTGCTGCCTGGATGTCCAATCGCCACTTGAAACTGAACATGGCCAAGACCGAGCTTATTGTCTTCCCTCCCAAACCCACTTCTCCTCTCCCTCCACTCTCTATCTCAGTTGATAACACCCTCATCGTCCCAGTCTCATCTGCCCGCAACCTTGGAGTCATCTTCGACTCCTCCTTCTCCTTCTCTGTGCATATCCAGCAGATAGCCAAGACCTGTCACTTCTTCATCTTTAACATTAACAAAATTCGCCTTTTCCTCTCTGAGCACACTACCCGAACTCTCATCCACTCTCTCATCACCTTTCGCCTTGACTACTGCAACCTGCTCCTCACTGGCCTCCCACTTTGCTATCTATCCCCCCTTCAGTCCGTTCAGAACGCTGCTTCATGGCTTATCTTCTGCCTGGACCGATATACTCATATCACCCCTCTCCTCAAGTCACTTCACTGGCTCCTGATCAGGTACCGCATACAATTCAAGCTTCTCCTATTAACCTACAAATGCACCCCATCTGCAGCCCCTTCTTACTTCTCTTCCCTCATCTCCCCTTACGTTCCGACCCGTAACCTCCGCTCTCAAGACAAATCCCTCCTCTCAGTACCCTTCTCCACCACCGCCAACTCCAGGCTCCGCCTTTTCTGCCTCGCCTCACCCCATGCTTGGAATAAACTCCCTGAGCCCATACGCCAGGCCCCCTCCCTGCCCATCTTCAAATCCTTGCTCAAAGCCCACCTCTTCAATGTCGCCTTCGGCACCTAGCCACCATACCCCTATTCAGGAAACCTAGACTGCCCCAACTTGACATTTCGCCCATTAGATTGTAAGCTCCTTTGAGCAGGGACTGTCCTTGTTTGTTAATTTGTACAGCGCTGCGTAACACTAGTAGCGCTCTAGAAATGTTAAGTAGTAGTAGTACTAACCAGGGGTTACACTTGGCTGCCCCTTGGGACCTGTCATGTTACAGAGATTGCCAGTATTCATCAGGGGCGTAGCCAGACACCCAATTTTGGGTGGGCCTGGGCCCAAGATGGGTGGGCAGAAGAACCTTGCCCCATCCCACAAGTGATTTGGTCTCTCCTTCTCTCACCTGCATGCCATATGGTCTCTCAAACATCCCCCCTCTCTCCCGTATACCTTTTTAAATAGCAGATTTTCACCAGCAGCGAGCAGCAACTAATACACACTGCTCATGTTGGCCCCACACCCTTCCCTCTGATGCAGCTTCCTGTTTCCACCTAGGCAGAAATACATCAGAGGGAAGGCTGTGGGGCCGGTGCGAGCAGTATGTATGTCACTGCTCACTGTAGGTGAAGATCTGCTACTTACAAGGTATGCAGGAGGGACAGTTGTTGGGAATTTTCAGCTGGTGGGGCTTGGGGATCCCTGCCAGCCACATCATAAGTATGCTGCTACTGGGTGGGCCTGAACCCAAAGTGGGTGGGCCTGGGCCCACCCTTGGCTACGCCACTGGTATTCATGCTGTTCTTTGTTTTGTTCTTACCTTTGCTGGGTGCTTCCAAGGGGCCACTGTGGTCATTGTTGGCTGTAATCAAACGGTCACTAATAGAAAGTAAATTGTGGTTAGAAAAGATGACAGTGCCAGCTCAACTTTATTTCATGCTGAGACCATGTCCTGGCCCACAAGTAACCCATGGAGAGACTCACATGGATTGTATCAATTCAAAGTAATCTGTTGCTTGCAAAAAGACTGGACTTAGTAAAGAGTCTACATTCCCTCAAGAAACATCTACATTCATCACACTCTTATCACCTCTCGCTTAGACTATTGCAACTTGCTTCTCACAGGTCTCCCACTTAGCCATCTCTCTCCTCTTCAATCTGTTCAAAATTCTGCTGCACGACTAATATTCCGCCAGTGTCGTTATGCTCATATTAGCCCTCTCCTCAAGCCACTTCACTGGCTTCCTATCCGTTTCTGCATACTACTACTACTACTACTACTATTTAGCATTTCTATAGCGCTACAAGGCGTACAATTCAAACTCCTCTTATTGACTTATAAGTGCATTCACTCTGCAGCTCCTCAGTACCTCTCCACTCTCATCTCTCCCAACATTCCTCCCCGGGAACTCCGTTCACTGGGTAAATCTCTCTTATCTGCACCCTTCTCCTCCACTGCTAACTCCAGACTCCTACTTTTATCTTGCTGCACCATATGCCTGGAATAGACTTCCTGAGCCGGTACGTCAAGCTCTATCTCTGGCCGTCTTCAAATCTAAGTTAAAAGCCCACCTTTTTGATGCTGCTTTTAACTCCTAACCCTTATTCACTTTGTTTAGAACCCTTATTTTATCATCCTCACTTTAATATTCCCTTATCTCTTGTTTGTCCTGTTTGTCTGTCCTAATTAGATTGTAAGCTCTGTCGAGCAGGAACTGTCTCTTCAAGTTCAAGTGTACAGCGTTGCGTACGTCTAGTAGCGCTTTAGAAATGATAAGTAGTAGTAATAGTAATCATCAAGACCATTATTAAATTGACTTGGGAAAATCCACTGCTTATTTCTGGGATAAGCATCATAAAATGTATTGAGCTTTTTTGGGATCTTGCCAGGTATTCGTGACCTGGATTGGACACTGTTGGAAACAGGATACTGGACTTGATGGACCTTTGGTCTGTCCCAGTGTGGCAATACTTATAAGAAAATGAAACATCAGAGGCTGCACAGTCATAAACCCTGATAGCAGAACAGTCTGACCCCACAAATGTTAACAATATCTTTACCACATACAGAATCCTATGGGGTCAATTCAACTAGTCTGGGGCCAGACAGGAGGCTGAGTAAATGAAATATTTCCTATTCAGAGCGGAGCAGACACTAGACAGCAGACTGCATAAGGGTGAATGGGGCAAAAGGGGGCATTCAAGGAAAGATTTTGGGGCCACCCTGTTTTGAGCTGTGAAATGCGTTCTTTCTCTTATTTCCCTATTCACGAATCAGGATTATCTCTTTTTGGACATGCAAAGTCCCTCTAGTGATGTTCGTTTCCTTTCAGAGAAATTGTCCTGAGCATGCTGGGGCCGTGACGTCAGAACGAGCTAAGGGCAGGAAATCGAAACAGCTGTCCACGCATCAGTCCCCAGTCTCTCTAACACTTATTCATCTCAGTTCCATAGGAATCTATGAGGAAGCTCTTGGTATCATGATGGTACAACAGCACCAAGATCTTGTACCACTGTCAGCTCAATATTTGGAGCAGAACTGGTGGAGAAATACAGAAATATGAAAAACGTGTAAGGATGTCAAGAAAACTACTATCATTGAGTGATGGTCAGAGAGAGGTTGTATCTCAGACAATCCCCAGCAAGGGGTGTCTCCAGAGGACTGTGCTTTATACAATTAGTGAGCCCCTTCTCTCGTTCTCTTCCGTCTGTGCTGGGAATGTGCCCCAGCACAGCTCAGCTTAATACCCAATGGTCTAACGGAACTGTTCCAGCCCTGACCTGTGCCCAGCTCAAATGCAAAGAGCTAAAACTGTGTCTGTTCTGTGTATTTCTGGCCGGGCCCAAGGGGTACCTGACCCCGAAAGTGAGCTAGTCGGTGAATCCCAGGTTACAAACAATATTATGACATTCATATGTAGTGGTGGCCCTATGATTAGGCCAAATGAGGTGGGAGCCTCAGGTGGCACTCTCCCCTTCCCTCCTCAACCCTCTTCCCCAAGTTTACCTTATTTTTTCTTTTCCAAAAGGTGGCAGTAGCAGCGATTCCCATAGGCTGCCCTGCCACCGGCGCCTGCCTTTTCTCCCTACTATGTCCCGCCTCTTGACTTAACTTCCTGTTTCCTCAGAGGCGGGACTTAGTAGAGATAAGAGGCTGGTGCCGGTAGCACCGTGGCAGGGTAGCCTATGGGAATCACTGCCACGGCCGCCTTTTGGAAAACAATAAAATAAAGGGAAGAGGGTTGAGCAGGGAAGGGGGGAGTTGCCGGAACGGGCAGGAGCAGAATCTCATCCCTGCCTTGGACGGCAGATTGCCTTGGGCCGCCACTGTTCACACAATAGAATACAGTGGAACATCTTAATAGTAGCTGAGGGGCAAGGGCAGTTGAGACGAATAGATGGGGACATGATGGATAGTACAAAGTCACTGGGATAAATAGAGAGGTATTTAAACTGAAGGTAAATTATATGTGCAGTTAAATAAGATATGAGGATAAATTACAGGCTGTGTAGCAAGTTAGTCCAGCTGGTCAGTCACCACATGTATTAAAGACTTTGGAAAAGACAGTGGTGTAGCTAGGTGGGGCCACGGGGGCCTGGGCCTTCCCAAATTTGCTCTGGGCCCCTGGTTGGATGGTGGGGATCCTCGCTGGCAGAAGACTGTCCAGCGCTGGTCCATGGCGGCACCGCCTGCCCTGCTTTCTCTTCCCCTCACGTCCGGCACGCTCCTTTTAGTGAACCAATTTCACTAAAAGGAGCATGCCGGACGTGAGGGGAAGAGAGAGCAGGGCAGGCAATGCAGTGGCGCCGGAGATCAGTGCTGGATGAAGTCTTCAGCTGTTGGGGGTTGGGGACCCCTGCCAGCCAAGATGTTACAGCGGCGGAGGGGGGGGCGGTGGCAGAGAAGGGCAGCGAGGCGGCAGGGGGGCGGTGGTGGAGGGGGGCAGGCAGTTGGGCGGTAACCAAAATGTGCCCCCCCCACCTTGGATTCTGGCCCCCTCACAACTCGAGATCTGGCTACGCCCCTGGGTGAAAAGCCAGGCTTTCCCCTGCATCTTGAGGTAGAAGTAGTCATGAGTTCAGCGTAGCTCCTCTGGGAGAGAGTTCCAGAGTGTGGGGGCTATTCCTGAGGAAGCTCGTTGGTGGATATCACATTGCGTGATTTCTCTTGATAAGGGTATGGATAGTGATGCTCCTTGAGAGGACCTTAGAGCAGTTGATAGACCTGTAACAGGGCTAACTTATTCTTTAGGTACTCTGGTCCACTTTGTCTGAGGACCTTGAAAATCAAAGATAAGAGTTTTTAATTTGGCCCTTTAGGGTACTGGTAGCCAGTGCAGGGTTTGCAGAAAAGGTGTGATGTGGTTGTGCTACTTGCAGCCTTCCATCAGTCGTGCTACAGCATTTTGAATTAGTGGGACCTGGTGCAATCTCTTTTTGGTTTCTTCAATGCACAGGGCATTGCAGTAGTCCAGTCACAATGTCATCATGAAATTCTACAAAAAATATGCATGAAATAGGTTTGCTTACAATGACTCTTCTCTATATGTAAATCTATCTCATGCATATCCTGACTGCCCACTGAACTAACATATAGTAACATAGTAGATGACGGCAGAAAAAGACCTGCACGATCCATCCAGTCTGCCCAACAAGATAACTCATATGTGCTACTTTTTGTGTATACCCTACTTTGATTTGTACCTGTGCTCTTCAGGGCACAGACCGTATAAGTCTGCCCAGCACTATCCCCACCTCCCAACCACCAGCCCCGCCTCCCAACCACTGGCTCTGGCACAGACCGTATAAGTCTGCCCAGCTCT